>NC_073227.2:49907500-50271666 GCF_029281585.2 Gorilla gorilla gorilla
CTTGACAGTGGTTCTGATCCCACTGCCAGCAAGAAACAGTGCCTGCTGCATTTGGGGATGGGGGATAAGGAGAGGGCTTGGTAGACTGTCATTGGAAGATCATGAGAAGAGATCTCCATATTTTATGGTTATCTAGACAATGAATCTGATCTCAATTTATCAGGATTACTTGACCTCAGTGGCATGCGTTTTCTCAAAGGTGAGTTTGGAGCTAAGAAGGATATCCATTAGCTTGACTAGTAAAAATATGTTGGTTAATGGATTCTACTAGACATTCACATTCAGATTGATTACTCTGTTATACTCTTATGAAGTACAAAAAATTTACCACCCGTTCTCCACCTCAGAAGCACACATCTGTGTTCAATAGCAATCACTATCAAGGAAGTTTCATTTGAGAGTTGCCTGGAATGCCAATTGATTCTTTTTTTTTTTTCTTTTTTTGAGATGTAGTCTCACTCTTTCACCCAGGCTGGGATGCAGTGGTGTGATCTTGGCTCACTGCAACCTCTGCCTCCAGGGTTCAAGTGCTCTCCCGCCTCAGCTTCCCAAGTAGCTGGGATTACAGGCACTCACCACCACACCCAGCTAATTTTTGTATTTTTAGTAGAGATGGGTTTCACCATGTTGGCCAAGCTGGTCTCGAACTCCTGGCCTCAGGTGATCTGCCTGCCTCAGCCTCCCAAAGTGTTGGGATTACAGGCGTGAGCCACGGAGCCTGGCCAATGCCGATTGATTCTGCCCTATTTCCACAAAGACACGATGCGGTCAACCAGTATACTAGTTCTTTTTTTTTTTTTGTATCCAGTTTAGGGGGATGATTCATGCTACATGCTTCCCCCATGTCTGGAAAAGTGAGCCAATACCTGCATGTCTATTCATTCTCTTTAGTTTGACCCCTCCTCAGGCACCTTGTCCCCTAAACCCCTTACGTTTTCCTGGCAATCCATCTCTTTGACCATCTTCCATTTTTTAAAGTCTTGTTTTTCTGTAATTGGTGCCTCCCTTCTTGGGGCTGACAGTGTTCACGTGTGGCAGCAGAAAGGGTGCTGTGTTTGGAGTTGGGGGAAATGACTTTGAGTTCCAGATTCAGGCATAGTAACTGTGGCTAGAGTGGACGAGGAAGAAATGTCCTACAGGACATTCCGATTTCATTAGACTGCTTTGGGTCTGAGACTCAGTACTTTTAAAAACTCGCCAGAGCATTCTTATGTGCAATGAAGGTTAAGAGCCTCTGTTCTATACTGATGCATTGAAGGAGCTCTTGGGGTCAGGGACTCTACGAGGCCAGGACCAGACGAGTGGGAAAGTCAATGGTGGGGCATCCACTTGGGCTTTCACTTCAAAGGGAAAAAACCCTCTTCCTTGTGATACTGTTCAAGCTCATTGTAAATAGTGTCCTGAATGTATGCTGGAAAAGGGAAAACATGCATGAGCTCCAGTCCAGGCTCTAATATTCCAGTTTTGTGACTTTAGACCAGTCACTTTATTTCTCTTGGGCTGCAGTTGTTTAAAATCTCGCAATGTGGAGACGACAAGCTCTAGCACACGGGATTGGCATGAGGGTCAAACTACTACTACTACTATTAATAATAACTGCCATTCATTGCATTCTTATTCTGATTCTCAGGCACCCTCCAAGTGCTTTATGTGAATTATCTCACTTAACCCTTGCAAAGTTCCATCTAAGGAAGATCTTATGAGGAAACAGTGTGTTGAAAAGTCCTTTGTAATTGATAAAACCTTGTGAATGTATGATATCGTGCTCCACATAGTCTTGCAAAACTCCCTTACATATATATTGCCCAAGGGTATATAAATGAAAAGTAGAGACACTAAGATTTATGACTGGCTCTTTTAACACCAAGGTCACTGATCTTTCTACTATACTCCACTGGTTCCTGGATAATTGCAGATTATGTAATAGTATGTTTGAACTCAACTGTTCCTTAGTTCCTTGCTAGGAAAAATCTAATCCACCAAATCGGCTTCACCAAGATGCAAAGAAGGCTCAGAGTTTAAAATGTTTGATTTTATTCTATCATGAAGTATGGTTTCTGTATTCTGGCAGTGGGATGTATCTATTTTAAGGTGAAATGTCATTTCTTGGCATATGAAACAGTCATTTATTTATTTGGATGTGAAGTCCTTTAGATTTGCCAGGATAAGGACCAGTAGTCCTGAACTTGGGGATGCATTTCTTAACTGAGAAGCTCATAGTTCTGCTATTACAGCTACTGCTGCTTTCACCACATTTTAGAGGAGGCAGGCATTATAAAATGCCCTTTGATGAACATCTATGTAATTGAAGACTTAATACTCCCTCTGATTGTCACTAGTTCTCTTGCATTTAAATCCTGTTCTGTACAGTGAATTTGGCCTTGGTTCAGTTCACTTCATAGAGTGCCCCCAGGCCCCTCATTTATCTAGATGGCCCTGAGACTGGATTGTAGATTAGTACTACCTTTTGCTTTATTCTGTCTCTTGATTGTCCGTCTACCAGAAGGCAGGAACAAAGACTGGTTCTTCTATGTCATTGTATCTCTATAAAAGTTTTATTGAAACTGAAACTAATTTAAAATGCGTTTTATTTTTTAAGTTACAGGTTTTATTTATTCTAGTTATTTCTGTCCTTGGTTTCAATGAGTGGACTGCCCCCTGGTGGACAAGAACTGTCAGCTCACATGAAAGTTAGCATGCTTTTGTAATTTCAGGCCATAGTCTGAATTATTTTTCTTCAATTAATATGAATTATATCCCATGAACAATAAGAACTGAATTCATAATATGTCAAATTCAATAAAAAAACAGAACTCTAAGATTCCTCCAGATATTCATGGAATACCCTCAATTATGAGGACAGGGCCATAATCTTTGTACAGCAAATTTCCATTTTTCTAGAATGGCTGGGGAATTGTGAATTCTAATTCGGTTATCTTACAGTCGCTGATATAGCTTACATAGGCTAATCATTTGCAAAGAATTAGTACACAGTGTGTAATGGAATACATGGACTGCTGAATGTCAATTTCAGTAGTACTTGACAATAATAGTGAACTCTTACATAATACTAAGTACATCAGGTACTTAAGTTCATTTAATTTCCCCTTTTCTATGAATAGGTATGGTTACTATTGCTCTTGTGAAGATGAGGAAGCTGAGAACTATTACACAGCTAGAAAATGATAGAGCTGGAATTTAAACCCAGGTCATGAGTTTCCAGAGAGCATGCACTTCAACCCTATGATAAATGGCCTTGCTTATGAGTTACAGAACATTTTAGGATGTCACAGGATCTCTCTTCTGAGCATTGCTGTTCACCAGTGTAGAAGTTGTAGGGGATTAGAATTAACCCTATGTCAGACCCAACCCCTTTCCCTTTCCACACCTTCCACTACCCTTATCACTGTGACACCTATCAGAGCTTTGCACGTATTAAAGGTGCAGTAAATATCTCTTATCTATGAACTTGGATCATTCAAAGCCTTTTTTTTTCCCAGAAAACCTCAGCTCTCAGTTTATTTTTATTCATTTCTTTCTTACAAAATCATGGTGGATCCTACACAATCAAAATATGATTATTTAACTGTTTCGTTCAGGATAATATATAAGATTCTTCACACATGTTAGACTCATATGTGGCATATCCTGACCAAAGCAAGCTTTACCCAACTCAGTAAAGAAGACTATGTATCTGTTTTCATTCTTTTGAGAAAAAGTTTCTTGTTCATGCCAGATGAACCACATCTGCATTTCTGCATATAACATGTTAAAGGGTTTCTTTGACACTGGACTTAATGCAGGTCACTGCTATGGTTTGGATATGGTCTGTCCCTGCCAAAACTCATGTTGAAATTTGATCCCCAATTTCACAGTGTTGGGAGGTGGGGCCTAGTGGGAGGTATTTAGGTCATAGGGGCAGATCTCTCATACATAGATTAATACTCTCCCCTGAGGAAGTGAGTGAGTCCTTCAGGGAATGGATTAGTTTCCCCAACAGCGGATTGTTAAAAAGCATATGACTTCCTCTGTTTCTCTCTCTTGCTTCCTCTTTTGCCATGCAGTCTCTTTGCACACATACCTGCTCCCCTTCCACTTGCCACAATGAGTTGAAGCAGCTTGAGACCCTCACCAGATACAGCTGCCCAATTTTGAACCTTCCAGCCACAAGAATCATGAATCAAACCTCTTTTCTTTATAAATTACTCATCCTCAGGTATCCTGTTATAGCAACACAAAACAGACTAAGACAGGCACAAAAAATTTTATTGAAAACTGAACTCATAATCTAAGATGAGACCTTTACAACAAACTTGAATATCCTGTGAGTTTACCCTCTCAAAGATGGCCGGGGAGCATGCCCAGCCCTGCAGTGCTCCTTTTCTGGGTGATCCATGCTGTTCTTGTCCCTAGCAGTTGAGATACTTGCTTCTAGTTTCAAGTCCTTATGGACTTCCTTACTCACCCAGAGCCTGGCTTGCTGGGGCTGCAGCTCTCTGACTCTCCCATCTGACTGCCAAGGTTAATTCATCATCTTTGCAAGAGGCAAACACTCCCTTTTGATAGGAAGAGCCACTTCCTATTTGGAGAACCAAAATCAGATGTCCTGTTACACAGAAACATGGACTGTTGACATTGCCCATGCCACTTTGTTTAATCACTATGGCTGACACTGTGTGGGTTTCTGTGGCACACTGGTCAGCACACAGTAAGTAGTAATACGTTAAGTTGGCTGTTGAATGTACCTGGGAATACACCATGAGCCAATTTTGTTTCTGTACAACCATTTTCCTGGGAATCAATGCAGCTCTTGGAAACTGCTTCAGGATACTACATACAAGCACACACTGCAGCAATGTTTTTGAAGATATGAGAAGGAGGAAGACGTGCCAGTGGTTTAAGAAACATAACATGGTTTTAAAATACAGCCTAATGTGTTTAGTAACACAGGTGTGCTACTTTGTCTTAAAATTAAATATTAACATGGCCAGAAATCTTCCTGTTTATTCCTGCTTCTAATAAAGCTAACTTTATGTGGTGTTTGGTTGGTTTTAATAAATCTAGACCACAGAAAGAAAAACACTTCATCTGACAATACAACTTTAAAGCACCCTATTTTAGATACCTACAAAACGAAATTCTCATAATTATCAAGCTTCAACTATCAACATAATTAACATGGGCTTTAATTAAGTTTCTTTTTTTTTTCCACTAAAAAAAGAAAAAGAAAGCTTACCATCTGCATTCACCCAGAAGCACATGCATGGTTGAAATCAGACCGTCTGGGTGTTTTGGACACAAAAGAAACCTTTGACCACTCTGATTTGAGCATATGAGTGTCAAGAACCCCCAGAACAGAGCCAATCCAAAACGCGCTACAGTGTTTCTATTCAGAGGCCATCAATGTGCCTCTTTAACGGTTTTTCAGAATCCCAGGAAATTGTGATTACATGGCATTAGCTTTTCATTTTCTGAAGAATGGATGAAAAGCATGAAAGTCCTCTTGACAATGTGAAGAAAAGTATTTTTGGTTCTGGTATACTTCTGCTGTTTTCTGATAAACACTACACAGAAAATGCCTTTAAGATACCACACAATTATACATACAATTGTAGCTCAGTGGTGCCCGTGCTAGAGAGACTACAACCTTATCCAGGGAGAAAAAGACCCCCAAATGGCAATTGTTCTCAGTGAACAGTCACTTAGTCAAAGATGGTATTCATTCTAGCAATATCATGAATTTATTTTCCTTTCTCTGTGAGATGCTCTTATGTTACCATGGAAGTAATCTTAATTCAGCATTTTTTTGGGCAAGGTGGGGGTTGGCGGGGGTGATATTTCCAAGTAAATAACCGTAGGTTTTGACTGGAAATTTACTTCATCTAGCTGATTCTGTACTTGCTATATTGAAGAAGAAAGTACTTAGTAGTCCATTGTGTGTACAAATTGTGAAAATAACATTGGTCTGGTTATATTACATGTGGACCAATAGTATTTACCAAATATCAATAAAAAGCACAAAGATTGGACCAGATTGTCAGTGGATTCTAAGAATATTTATGCAAACCCTAAGATTCCTGCAAGATTCAGGTAAGAAACCAAAGTAGAAATCATGGAATATTTTATGGCAAGATAAGGATTGAGGCTATCACCACTCACGCTATTATCCATTAACTGTATTGCAAGCTCATCAAATGATATTTAAGTCTCAGCAGAGACCTCAAAGGCTCTAAGCGTGTGCTTTTTGAATTTTAATGGTGTAAGAATTGCTTGGATAGGTGTTTATAAAAGATTCAGATTCTCAGATTTCCCTCAGAGATCATTTTATTATATCTGGAGTGGGGCCCAGAAGCCCGCATCTGAAAAAATACACCAGATGATTCTGCAGCAATGGTCTGTGTCGCTGTGTCACCCAGGCTGGAGTGTAGTGGCATGCCCACATCTCACTGCAGCCTTGACCTCCTGGGCTCAAGCAATCCTTCCACCTCAGCCTCCCAAGTAGCTGGGACTACAGGCATGCAGCACCATGCCCGGCTAATTTTTGTCTTTTTTATAGAGATGGGTTTTCACCATGTTGCCCAGGCTGGTCTCAATCTCCTGGGCTCAAGCGATTTGCCTGCCTCGGCCTCCCAAAGTGCTGGGATTACAGGTGTAAGTCACTGTGCCCAGCCTGTGGTTGACTCTTAAAGAAGATTTTTAAAAAGTACAACTATTACATATCAACTAAAAATGAAAAGAAAAATACATTTTAAAAAGAAATATAACTTAGCCCTTTTTAATCCACTTGAAATACCTACCTAACCTTCAGATTGTCCTCATCTGTTGAAGTACTTGTACTCATCTTTTTAAGATTAATTCATCCCCAGGTTTGGATAAATATATATCTTTCCTGTCTCCATAGTAACGTAGTTATAAATGACCACTTCAATGTCACCTAGCTGGGAGAGCAAAGGAAATGCATTGTGACAAAACCCCCTACCACAGCCATACATATCTTGAAACAACTCAAGTTAGAATGGACTATCATTGACCTTGATATCTGCTTATTTTGCAATGATAGGGAAAATGGTATGTGCTTTTTTTCCTCCCCTCTTCACCCGTTTTGTATATCCTAGCTTCTCAAAGTGTGGTCTGTGGACTAGTAGCATCAGTATCACCTGAAAGTTTATTTGAAATACAGAATCTAAGGCCCTGCCCTGACCTACTGAATCACAATCTGCCCTGTGAACAAGATCCCTTGTGATACCTGAGTATATGAAAGATGGAGGTGGTGAACAACAGCCATTTTTAGAAAGCAATAAATGAAAGAATATAGGTTTCCTCACAGCAAAGTTAAGCATGCTGTATGTAACATCGAAATGAGCAAGTAAGTTCTATGGACTAAGGTAGACACTTTTCTTTTCCTTCTAAGATCATGTATTTGACATTACTACAAATGATCATTCTGGGCTCTATCCCCAACTTTTGCCCCTGAACCTGGGATAGCCCTGTAACTTGGGCTATCTCAAGATTCTTATTGCCATGACAGTATTTCACCATGGTTCACTGCTCTTCCTCTCCCAATTCCCCTCCCACCTCCCTCCCTCCAGACACCAAGTCTCACTTCAACAGACTTGATGAGTCTTTCCTATAAGCAAGGCCCTGGGAGAGGGGCTGGAAAGAGGCAGATGCAAAAGAGAACCAAGAAGGACTCTGCCTGCTAAAAGATTGTGACAATAAGAACAAAGATGCAGGCCAGAGATGGTGGCTCACACCTATAATCCCAGCACTTTGGGAGGCCAACTTGGGAGGATCACTTGAGGTCAGGAGTTTGAGACCAGCCTGGGCAACATAGCAAGACCTCATCTCTATAAAAACGTTTTTAAAAAAATAATGATCCAGGCATGAAGGCACACACCAGTAGTCCCAGCTACTTGGGAGGTTGAACCTTGAGCCCAGGAGTTCGAGGCTACATTGAGCCATGATCATGCCACTGCTCTCCAGCCTGGGTTAAGAGTGAGGTCCTGTCTCTAAAAAAATTGAGCCAAGATGGGGCTTGAGAAGTACCAGGGCCCATTGTTAGCACCTTACAAGTATTAACACAGTCCATCTTTACAATAACTCTGTGGCATATGTTATGTACAGTCATTTGCTGAACACCACACAACTGGAAAGGCCACCCAACTGGGAAGGGGCACAGGGTTGGCTGCAAAGATTGTGCTCTGGATCACCATATAGGAAAATGGGAGCAAACTAGATGGTGACTGCTAGGGGAAGAGGAGCACATGAAGCTCCCACAAAACCCCCATCTCACAGTGTGTTAATCTTCATGTCAAGTGTGAAGCAAACACAGTTTCCCGCTTCCAAGTTCCACCCCTGCCTTGACTCCTGCACTCATTTCTCTTCAAAGGAACTACTGCCATTTCCACTGAGATTGGGTGTGTATAGAAACCACAGCACTGCAAGGCAGATAAGTGCTGTGGAAAGTAACAGCAGAGTGCCATGGAAGCCTGGAGAGCCAAGAGAGTAGTGCCCATCAGGGAACTGGGCCAAAATGAATCTACTTTGCAAATTAATTTCTAGGCTTCCTGAAGGAAGAGGCATTCGTCAAGCCATGCGGGTCATGCAGCTGGCTAAGGGGCAGAAGGCCCTCCAGGCAGTGGGCACAGTGCCAGTCAAGGTATAGGACTGGATAATGCTAAGTCATACCTAAAGTTGTGTTCAGCTGCTTGGAAGGGCAAGTGAGAGAGAGCATAGGAAGAGCAGTCACCCTCTCAGAGGTGACTTGTTTTGCTGTGTTATACAATAAAGACAGCAAAAGTCTTAAGTTCATTTCTAATTCACATGCTTGTTCATCAAGGCATGGTAACTCAACTTACAGTTTAGCCAGGAAGAGGCATATTTACCATTGCATTGGAATCCCCTTCCCTGGTCGGAGGCAACTCCTAATTTGGAGCCTACCCTGGAATCTGAAAATGTCAGTTACCCACTTTCCCAGCTTCCCTTGCAGCTGGGACCAGAGATGCATCAGTGTCACTGTCTGAGGAGAGTCCATGTAGAAGACAGTGGCAGCAGAGGTGGCAGATACATACAGCTTGAAGAGGTGTCAGTGGCTGTGGTTTTAGTGCAAGAGTCCCCGGTTCTGTGTGAGTGGTGGGGGTCGTTCAAGTTGTGTATCTGGACCTACTACAGCAGCAGTGCTGGCTTCACACGGCCAGTTTCAAAGCATGATCTGGGGCACACAGGTACACACATGTACTGGTGCCTTCTGGCTGTATAGTCTGTAAGACTTCTTCTCCAGATGAACCGTTCAGTATTCTTTAATAAATTTCCGTTCTCTTTAAAACAGCCAGATTTTCTATATCTTGCTTGCAACTGAGAATCGTGACTGATACTTTCAGAATGTCAGAGAATAAACTGCATGCCCACAAGGACTTCAGAACTTAGCCCTTCCTTTTGTATACAGACTAGGTGATCTTGCACAGGTAATTTTAATTTTTTTTTTTTTTTTTTTTTTGAGACAGACTTTCACTCTGTTGCCCAGGCTGGAGTGCAGTGGCGCAATCTTGGCTCATTGTAACCTCCACCTCCTGAGTTCAAGTGATTCTCCTGCCTCAGCCTCTGGAGTAGCTGGGATTACAGACGTGCGCCGTCACACCCAGCTAATTTTTGTACTTTTTAGTAGAGACGGGGTTTCACCATGTTGGCCAGGCTGGTCTCGAACTCCTGACCTCAAGTGATCTGCCCACCTCAGCCTTCCAAAGTGCTAGGATTACAGGCATGAGCCACCGCGCCTGGCATAATTTTTTTTTTAATGTTGGTGTTGTCTTGATTTTCTAAATCATTTGATGATAACGTTTGGACCTCATACTCTAGATTGTGCGGAGCTAGGACTAAAAGTGTGGGAACCTGTAGAACAGCTGTAATAAGAAACATAAGGAAGATGAGGAGACCCTTGTATGAAATTACACAAATCCAAGGTGTTTTCTCCTATGGGCCTTTCATGGAATTGTAAGAGGTAGAATAAAGACCCAAATTATTTTGTTCTGTTACAAGAACACTGATTGCTAAACTCATATTCATTTAGGACTTTTGGGGGCTCCAAAATTTATCTACTCAAAATTAGCAGAATTGTATGGAGTGGTGTGAACAGAGAGGCCCCAAACCAAAAGCAGCTGATTACATTTGCTATAGGTAAAACAAACTTCAGTGTGACAAAAAAGAATGCTCAAGAACATTGATGAGTGTTTTCTTTTAAGCTAAGTTGCCAACTAAACTGTACCAGCAGTAACAGCGCCGTATTATGCCATAATGATCCCAGAAGAGATAGACTTTAAAATATGGTCCCGCTAAGCCCGGTGGCTCATGCTTATAATCCCTGCATTTTGAGAGGCCAAGGCAGGCAGATCACTTGAGCCCAGGAGTTCAAGACCAGCCTGGGCAACATAGTGAGACCCTGTCTCTAGAAAAAATCCAAAAATTAGCCAGGCATGGTGCTGCACGCCTGTGATCCCAGAAACTCAGGAGGCTGATTTGGGAGGATCACTTGAGCCCAGCAGGTTGAGGTTGCAGTGAGCCATGATAGTGCCACTGCACTCTCTCCAGCCTGGGAGATGGAGTGAGACCGTGTCTCAGTAAAATAAAGTAAAATAAAATAAAATAAAATCCTAAATTTATAAATTTGAGAAATCATCAAATTCACTCCTATGAGGAAAATCATTATTTCAACGGAAATATTAAGTATTCAAACAACTTGACAGAACATACTGTAGAAAAAGATTTATTTTTTTGTGTCCTCTACTATAATGTAAGCTCTGTGATAGTAGGGTCTTTCCCTGTATATTTCCATGCTGTGCTCCCAACACATGGTAGGTGCTAAATCAAACTTGACTAGAGGGAAGAGGCACTCATAACTCCTTTAGAATTTGTGAAGAAAAGTGCATTATATATGGTTTATTTTCCTGACCATATCTTTGCAGCACACTTTTATCAATGAGTATTTTTAGGTGGTAAAACAGGTTACTGTTTAGTCTCTATTCCTTTTCATTCCTACATAAATGAGTGCTAACTAACAAGTCATATCTCAGTTAGGTCTTGCTTGTTCTACACATTACTTCTTCTTTTAGGACTTTCTGTTTTCGTTGTTGAAGAGAAGTTAGTTAGACACAAAAGAACTTGACTTGGACACTCTTGGATTTCTCCACATAAGTCAGTGTAAAGTATGTTTTATTTGATGATGTGACAGAATGTAAAGAAGTGTTTTAAATCTGGAAAACAGTTTTAGTAAAGTATAAGGGTTTAGAAACCTCTATGAATCTCTAATATTCTCCCTCTATTTTAAGCAGTTGAAGAACTCTTGAAAGATAGCTCTTAGACTTTCCAGAGAGAGTTTCTTTCTTTTTCCTTTTTTTTTTTTTTGAGACAGGGTCTTGCTTTGTTGCCCAGGCTGGAATGAAGTGGTGCAATCACAGTTTACTGCAGCCTCAATGACCTCCTGGGCTCAGGCAATCCTCCCATCTCAGCCTCCAGAGTAGCTGGGACTACAGTCATGAGCCACCATACATGGCTAATTTTTTTTGTATTTTTTGTAGAAACAAGGTTTCACCATGTTGCCCAGGCTGGTCTCAAACTCTTGGACTCAAGCGAGCCACCCACCTTGGCCTCTCAAAGTGTTGGGATTACAGGCATCAGCCACCATGCCTGGCCAAGAGTAGTTTCTATCTAAATTGTCAATTTGTTTATGAGTCTGCCATCCTCCATCTACTTTGCATAACTAATATCACACACAATATTAATAATGTTCTTTCATATTGGGATTGGGAATGAGAATTTAATTTTAAATGTATTCCACAAATAATTTGATAGTTGCTTCCGTAAATGTCATTTTTAATGTACTTAAACGGTTTTCCCAACAACCCTGGCAATAAGCCATACTATGTGGCAAAGGCTTTCGTTTTTTTCTTGGATTAAATAAAACAACATATTTACTTTCATTTTTGTTTGACTTTTAACAACTTATTGCTGTGACTTACTCTGCTAGCCTTCAATTTTAAAAATAAATAGTAGTTTCTGGTTATCTTTAGTTTTCTCACCGTTTTTTAAAAAGAAAAAAAGTGAATACAAACTTAACAAGAACATAAAGTGCCTCTAACTATTCTATTACATTTACATTCCAATTCCAGAAGACAGACAATTGTATTAGTTTCCCAGGGCTGTCCTAACAAGGTACTTCAAACTGGGTGGCTTAAAACAACAGAGATGTGTTGTCTCATAGCTCTGAAAGCTGGACATCTGAAATCAAGGTGTGGTTGGCAAGGCCATTTTACCCCAGTAGGGGAAAACCTGTAGGGAAATCATTCTTTGCCTTTTCCTCTCTGTGGCAGTTTGTCAGCAATCTTTGGCCTTCCTTGGCTGGTAGATGCATCACTCCAATCTTGATTTCCAGCCATCTTCCTATAAGCCCACCCTTCTTCAGTATAAGCTTATCTTAACTTCTTGACTAATTAGGTGGGCAATGATCCTATTTCAAATAATGACCCAATCTGAAATAACGGGAGTTAGTGGCTTCAACATATCTCTTTTGAGGGGACACAATTCAACCTATATCAACTATTTTGCTTTAAAAAATTAACAACTATTTGTATAGTATGGTTAATTCCAATTATATTATTAAAAGTATTTCTTGGCCAGGCACAGTGGCTCATAACCTGCAGTCTCAGCAATTTGGGAGGCTGAGGCGTGTGGATTGCTTGAGCCCCAGCGTTCAAGACCAGCCTGGGAAACATGGCAAAACCCCACCTCTACAAAATATACAAACATTAGCCAGGTGTGGTGGCTCATGCCTATAGTCCCAGCTACTCGAGAGGCTGAGAGGTGGGAGGATTGCTTGAGCCTGGGACGTCGAGGCTGTCGTGAGCGGGGATTGCACCACTGCACACTCCAGCCTGGGTGACAGAGCAAGGCTCTGTCTCTAAAAATAAATAAATAAAAAGCATTTCTTAGAAGAAAAATTTGATCTAGCAATTTGAAAGGAAAACTTGAATATGGTTCAGCAAAACCATGAGAAGAGGCAGTGTCGTGAGTTAAGACACATCAAGAACAGAGGTTTAGGGAGCAGGTGGACATATTTCTCTCCCTTTTGTTCATGACACGTCATCATCTACAAACATCTGGAAGAAAGAAAAATCTGATACATGTGGGTTTGCTAATTGCTATGGACTAAATTATGATCCCCTAAAATTCATATGTTGAAGTCCTAACCCCCAATATGATAGTATTTGGAGATGAGGCCTTTATGAGTAATTACATTTAGATGAGGTCCTGAGAGTGAAGGGACCTGGGATTAGGTGCTGATAAGAAGAGAACACCAGAGAGCTTGCTCTCTGTCTGTCTCTCTCCTCTGTGTGAAGACACAGTCAGAAGGTGACCATCTGCAAACTAGGAAGAGAGGTCTCACCAGACCCTGATCATACAGGCACCCGATCTTGGAATTTCAGTCTCAGAACTGCAAGAAAAAAGGTTTCTGCTGGTTAAGCCACCCAGTTTATGGCATTTTGTTAAGGCAGCTCAAACTGACTAAGAAAAGGATGCAAAACCAGATTCATTCAATAAAATCTTGCATTAAAATGTTGTTTTCAAATAACTAAGCAATGCAGATATCAGGGCCAAGAGTCAATTCTACATGAATAATGGTGAGGGAAAGTGGTCCACAGACTGGTCAGGGGTGCAGAGGACAGAGGATTTTGCCTGCTGGTCATGAATACAATGACTAGGCAATATCTTTCCCCACCATCCAGGAGATTTAGAGTCAAATTATTGATAATCTTTGTAGGGGATGACCTTGTAATAATAATGACAAACACACACAAGGCATTTACTGTGAACTTGACACTATTCTAAGCACTTTAAAAAACCTTAGCAACCCTATGAAGTAGGTACTATGATTCTTCCCATTTTATAGATGAGGAAATTGAGGCACAGATTAAATAATTTGCCCTGGTTGCCGCTAGGAAGTAATAGAACCCAAGTCCATGTTCGCAATTACTCTGCTATGCTGCCATAAAGTTTCATATTCAGGAATCAAACCACTAATCTCTAAGCAATAATGCACTTCCTTAATAATATGGTTCTTTTTGTAATAATACAAAATTCTAGTATGTACTGACTTAGAGCAGTGTATGTGTGTGTGTGTGTGTGTGTGTATGTGTGTGTCAGAAGTCCAAAGGTCAAAAACACATATCACCAGAAATCATCATAGTTTAAATACTGTGAAACACATCCAATTCCAGTGGAATTAATTTCCTGATAGCATCTTTACATTATTGTAAAGATAATTTGGACTTCGGTCCAAATGTTAAAAAAATATATAATTTTTTACACTTGGACTTTGATATTCTGCACAGGCGTATGAACCTACCCACTTCCCTTTACAAAATGGTTAGAAGAAGAATTAAGTTAGAGCCAAATTGCTAAAATTTGACAAAAATGAATACTGTAAATGTTTTAAGAAAAAGTTCATGTTCTTTTACAAACAATTTTGGATTATCCATATTAAGCAAATATCTCAGGGTAGATCATTGTTCCTTATGATAATTGATTTAAGCCTTATTACTAGATGGTATAAAATCCCAGAATTGACAACTGAACCTACCAGAAGCACAGAGTGATAAATTTTTCACAAACACTTTGAAATATTGATAAGTAGAAAATGTGCCTGTATTTCTCTTTTCCAATACATTTAACAGTGGTTGTATTTTAGAATGTAGGTGTTCTATTTATGCTGTTTAACTATTGATAATGTCTCTTTATGTATGAGCTGATATTTGTAAATGTGTGTATATTTTTAAACATATATTTGTGTGTATATATGTACACACATAGATTGTATATACACATATCTATTATCATTCATGTCTGTTTTTGAAGAGGCTGAATTGTGTACACAATTTCTGAACTTTTTTTTTATATATATATATATAGTTTAAGTTCTGTAATACATGTGCAGAACATGCAGGATTGTTACCCAGGTATACACATGCCATGGTGGTTTGCTGCACTGATCAACCCGTCATCTACATTAGATATTTCTCCCAATGCTCTCCCTCCCCTAGCCCCCAAACCCCTGACGGGCCCCGGTGTGTGATGTTCCCCTCCCTATGTCCATGTGTTCTCATTGTTCAACTCCCACCTATGAGTGAGAACATGTGGTGTTTGGTTTTCTGTTCCTGTGTTAGTTTGCTGAGAATGATGGTTTCCAGCTTCATCCATGTCCCTGCAAAGGACATGAACTTATCCTTTTTTATGACTGCATAGTATTCCACATATGTGCCACATTTTCTTTATCCAGTCTATCATTGATGGGCATTTGGGTTGGCTCCAAGTCTTTGCTATTGTGAACAGTGCTTCAATAAACATATGTGTGCATGTGTCTTTATAGCAGAATTATTTATAATTCTTTGGGTATATACCCAGTAATGGGATTGCTGGGTCAAATGGTATTTCTGGTTCTAGATCCTTGAGGAATCGCCACGCTGTCTTCCACAATGGTTGAACTAATTTACACTCCCACCAACAGTGTGAATGCGTTCCTATTTCTCCACATCCTCTCCAGCGTCTGTTGTTTCCTGACCTTTTAATGATTACCATTGTAACTGGCGTAAGATGGTATCTCATTGTGTTTTTGATTTGCATTTCTCTAATGACCAGTGATGATGAGCTTTTTGTTATATGTTTGTTGGCTGCATAAATGTCTTCTTTTGAGAAGCACCTGTTCATATCCTTTGCCCACTTTTTAATGGGGTTGTTTGTTTTTTTCTTGTAAATTTGTTTAAGTTCCTTGTAGATTCTGGATATTAGCCCTTTGTCAGACGGATAGATTGCAAAAGTTTTCTCCCATTCTGTAGGTTGCCTGTTCACTCTGATGACCGTTTCTTTTGCTGTGCAGAAGCTCTTTAGTTTAATTAGATCCCATTTGTCAATTTTGGCTTTTGTTCCCACTGCTTTTGGTGTGATAGTCATGAAGTCGTTGCCCATGCCTATGTCCTGAATGGTACTGTCTAGGTTTTCTTCTAGGGTTTTTACGGTTTTAGGTCTTACATTTAAGTCTTTAATCCATCTTGAGTTAATTTTTTTGTAAGGTATAAGGAAGGGGTCCAGCTCCAGTTTTCTCCATATGGCTAGCCAGTTTTTCCCAACACCATTTATTAAATAGGGAATATTTCCCCATTGCTTGTTTTTGTCAGGTTTGTCAAAGATCTGATGGTTGTAAATGTGTGGCATTATTTCTGAGGTCTCTGTTCTGTTCCATTGGTCTATATATCTGTTTTGGTACCAGTACCATGCTATTTTGGTTACTGTATCCTTGTAGTATAGTTTGAAGTCAGGTAGCATGATACATCCAGCTTTGTTTTTTTTTTTTTTTTGCTTAGAATTGTCTTAGCTATACAGGCTCTTTTTTGGTTCCATATGAAATTTAAAGTAGTTTTTTCTAATTCTGTGAAGGAAGACAATGGTAGCTTCATGGGGATAGCATTTAATCTATACTTTGGGCAGTTTGGCCATTTTCATGATATTGATTCTTCCTATCCATGAGCATGAAAAGTTTTTCCATTTGTTTGTGTCCTCTCTTATTTCCTTGAGCAGTGGTTTTTAATTCTACACATCCTTCACATCCCCTGTAAGTTGTATTCCTAGGTATTTTATTCTCTTTGTAGCAATTGTGAATGGGAGTTCACTCATGATTTGGCTCTCTGTTTGTCTATTATTGTTGTATAGGAATGCCTGTGATTTCTGCATATTGATTTTGTATCCTGAGACTTTGCTGAAGTTGCTTATCAGCTTAAGGAGATTTGGGGCTGAGATGATAGGGTTTTCTAAATATACAATCATGTCATCTGCAAACACAGACAATTTGACTTCCTCTCTTCCTATTTGAAGACCCTTTATTCTTTCTCCTGCCTGATTGCCCTGGCCAGAACTTCCAATACTGTGTTGAATAGGAGTGGTGAGAGAAAGCATCCTTGTCTTGTGCTTGTTTTCAAAGGGAATGCTTCCAGCTTTTGCCCATTCAGTGTGATACTGGCTGTGGGTTTTTCATAAATAGCTCTTATTATTTTGAGATACCTTTCATCAATATCTAGTTTATTGAATTTTTAGCATGAAGGGGTTTTGAATTTTATCAAAGGCCTTCTCTGCATCTATTGAGATAATCATGTGGTTTTTGTTATTGGTTCTGTTTATGTGATGGATTATGTTTATTGATTTGTGTATGTTGAACCAGCCTTGCATCCTCAGGATGAAGCTGACTTGATCATGATGGATAAGCTTTTTGATGTGCTGCTGGATTCGGTTTGCCAGTATTTCACTGAGGATTTTCGCATCAATGTTCATTAGGGATATTGGCCTGAAATTTTCTTTTTTTGTTGTGTCTCTGCCAGGGATTGGTATCAGGATGATGCTAGCCTCATAAAATGAGTTAGGGAGGAGTCCCTGTTTTTCTATTGTTTGGAATAGTTTCAGAAGGAACCGTATCAGCTCCTCTTTGTACCTCTGGTAGAATTTGGCTGTGAATCCATCTGGTCCTGGGCGTTTTTTGGTTGGTAGACTATTAACTGCTGCCTCAATTTCAGAACTTGTTATTGGTCTCTTCAAGGATTCAACTTCTTCCCGGTTTAGTCTTGAGAGGGTGTATGTGTCCAGGAATTTATCCATTTCTTTTAGATTTTCTAGTTTATTTGCATAGAGGTGTTTATGGTATTCTCTGATGGTAGTTTGTGTTTCTGTGGGATCAGTGGTGATATCCCCTTTATCATTTTTTATTGTGTCTATTTGATTCTTCACTCTTTTCTTCTTTATTAGTCTGGCCAGTGGTCTATTTTGTTAATCTTTCCAAAAAACCAGCTCCTGGATTCACTGATTTTTTGATTTTTCATGTCTCTATCTCCTTCAGTTCTGCTCTGATCTCAGTTACTTCTTGTGTTCTGCTACCCTTTGAATTTGTTTGCTCTTTCTTCTCTAGTTCTGTTAATTGTGATGTTAGGGTGTCAATTTTAGATCTTTCCCTTTTTCCTGTGGGCATTTAGTGCTATAAATTTCCCTCTAAACACTGTTTTAGCTGTGTCCCAGAGATGCTGGTACATGGTGTCTTTGTTCTCATTGGTTTCAAATAACATATTTATTTGTGCCTTAATTTTATTATTTGCCCAGTAGTCATTCAGGAGCAGGTTGTTCAGTTTCCATGTAGTTGTGTGGTTTTGAGTGAGTTTCTTAATCCCGAGTTCTAGTTTGATTGCACTGTGGTCTGAGAGACTGTTTGCTTTGATTTCTGTTCTTTTGCATTTGCTGAGGAATGTT
Source organism: Gorilla gorilla gorilla (assembly GCF_029281585.2). Taxonomy (NCBI): domain Eukaryota; kingdom Metazoa; phylum Chordata; class Mammalia; order Primates; family Hominidae; genus Gorilla; species Gorilla gorilla. The sequence goes on from NC_073227.2 coordinate 49,925,831, forward strand.
TTACATCCAATTATGTCATCAATTTTAGAATAAGTGCTATGTGGTGCTGAGAAGAATGTATATTCTGTCGATTTGGGGTGGGGAGTTCTGTAGGTGTCTATTAGGTCTGCTTGGTCCAGAGCTGAGTTCAAGTCTCGAATATCCTTGTTAATTTTCTGTCTCATTGATCTGTCTAATATTGACAGTGGAGTGTTAAAGTCTCCCACTATTATTGTGTGGGAGTCTAAGTCTCTGTGTAGGTCTCTAAGAACTTGCTCTATGAATCTGGGTGCTCCTGTATTGGGTACATATATATTTAGGATAGTTAGCTCTTCCTGTTGCATTGATCACTTTACCATTATGTAATGCCCTTCTTTGTCTTTTTTTATCTTTGTTGGTTTAAAGTCTGTTTTATCAGAGACTAGGATTGCAACCCCTGCTTTATTTTGTTTGTTTGTTTTTTGCTTTCCATTTGCTTGGTAAATGTTCCTCCATCCTTTTATTTTGAGCTTACATGTGTCTTTGCACATGAGATGGGTCTCCTGAATACAGCACACCAATAGGTCTTGACTCTTTATCCAATTTGCCAGTCTGTGTCTTTTAATTGGGGCATTTAGCCCATTTGCATTTAAGGTTAACATTGTTATGTGTTAGTTTGATCCTGTCGTTATGATGCTAGCTGGTTATTTTGCCCATTAGTTGATGCAGTTTCTTCATAGTGTTAATGGTCTTTACAATTTGGTATGTTTTTGCAGTGGCTGGTACCGATTGTCCTTTCTATATTTAGTGCTTCCTTCAGGAGCTCTTGTAAGGCAGGACTGGTGGCGACAAAATCTCTCAGCATTTGCTTATCTGTAAAGGATTTTATTTCTCCTTCACTTATGAAGCTTAGTTTGGCTGGATATGAAATTCTGGGTTAAAAATTCTTTGCTTTAAGAATGTTGAATATTGGCCCCCACTCTCTTCTGGCTTGTAGGTTACTTCAGAGAGATCCACTGTTAGTCTGATGGGCTTCCCTTTGTGGATAACCCGACCTGTCTCTCTGGATGCCCTTAACATTTTTTCCTTCACTTCAACATTGGTGAATCTGATGATTATGTGTCTTGAGGTTGCTCTTCTCCTGGAGTATCCTTGTGGTGTTCTCTGTATTTCCTGAATTTGAATATTGGCCTGTGTTGCTAGGTTGGGGAAGTTCTCCTGGATAATCTCCTGAAGAGTGTTTTCCAACTAGGTTCCATTCTCCCCATCATTTTCAGGTAAATCAAACGTACGTTTGGTCTTTTCACATAGTCTCATATTTCTTGGAACCTTTGTTCATTCTTTTTCATTCTTCTTCCTTTAATCTTGTCTTCACGCTTTATCTCATTAAGTTGATCTTCAATCTCTAATATCCTTTCTTCCACTTGATTGATTCGGCTATTGATACTTGTGTATGCTTCACAAAGTTCTTGTGCTGTGTTTTTTGGCTCCATCAGGTCATTTATGTTCTTCTCTAAACTGGTTATTCTAGTTAGCAATTTCTCTAAACTTTTTTCAAGGTTCTTAGCTTCCTTGCATTGGGTTAGAACATGCTCCTTTAGGGATATCACCACCGATCCCACAGAAATACAAACTACCATCAGAGAATACTACAAACGCCTCTACGCAAATAAACTAGAAAATCTAGAAGAAATGGATAAATTCCTCGACACATACACTCTCCCAAGACTAAACCAGGAAGAAGTTGAATCTCTCAATAGACCAATAACAGGCTCTGAAATTGAGGCAATAATCAATAGCTTACCAACCAAAAAGAGTCCAGGACCAGATGGATTCACAGCCAAATTCTACCAGAGGTACATGGAGGAACTGGTACCATTCCTTCTGAAACTATTCCAATCAATAGAAAAAGAGGGAATCCTCCCTAACTCATTTTATGAGGCCAGCCTCATCCTGATACCAAAGCCGGGCAGAGACACAACCAAAAAAGAGAATTTTAGACCAATATCCTTGATGAACATTGATGCAAAAATCCTCAATGAAATACTGGCAAACCGAATCCAGCAGCACATCAAAAAGCTTATCCACCATGATCAAGTGGGCTTCATCCCTGGGATGCAAGGCTGGTTCAAGATATGCAAATAAATAAATGTAATCCAGTATATAAACAGAACCAAAGACAAAAACCACATGATTATCTCAATAGATGCAGAAAAGGCCTTTGACAAAATTCAACAACCCTTCATGCTAAAAACTCTCAATAAATTAGGTATTGATGGGACGTATCTCAAAATAATAAGAGCTACCTATGACAAACCCACAGCCAATATCACACTGAATGGGCAAAAACTGGAAGCATTCCCTTTGAAAACTGGCACAAGACAGGGATGCCCTCTCTCACCACTCCTATTCAACATAGTGTTGGAAGTTCTGGCCAGGGCAGTTAGGCAGGAGAAGGAAATAAAGTGTATTCAATTAGGAAAAGAGGAAGTCAAATTGTCCCTGTTTGCAGATGACATGATTGTATATCTAGAAAACCCCATTGTCTCAGCCCAAAATCTCCTTAAGCTGATAAGCAACTTCAGCAAAGTCTCAGGATACAAAATCAATGTACAAAAATCACAAGCATTCTTATACACCAACAACAGACAAACAGAGAGCCAAATCATGAGTGAATTCTCATTCACAATTGCTTCAAAGAGAATAAAATACCTAGGAATCCAACTTACAAGGGATGTGAAGGACCTCTTCAAAGAGAACTATAAACCACTGCTCAATGAAATAAAAGTTGATACAAACAAATGGGAGAACATTCCATGCTCATGGGTAGGAAGAATCAATATCGTGAAAATGGCCATACTGCCAAGGTAATTTATAGATTCAATGCCATCCCCATCAAGCTACCAATGACTTTCTTCACAGAATTGGAAAAAACTACTTTAAAGTTCATATGGAACCAAAAAAGAGCCTGCATCACCAAGTCAATCCTAAGCCAAAAGAACAAAACTGGAGGCATCACGCTACCTGACTTCAAACTATACTACAAGGATACAGTAACCAAAATAGCATGGTACTGGTACCAAAACAGAGATATAGATCAATGGAACAGAACACAGCCCTCAGAAATAATGCCGCGTATCTACAACTATCTGATCTTTGACAAACCTGAGAAAAACAAGCAATGGGGAAAGGATTCCCTATTTAATAAATGGTGCTGGGAAAACTGGCTAGCCATATGTAGAAAGCTGAAACTGGATCCCTTCCTTACACCTTATACAAAAATCAATTCAAGATGGATTAAAGACTTAAACGTTAGACCTAAAACCATAAAAACCCTAGAAGAAAACCTAGGCATTACCATTCAGGACATAGGCATGGGCAAGGACTTCATGTCTAAAACACCAAAAGCAATGGCAACAAAAGCCAAAATTGACAAATGGGATCTAATTAAACTAAAGAGCTTCTGCACAGCAAAAGAAACTACCATCAGAGTGAACAGGCAACCCACAAAGTGGGAGAAAATTTTTGCAACCCACTCATCTGACAAAGGGCTAATATCCAGAATCTACAATGAACTCAAACAAATTTACAAGAAAAAAACAAACAACCCCATCAAAAAGTGGGCGAAGGACATGAACAGACACTTCTCAAAAGAAGATATTTATGCAGCCAAAAAACACATGAAAAAATGCTCACCATCACTGGCCATCAGAGAAATGCAAATCAAAACCGCAATGAGATACCATCTCACACCAGTTAGAATGGCGATCATTAAAAAGTCAGGAAACAACAGGTGCTAGAGAGGATGTGGAGAAATAGGAACACTTTTACACTGTTGGTGGGACTGTAAACTAGTTCAACCATTGTGGAAGTCAGTGTGGCGATTCCTCAGGGATCTAGAACTAGAAATACCATTTGACCCAGCCGTCCCGTTACTGGGTATATACCCAAAGGACTATAAATCATGCTGCTATAAAGACACATGCACACATATGTTTATTGAAGCACTATTCACAATAGCAAAGACTTGGAACCAACCCAAATGTCCAACAATGATAGACTGGATTAAGAAAATGTGGCACATATACACCATGGAATACTATGCAGCCATAAAAAATGATGAGTTCATGTCCTTTGTAGGGACATGGATGAAATTGGAAATCATCATTCTCAGTAAACTAGCACAAGGACAAAAAACCAAACACCGCATGTTCTCACTCATAGGTGGGAATTGAACAATGAGAGCACATGGACACAGGAAGGGGAACATCACACTCTGGGGACTGTTTTGGGGCGGGGGGAGGGGGGAGGGATAGCATTAGGAGATATACCTAATGCTAAATGACGAGTTAATGGGTGCAGCACACCAGCATGGCACATGTATACATATGTAACTAACCTGCACATTGTGCACATGTACCTTAAAACTTAAAGTATAATAATAATAAAATAAAATAAAAAATAAAAAAATAAAAAAAAAAGAACATGCTCCTTTAGCTTGGAGGAGTATTTTTTACCCGTCTGCTGAAGCCTTCTTCTGTCAATTCGTCAAACTCATTCTCTGTCCAGTTTTGTTCCCTTGCTGGCAAGAAGTTGTGATCCTTTGGAGGAGAAGAGGTGTTCTGGTTTTTGGAATTTTCAGCCTTTTTGCACTGGTTTTTCCTCATCTTCGTGGATTTATCTACCTTTGGTCTTTGATGTTAGTGACCTGTGGATGGAGTTTTTATGTGGACATCCTTTTTGTTGATATTGATGCTATTCCTTTCTGTTTTTTAGTTTTCTTTCTAACAGTCAGGCCTCTCTGCTGCAGGTCTGCTGGAGTTTGCTGGAGGTCCACTCCAGACCCTGTTTACCTGGGTATCAACAGTGGATGCTGCAGAACAGCAAAGATTGCTGCCTGTTCCTTGTCTGGAAACTTCATCCCAGAGGGTCACCCGCCAGATGCCAGCCAGAGCTCTCCTGTATGAGATGTCTGTTGAGCCCTGCTGGGAGGTGTCTCCCCATAAGGAGACACGGGGGTCAGGGACCCACTTGAGGAGGCAGTCTGTCCCTTATCAGAGCTTGAGCACTGTGCTTGGTAGATCCACTGCTCTCTTCAGAGCTGGCAAGCAGGAACATTTAAGTCTGCTGAAGCTGTGCCCGCAGTCGCCCCTTCCCCCAGGTGCTCTGTCCCAGGGAGATGGTAGTTTTATCTAGAAGCCCCTGACTGGGGCTGCTGCCTTTCTTTCAGAGATGCCCTGCCCAGAGAGGAGGAATCTGGAGAGGCAATCTAGCTACAGAGGCTTTGTCGAGCTGCAGTGGGCTCCACCCAGTTCAAACTTCCCAGCAGCTTTGTTTACACTATGAGGGGAAAACCACCTACTCATGCCTCAGTAATGGTGGATGCCCCTCCCCCCACCAAGGTCAAGCATCCCAGGTCAACTTTAGACTCCTGTGCTGGCAGCGAGAATTTCAAGCCAGCGGATCTCAGCTTTCTGGGCTCCATGGTGGTGAGATTTGCTGAGCTAGACCACTTGGCTCCCTGGCTTCAGCCCCCTTTCCTGGGGAGTGAAGGTTGTGTCTGGCTGGCATTCCAGGTGCCACTGAGGTACGAAAAAAAAAAAACTCCTGCAGCTAGCTCGGTGTCTGCCCAAACAGTCTCCAAGTTTTGTGCTTGAAACCCAGGGCCCTGGTGGCATAGGCACCCAAGGGAATCTCCTGGTCTGCAGGTTGCCAAGACCATGGGAAAAGTGTAGTATCTGGGCTGGAATGCACCATTCCTCACAGCACAGTCCCTCGTGGCTTCCCTTGGCTAGGGGAAGGAGTTCCCCGACCCCTTGCACTTCCCAGGTGAGGTGACACCCCACTCTGCTTCAGCTTGCCCTCCGTGGGCTGCGCCCACTGTGTAACCATTCCCAGTGAGATGGGCTGTGTACCTCAGCTGGAAATGCAGGCCAGGCGTGGTGGTTCATGCCTGTAATCCCAACATTTTGAGAGGATGATGTGGGTGGATGGCCTGAGGTCAGGAGTTCTAGACTAGCCGGCCAACATGGTGAAACCCCGTCTCTCCTAAAAATACAAAATTAGCCAGGCGTGATGGCGCATGCCTGTAATCCCAGCTACTCGGTAGGCTGAGGCAGGGTAATTGCCTGAACCTAGGAGGCAGAGGTTGCAGTGAGCCGAGATCACACCACTGCACTCCAGCCTGGGCAACGAGAGTGAAACGCCATCTCAAAAAAAAAAAAAAAAAAAAAAAGGAAATGCAGAAATCACTTACCTTCTGCTGGGAGGTGCAGGCCAAAGCTCTTCCTATTTGGCTATCTTGCCAGCCACCCCTACAGTAGATTTTTTTTTGAGACAGGCTCTCATTCTTTTGCCCAGGCTGCAGTGCAGTAGAGCAATCATGGCTCACTGAAGCCTCCAGCTCCTGGGCTCAAGTGATCCTCCCACCTCAGCCTCCCGAGTAGCTACAACTACAGGTTCACACCACCATACCAGGCTATTTTTTTTTTTTTTTTTTTTTGGTGGAAATGTGCTTTCATCAGGTTGCCCAGGCTGGTCTTGAACTCCTTGGCTCAAGTGATCTGCAAAGTGCTGGGACTACGGGCTTGAACCACAGTGCCCAGCTTATTCCTGAACTTTTTAGATTATAATATAGTTAACAGAGTGCTAAATTACTGGAGATTGAAGAATAAGAGTGGAAAAAGAGCACTTGGTAATATCTTTTTTTTTTTTTTTTTTTTTTTTTTGAGACAGAGTCTTGCTCTGTCACCCAGGCTGGAGTGCAGTGGCGTGATCTCGGCTCACTGCAAGCTCCGCCTCCCGGGTTCACGGCATTCTCCTGCCTCAGCCTCCCGAGTAGCTGGGACTATGGGCACCCTCTGCCACACCCAGCTAATTTTTGTATTTTCAGTAGAGACGGGGTTTCGCCATGGTCTCGATCACCTGACCTCGTGATCCACATGCCTCGGCCTCCCAAACTGCTGGGATTACAGGCGTGAGCCACAGCGCCTGGCCTAGCATTTGGTAATATCTTGATGTTGCTAGTTTTGTTTTAGGAATGTGTTTCCCTCATGAATTCCAGGAGCACAGGTGGTTGGAAGGGCTCTCTTGACAGTGATTTTATAGCTCACCATCAGATCACAGCATAAGACTGAAGGCTTGACTCATCTTTCTTCTCTTGTCCTTAGTTTGCCCATTTGTAAAAGGAGAGAGATTTTGCTGGAGGATATTTGAGGACTCTTTTATCTCTAACATCCCATGAATTGCAAACATTATTAACTACTGTTACCTTTCATGACAGCAGGTAGTTGAATCCAAATTGCATTCTCTTTTCTAGTTAATGTGTTTCAGCCTTCTGCGATTTTGTATTAGACAAGAAATATATAGGACCCTCTTTTTCCTGACATGAGGGAATACAGCTGGTGGGGTAATTTGCATCTCTCTTGGGGACCTAGATATACTTTCACATCATCTGGTTTCTTCTGAAGACTTGAGGTGTCTGAACAGGATAGTACTAAAGTCACTGTTAAGTCAAGACCAGGCCAAGAAAAAATTCCTTTGTATCTGCAAAATAAAACACACAATGTTTTAATACTAAAGATTTTTAAGCCCACTCTATTGACTAGGAATGACTTTCTTATTACTACATAGTATCTTTTATTTTCTTTCTTTCTTTCTTTTTTTTTTTTTGAGATGGATTCTCATCCTGTCACCCAGGCTGTTGTACATGGTGTGATCGCAGCTCACTGCAACCTCTGCCTCCCAGGTTCAAGTGATTCTCCTGCCCCAGCCTCCCAAGTAGCTGGGATTACAGGCGTGTGCCACCATTCCTGACTAATTTTTGTATTTTTTGGTAGAAATGGGGTTTCACTATGTTGAACAGGCTGGTCTCGAACTTCTGACCTCAAGTGACCCGCCTGCCTCGGCCTCCCAAAGTGCTGGGATTACAGGTATGAGCCACTGCGCCTGGCTCATAGTATGTATTTTGAAGTATAGAATTGCTGAGAGACCTTTAAACTCATCTCAGCATTTTGCGTGGATGTCTCTAGGACTCTTGCCATTCTGAGTTGAGCACTCCTTGCCCAATTTTTACTCCCCTATCTTCTCCAGCATCTACTCTCCCTCTGACACAGCCCCATACACTACAGGCTTCTACATGGCCATCTTTAATTCAATTCAGCAAATACTCATGGATGCATATGACCTGCCCAGCTCTGCGGTGGGTGTTAGGGATATAATCTTCAATATAATTAGGGACCTACCACTTGAATTAACCACAAAGCACTCCTCTGGGTTATGCAAACAAATTGACCTACTGCGTAGGTTCGCTTAACATTGAACACTTAAATATTAGAAAACCAGTGCCTCAGATTATTTTCTTTTTTTTTTTCCCACAGTTAATGAAAATTTCCTCACCTTGCTGACATTGGAAACTTTGTTGTGTAATGCTTTGTCTGATTCATGACAATAGAACAATTTTGTCATTATCTACAAGGAAGGACACTTCTATTTAGAATGTTAAGAGAAAACATAGATATTTCTTTCCTTTCATCCAAAAGTGAAAACCAAACTATAAACATATACATTAAAGGAATTGGTGCAGATATGGTTTGAATATATGTCCCCACCAAGTCCCAAGTTGAATTGTAATCCCCAGTGCTGGAAGTTGGGCCTGGTTGGAGGTAGGGCCTGGTGGGTCATGAGGGTCAATCCCTCATGGTGCTATCCTCCTGATAGTGAGTGAGTTCTCACGAGATCTGATTGTTTATGTGTGTGGCACCACCCCCATCTTGCTCCTGTTCTCACCATGTGAAGTGCTGGCTCCCACTTCACCTTCTGCCATGAGTAAGAGCTTCCTGAGGCCTCCCCAGAAGCAGATGTCAGCACTGTTTCCTGCAAAGCCTGCAGAACTGTGAGCCAATTAAACTTCTTTTCTTATAAATTACCCAGTCTCAGGTATTTCTTTCTAGCAATGCAAGAACGGCCTAATACTGGTGCTAACACACGATATTCATAAACACAAATAAAATAATGTGGTCTGTCAAGAGGCCATTCTGCCCACCCTAGTTCTGTAGATGGGTAATTAGGAGATAGATTTGGCAGAAACATTATTCATCAGAAATCCATGTCAAGTTCACACGCTCTTGGCCTAGCTGGCTCCTGCTCACCAAATCAAAATCTGAATAAAAGTTGGAAAAAAGTTTTAATTTGCCTGGATATATTTCTTCATGAGATAAAAGAAGATATAGCTAAATATTCAATAGCAGAATAATTATATCTGAAATCACCTTGCTTTTCCTGAAATGTATTAAAGCTGCATTTTACAAGAAAGGATTTTGACTTCTAGTTTTGAGGGTCTATCTGAAACGGCCTTTGCAAAGTTATGACTGAGACAGCGAAAGACATCTAACCTAACTGACTCCATCTTTCTTCTAAACTTTAAGCTGTACTTGTTCCTTCCTGGGCATCTGCTGAACTAACTTTGGGAGGAACTTAGTTTATAGTTTAAAACAAAAATGATAACACTCCTCTCCCAAAACAAACCTTCTTGCCTGGGGACAAGAATGCCTTTGTAGGACTAACAAATTAGGCACAATATTAGAAATTATGGTTTAAGAGTAATGCAGCTGGAGGCTACAAGATTCTGGCCCTCCCTAAACTGCTCCTAACATCAGTGCTTCAGATATTTTGCAGACCCTGCACTTGATGAATCAGCTGGCACACCCAGATCAATAAACTGGCTCATCTGATCTTGTGGTCCCCACCCAGGAACTGACTCAGCACAAGAGGACATCTTCAACTTCCCATGATTTCATCTCCAACTCAACCAATCAGTGCTCTCAACTCACTGGCTTTTCCCCACCCACCAAATTATCCTTAAAAACTCTGATCTCCAAATGCTCAAGGGGACTGATTTGAGTGATAATAAAACTCTGGTCTCCTCCACAGCTGGCTCTGCATGAATAACTCTTTCTCTATTGCAATTCCCCCACCTTGATAAATCCACTTTGTCTAGGCAGCGGGCAAGGTGAACCCACACATGCAATGAACCAGTCTATTTCTACAAGGTTAGATTGTCTAAACTTTCACTGTCTCATAAGGTAGTTGCTAAGTCCAGGTGGCTATTGAGAACTTGAAATTTGGCTAGTCTAAACTAAGATATGTTTTAAGTGTAAAATACACAGTGGATTTTGAAGACTTAAATGAAAAAGAGAATGTAGAATACTCAATATTTTGTTATATGGATTACATAATAAAATGGTATTATTTTGGATATGTTGGTTAAATAAAATGTATTATTAAAAGAAACGTCATGTGTCTCTTTTTACTCTACTAAAATATGTTACATTCATGGCTTCCATAATATTTATTTTGGACAGCTCTGACTTATAATCTATTTTAAAGTACTTCAGCAAAGTCAGTGTGATTGTTAGTTTTCATCTATATTCTACAAATGGACATTTGAAAGCCAACATTCTGGAGACGGCTCTAACATTTCTTTAGAGATAAAGAAATGATAGCAAGGTTTTTTTTTTTGTTTTTTTTTTTTAGACAGGGTTTCTGCTCTTGTTGCCCAGGCTGGAGTGCAATGGCGCCATCTCGGCTCACTGCAATCTCCACCTCCCGGGTTCAAGCGATTCTCCTGCCTCAGCCTCCCGAGTAGTTGGGATTACAGGCATGCGCCACCATGCCCATCTAATATTTTGTATTTTTCCTAGAGACGGGGTTTCTCCATGTTGGCCAGGCTGGTCTCGAACTCCCGACCTCAGGTGATCGGCCTGCCTCGGCCTCCCAAAGTGCTGGGATTACAGGCGTGAGCCACAGTGCCCAACCAAAAATATCTTTATCTCTAATCAATCCCAGAGGGCTTATGAGGTAGATTGCATTATTGTTACAAATAAGTACAGCTATATTTGGAGTCCTTCCCTATTGGAGAACTATAGTTCCCACATTGGCTTCGGGCTTGGTCACATGACTTGCTTTGGCCAGCCAGTGAAATGTGAGTGGCAGTGATATATATTACTCCAAGCAGATGCTTTAAAAGTCCTCACGTGGCCTGTCCACTCTCTTTTCCCTGTGCCACAAGACCACATGTCCCATATGGGGACAATTTCCTCAGCCTGGGCACTGGAATAAAGACAACATGGAGTAGACCCTTGAGGGATATGTACCCCAAGAGAGAAGAAACTCTTTCCCCAGAGAGAAGCCAAAAACTAGAGAAAGAGGAGGACGTGGGAGCTAGTATGGTGTTTGTTTTCCCTTGAGCCCCAAAACCACATTTAAGCTCCTACAATTTGGCAGATGAGGGCCAGGAGTTGATATAAGTCTTTGGGAGGGACTCCAGAACTGCAGGCAGTTCTACAAGGCTATCTGTATCTAATTTGCTCACTGCTGTGTTCGAGCACCAAACAGTGCCTGACACACAGTAGGAGTTCAACAAACATTTGTTGAATAAATGAATGAAGACCAAAGGCAGATGTCGATTTTGAAGGGCTTGAAGTTCTTATATATTTGGGGATGTTCTTAAAAAAAAACAAAAAACTCACATTACTAATACAAAGTTAGGTTACAAAAATGAAAATTTATTTAGAATTTCTTTTTTTTTTTTTTTTTTTTTGAGACAGGGTCTTACTCTGTTGCCCAGGCTGGAGTGCAATAGCATGATTTCAGCTCACTGCAACCGACACCTCCTGGGTTCAAGCAATTCTCCTGCCTCAGCCTCCCGCGTAGCTAGGACTACAGATGTGTGCCACCATGCCCAGCTAATTTTTGTATTTTTAGTAGAGACAGGGTTTCACCATGTTGGCAAGGCTGGTCTCGAACTCCTGACCTCAGGTGATCCACTCACCTCGGCCTCCCAAAGTGCTGGGATTACAGGCATAAACCACCGTGTTCAGCCTAGAATTTGTTTAAAATCCAAAATATTAGCAGAGTTTTGGACTAACAAATACTACAAACATCATACAAATGTAGGTAAGTAACACATGCTTATTAATTAACATGTTTATTAATTAATTGCCTAATTCACCTCTATGATACTTTTTTCCCTACATGTTTTAGCTCCAAACTATTTGATCTTCTCTTCATGAGACAACAATTTTAGAATATTTTCCTTTTTTTTTCAGCCCTTCCTAGGCTTATACAATCTTACCTTCTAAAGAGAGATCAGAAAGATCATTCAGTCTTTCCTTTAGCATGACTGATTTTGTTTTGTTTTGTTTTGTTTTGAGACAGAGTCACTCTGTCGCCCAGGCTGGAGTCCAGTGGCGTGATCTCAGCTCACTGGAACCTCCACCTACCAGGTTCAAGTTATTCTCATGTCTCAGCCTCCCGAGTAGCTGGGATGACAGGTACCTGCCACCACGCCCAGCTAATTTTTGTAATTTTAGTAGAGGCTAGGTTTCACCATGTTGGCCAGTCTGGGCTGGAACTCCTGACCTCAATGATCCGCCTGCCTTGGTTTCTCAAAGTGCTGGGATTATAGGCATGAACCAACACACAAGGCCGCATGATTGATTTTTAAAATTATTATTATTATAATTGTTTTTCAGATGGAGTCTCACTCTGCTGCCCAGGCTGGAATGCAGTGGTATGATCTCAGTTCACTGCAACCTCCGCTTCTTGGGTTCAAGTGATTCTCCTGCCTCTGCCTCCTGAGTAGCTGGGACTACAGGCGCCTGCCACCACGCCCGGCTAATTTTTGTATTTTTAGTAGAGATGGGGTTTCACCATGTGGGCTAGACTGGTCTCAAACTCCTGACCTCAAGTAATCCACCCCCCTCAGCCTCCCAAAGTGCTGGGATTACAGGCATAAGCCACCGTGCCCAGCCCTGATTTTTCAAATTATTATTGATAATTTAGAAAATTTCATTTTAGATTTATATGATATTATTATTATTTTTAAAATTTTTTCCAAGATGGAGTCTTGCTCTGTTGCCCAGGCTGGAGTGCAGTGGCATGATCTCGGCTTACTGCAACCTCCACCTCCCGGGTTCAAGCAATTCTCTTACCTCAACCTCCCAAGTAGCTGGGATTACAGACACCTGCCACCATGCCCAGCTAATTTTTATATTTTTAGTACAGACGGTGTTTCACCATGTTGGCCAAGCTGGTCTAGAACTCCTGACCTCATGATCTGCCCACCTCAGCCTCCCAAAGTGCTGGGATTACAGGGGTGAGCCGCCGCACCCGGCCTACATAACATTATGTACCTCACATAACCTCAGCACCTCACTTGCTGTGGAAAGCTATCTAGGCCCCAGTAAAGCAATACAGTTAGGTTTCAGCCTCCTGGGGCAGCTTAGCTGGAACATAAGGTTATTAGACCTAAGAGGAGCTGCTAAACTAGCTTGGGGCCAAAGCATGGCAGGTGATCCTTCCCAAGCCTACTATGGGATGAGGTGAAACTGTGGGCCACAAGGATTTATGTAAGTTTCCTTTTCTTTTAGGAAAATTTCACTTTGCAAGAGGAAATGTTCTTAGTAGTCTACAGAAGGATAGATTTCCCAGGTTTCTGGTTATTAACAGAAATGTTAATACCCTAGAAAGGTAATTTGGAATGTTTGTACTAGGGATGACTTGGATTTAAGTATTATCTGGTGTGTTCTCTCTCCTATGCATGCATCAGGCTTGTATTTTCAGCTTTAACTCCTGCTCTTCCTTTATACATACATACTCAACATATTAGCTATGGAACTACCACTAGTTCCCATGCATGCAAACAATATGCTTTCAGCCTATTTATATTTATGTCCATAGTCTAAGTTCTAAATACCCATCAAGAGCTTGCCCAAATGGTATCCATGAAATTCTCCCTGATCTGCCATTACTTTCAACTTTCCAAAAGCACTTGATATGTAATTTTTGACAGCACATGTTCCTTTCTTGTTTGCATTAGCTTCTGTGTCACAGTTTGCCTACTGGACTTTAAAGGAAGATTTAGCATTTTTTTTCATTGCCCTCTCAGTACCTAATTCTGTAAATAGAAGTTTTTTCCTGTATTTTCTTCTAAGAGTTTTATAGTTTTAGCTCTTAATGTTTAGGTGTTTGATCCTCAAAAGGTATTTATTGAGCGCTCAATCTGGATTACCCAGTGATGTCTGGCATATGACACCAAAAGCACAGGCAACAAAAGAAAAAATAGGTAAACAGGACTTTATCAAACTTTTGATACACAGACTTTTGTGTATCAAAAGACATTATTGACAGTGAAAAGACAACCCACAGAGTGGGGGAAATATGTGCACATCATATATCTGATAAGAGATTAATGCCCACAACATACAAAGAATTTATACAATCCAACAACAAAAAAACAAACAATCTGATTAAAAAATGGGTGAATGACTTGCATAGACAGTTCTCCAAAGAAGACACAAATGGCCAGAGTAGGCACATGAAGAGAGGCCGAATATCAGTAATCACTGGGAAAATGGAAATCAAAACCACAACGAGATACCACTTCACACCCATTAGGATGGCTATAATAAACAAAGCAAAACAATCTCCAGGAAATAACAGTGTTGAAGAGGTGGAGGAATTGGAATCCATGAGCATTACTAATGGGAATGTAAAATGGTGCAGCTGTTATAGAAAGATAGTATAAAGCTTGCTCAAAAAATTAAACAGAATTACCATATGATCCAGCAATTTCACTTCTGAGTATGTACCTAAAAGAGTTAAAAGCAGGAGCGTTTTTAATTCTTAGCAAACAGATATTTGTACACCCATGTTCATAGCAGCATTATTCACCATAGCTAAAAGGTGGAAACAACTCGAATGTCCCTTTGATGCAGGCATGAATATAGAAATTGTGGTCTATACATACAAGAAATATTATTCAGCCTTAAAAAGGAATAAAATCCTAACATGAATCTTGAATGATGAATCTTGAAGACATTATGCTAAGTGAAATAAGTCAGACACGAAAGGACAAATATTGTATGACTCCATTCATATGAGGTAACTAGAGTAGTGAAATTCATAGTGTTAAATCAAGTTTAGCCTAAAGCTGCCTCCTTACATATTTTAAGTTTGGTCTAAGGGTTTCTCTGTACATCGTGAACTATAACAAGTGGAGATGTAAACAGACCGTAACCTATACTTGAGCCAATCTCTGAGTTTTGGCCGATCAAATGTAGCCAACGGTTGGAACCACGTTGAAATAAGCCAAATGCCGAGCTGTAACCAATCTGGCTGTTTCTGTGCCTCACTTCTGTTTTCTGTATATCACTTTCCCTTTTCTGTCCATAAATCTTCTTCTACCACATGGTTACACTGGAGTCTCTGAGCCCACTCTGGCTGGAAAGGCTGCTCGATTTATGAATTGTTCATTGCTCGATTAAACTCCTTTACATTTAATTCACCTAAAGTATGTCTTTTATCAATAGAGACAGAAAGAAGAATGGTAGATGGTAGAATGTGTGGGGAGGAGGATTAGGAGAGTTAGTATCTAATGGGTACAGAGTTTCTGTTTGGAAAATTGAAGAAGTTCTGGAGATGAATAGTGGTGATGGTTGCATAACAACTGAATATACTTAGTGCAACTGAAATGTGTGGCATTTGAAAAATGGTTATCATGTCAATCTTATGTATATTTTACCACCAAAAAGAAAAAAGAAACCATGTGATTACATAGAATCATGGAGAGGGCTTTGGAGACAGCTTCTGTAATTCACAGGCCTCACCTCAGGCAGAGTATACCTAAGCAATCCTTAAAAACAAGGATTTATCAAGTTTAAGAAAATTTGCCAGAAATGAGCATCTGTTACTGTTGTCAACCAAACATCCTGGGTGAGGGGTGACTATCTGGGCTGGTGGCATGGGGGTAAAATAATTTACCAAGACAGTTGTAGGTAAAGAAAGGCAGATTTCCAGCCTGGCCAACATGGTGAAACCCTGTCTCTACTAAAAAAATACAAAAATTAGCTGGGCATGGTGGTGTACATCTGTAATCCCAGCTACTTGAGAGGCTGAGGCAGGAAAATCACTTGAACCTGGAAGGTGGAGGTTGCAGTGAGCCAAGATCATGCCACTGTACTCCAGCCTGGGCGACAGAGCAAGCAAGAAAGAAAGGAAGGAAGGAAGATCTAAAAAAATATGAAAATACGTTCAGAAGAGGAGGTGACTGCAAGGAAATACAGGCTTGCTGGAGATTTTATAGAATGGTTTTTGGGCTGATTGATAATGCCAAGGTAGCAGGGAGCTTAACTTGCATTCTTCTGTCAGCTGAGTTGTTTGATAAATTGAGGAATTTGATGATAAGCAGGAAGTTTGTGAGTTAGGTATGTTATCCACACAGGAGGACTACATGTCCTGGGCAACAACAACAACAAAAAGCAGACCTACAGCTTATGTTCTTCCTCTATTTGTTTACACATCCTGGACCATGAAGAAAGGTAGACCTATAGCTTATCTGCTTTATCTCTTTGCTTTCCCCAGATCCTGCTAGTCTGACTCCTTTTCCCTAATTAGGACTCCATGCTTAGGACATTCTTCTAGAGCAGGTGATATGGTTTGGCTGTGCTCCCACACAAATCTTATCTTGAATTGTAGTTCCTGTAATCCTCACATGTCGTGGGAGGGACCTGGTGGGAGGTAATTGAATCATTGAGGCAGTTACCCCCATGCTACTCTTCTCATGACAGTGAGTTCTCATGAGATCTGATGGTTTTATAAGAGGGTTTCCTCCTCTTTGCTCTGCACTTCTCCTTGCTGCTGCCATGTGAAGAAGGATGTGTTTGCTTCCCCTTCTGCCATGATCGTAAGTTTCCTGAGGCCTCCACAGCCCTGCGGAAGTGTGAGTCAATTAAACCTCTTTCTTTTATAAATTACCCAGTCTTGGTGCCCTGTGTCCCAACAGCTCTAGCCATGGCTGAAAGGGGCCAAGCTACAGCTTGGGCTGTGGCTTCGGAGTGTGCAAGCCCCAAGCCTTGGCAGCTTCCATGTGATGTTGAGCCTGTGGGTGCACAGAAGTCAAAAATTGAGGTTTGGGAACCTCTGCCTACATTTCAGAGGATGCATGGAAATGCCTGGATGTCCAGGCTGACGTTTGCTACAGGGGTGGAGCCCTCATGGAGAACCTCTCCTAGGGCAGTGTGGAAGGGAAATGTGGGGTTAGAGTCCCCACACAGAGTCTCCACTGGGGCACTGCCTAGTGGAGCTGTGAGAAGAGGCCCACTATCCTCCAGATCCCGGCATGGTAGATTCACCAGCAGCTTGCAACTTCCACCGGGAAAAGCTGCAGACACTCAATGCCAGCCTATGATGGAAGCTGGGAGGGGTCTCTACCCTGCAGATCCACAGGGATGGAGCTGCCCAAGCTGTGGGTGCCCACCTCTTGCATCAGCATAACCTGGATGTGAGACATGAAGTCAAAGGAGATCATTTCAGAGCTTTGTGGGACAGATTTGACTGTCCCACTGGATTTTTGGATTTGCTTGGGGCCTATAGCATCCTCATTTTGGCCAATTTCTGTACGGAATCAGTCAGGGTGGTGGGAGAAATTATAAAGATAAAGTTATAGGAAATAGACATAAACCTTCTTGGAATGCTGGGAGTTTTGCATAGCTTCAGTAAAAGATTTGACTGAAGGCAGCTGAATTCTCTTAAAAGCTTACATAGGAATGTAGAGGAGTTTATCTAAATAGCTTGTTTACTCATGTGGTCCTAAGACTATCCTTTGATCATCTGCGGTGCATAACTGCTCTCTACTTGGGAGGTCGGCAACGTTAATTACCCTCTAGTGGTGTTTACTCAAGACCTTTGTCATTTAATCTGTACTAAATGAATGCAAACTTCTCTGGCTAACTGAGGCCACGGCTGCTGACTCTTCACAGCACCCTCCTCAGGGTCTGTGAGTGGCCCCGTCCCCTAGCCCGCTCTTTCACTGGATATCTGAGTGCATTTGTCTGAGTGCATTTGTTCATCAGTCACTGGGTCAGGGTCTGTGGGTAGGACTCGGCACTGCAATTTGGAACAAGCGTATTTACCCAATGCCTATAGCTCCATTGTATCTAGGAAGTAACTAACTTGCTTTTGATTTTACAGGGTCATAGGTGGAAGGGACTTGCCTTGTCGCAGATGAGACTTTGGACTTGGACTTTTGGGTTAATGCTGGAATGAGTTAAGACTTTGGGGGACTGTTGGGAAGGCATGATTGTGTTTTAAAATGTGAGAACATGAGATTTAGGAGAGGCCAGAGTTGGAATGATATGGTTTGGCTGTGTTGCCATCCAAATCTCATCTTGAATTGTAGTTCCCATAATCCTTATATGTCATGGGAGTGACCTGGTGGGTGGTAATTGAATCATGGGGGCAGTTAGCCCCATGCTGCTGTTCTCATGATATTGAGTTCTCATTAGATCCGATGGTTTTATAACATGCTTTCCCCCATTTTGCTTGGCATTTCTCCTTCTTGCCATCATGTGAATGAAGAAGGACGTGCTTGCTCCCCCTTCTGCCACAACTGCAAGTTTCCTGAGGCCTCCCCAGCCCTATGGTACTGTGGATCAATAAAATGTCTTTCCTTTATAAATTACCCAGTCTCGGGAAGTTCTTTATAGCAGTGTGAGAATGGACTAATATAGCAGGGGTCCCCACCCTCCAGCCCACAGACCAGTACTAACCTGTTAGGAACTGGGCCTCATAGCAGGAGGTGAGCGCTGGGTGAGCAAGCATTACCACCTGAGCTCCACTTCCTATCAGATCAGCAGTGGCAATAGATTCTCATAGGAGCTCGAACCGTATTACGGACTACACATTCAAGGGATCTAGGTTGCATGCTCCTTATGAGACTCTAATGCCTGATAATCTCAGGTGGAACAGTTTCATCCCAAAACCATTCCCTACTCCCGTCTGTGGAAAAATTGTCTTCTATGAAACCAATCCCTGATACCAAAAAGGTTGGCGACCACTGTTCTAGAGAACTAACTTAAAGTCTTCATAAATAGTTTACTTAATCTCTTCTTTCCTTTTGTTTTCTTTTAAAATGTATTTGTTGAGGACCTCTATTCCATATGGCACTATGCAGGAGATATCACGGAGAAAAAAGTGGTAGCAGTATAGACAGTGATTAAACACAGACTCTGGATTTCAATGCCACTTTTATCCCCCTGTTATCTATGGGTGCATTATTTAACCCCTCTGCATCTCAATTTCCACATATATAAAATGGGCACAATAATACTACCCATCTCATAGGGTTTGTGCTGAATATCTTCTGTTTGCCTCTCCAGATTCATTCTCCACACTTCTCCATCCTGTTCTTGACCCTGGGAATTTGACCTGCTTGGGCTGCTTCAATGAATTTACTTGCTCTCTGGCTTCAATTTGGATTTGGCCACTGGGGATCCCTGGTAGGAGATCAGAGGGAGGTAGGAATAAAGAGGTTGGGTTTTTGTTGTTGTTGTTTTTAGAGACAAGTCTCCCTGTATTCCCCAGGCTGGAGTGCAGTAGCTTTTCACAAAGGCAATCATAGTGTACTATAGCCTCAAACTCCTGGGCTCAAGTGGTCCTCCTGGTTCAGCCTTGCGAGTAGCTGGGACTATAGGTGCAGCCAGTTTTGAGGTTGAGTTTTTTACCCCAGCTTCCTCCTTGTAGGGATGCTGCAGGAATGGCTGCCTTCCCGACCAGAGGTTACAACTGCTGCCACTGCAGCACTCTCTACATGACTTCCTTTTTCTGAGTTTCCATGAACATCCCCTCCCTTTACGACATGTGTTTCTAACACAAAGCTGCCTGTAAAATTGAGCTGCAGACATAAATAAGCAAGCTGGAAGCTTGCATGGGTGAATGTTAGCAGCTGTTCCAATAGGAGAAGGCTACCAGGGGGCTAGGCATGTTCAACATGGCGGCTCCATCTTCCCTTTTCCTTGCCAACCACATGAACAGTAAGGAGCAGACAATGCGGAGCTGGTAAAGTAGAGAAGCCACTTGCATAATAGAAGACTAGGGTGGGATGGCCAGCTTCCTCTTGCACTATGTAAATGTCTCACCTGGTCCAACCATTCTTTGGGCTCTGTGTAGATCAGATAGCACCTCCCCAAGCCAGTCTTTAAAACCCTTGTGCACTTCATCATGGGACCGGAAGACCCACTTGGGTGCCCCTCTCTCTCTGCAGAAGAGAAAGCTATTTTCTTTTATCCTCCTTTCACCTATTAAACCTCCACTCTTAAACTCACTCCTGTGTATCTATGTCCTTGATTTCCTTGGCATGAGGCAACGAACCTCGGATGTTACCCCAGACAATGATGCCACTTCACTGTGATGTCTGGCTTAAACTGGAGCTGGAGCAGCAGGGCTCCATCCACACCAAAGGCTGCATGGGTCAGTTTGAGAAATGGCTGCTGGACAACCTGATCGTCACTACCTAGGTCTTTGTGAGTATCACCTTCCTCCAGATCTTTGGCATCTTTCTGGCCTGGAACCTCCTGAGTGACATCAAAGCAGTGAAAGGCAACTGGTGAGTCTGCCATGGGCCATTGCCACATGTCTAGCTAATTGAGGCCTCTAGTGGGCACCCCCCTCCCCCATGGAGGACCCTCTCCTACTGTGTTGGTGATGGGCAAGGCTGCAGGAGGTATTTCTGCTTGGATCTGAGTCCTAAGTGGGGTTTGTATGTACAGGTGCGCTGTCCACCCACAGAGAAAGCCACTGTGGCTCTGCTGGGGCTGCTTTTCCTGGAGCTGTGGGCAAGGAAGGTGTGCATGTCTACACACACACATGTACATGCATGCACAGGAGAGCCACCATCTCGGCTATTGTTAGGATGGCAGGCTCTCCAGAGGACTAGAAAGGGCATAGCTACAAGCGTACAGGCGGTCGGGCAAGGTGGCTCATGCCTGTAATCCCAGCACTTTGGGAGGCCGAGGCAGGTGGGTCACGAGGTCAGGAGTTTGAGACCAGCCTGGCCAAGATGGTGAAATCCCATCTCTACTAAAAAAAAATACAAAAATTAGCCAGGCATAGTGGTGGGCACCTGTAAGCCCAGCTACTCAGGAGGCTGAGGCAGGAGAATCTGTTGAACCCTGGAGGCAGGGGTTGCAGTGAGCCGAGATCGTGCCACTGCACTCCAGCCTGGGTGACAGAACAAGACTGTCTCAAAAAAAAAAAAAAAAAAAAAAGAAAGGGGGTACAGGCCAGGTGGGGTGGGAGGCACTGTTGTGGAGGCATCTGTCTGTGTCTCCCCTTCCCCCACTCCATGCTGAGACACACTTCTCTGTGCATGGCTGGATGGGGCATGCTTTGGGGCCTGCTGTTGCCTGGGCCACTGCTTCCTGCAGCTTCAAAACTGTCATCTTTATTAGCTATACCTTGAGCCTGCCAGGAGTCCACCTCCACCTCAGTGTATTAGACTCTGTAATTAGCCCAACAATTTTTTCCCTCTCTCTCAGCATGCCTCTCAGGAGCAAACATGATAATGGCTAGAAACTACTCAAATAAACGAAACTTTGAAAACCAGGGAAAAAAGTAGATTGTAAAATTTCTCCAGGACCCAGTTAGATAAATGAAAAGGTGATTTTAAACAATTCCCTTGAATTGATTATGGTGCAAAGTTGAGTTTCAAGTGTTAGGGAGAAGCAATCTGATCTCCAACTTTCAACCACTAGCCATTACAGTCCCAGTGAGGTCCATCTCCTGTGCATGTTGAAATTTATAAGAAGATGGAAGAGACTGGGGGATAGACTCAGTTTCTGAAGCTCTAGAATATATTTCTAGTATACATATATTTTTTCTATGTCTAGTAGCTAAGTCTCTGATACATTTTCAAAAAAGGTAAAATTTGACAATATAACTATGTAATCTTTATAAAATAATTATTTTATTTTATCTATAGAATAAATACATGTCAAAGATTTTGTGTAGCTCATTAATTAATGAGGGGACTGGGAAGGCTGTTAACACTGATTCAATGGAGAAGTCAAGATTACAAGTTTTTTCCTTTTTTTTTTTTTTTTTTAAGAGAGAGAGTCTTGCTCTCTTGCCCAGGCTGGAATGCGGTGGCACAATCATAGCTCACTACAGCCTTGAACTCCTGAGTTCAAGCAATCCTAGCTAGGACTACAGGCTTGCACCACCATGCTTGGCTAGTTAAAAAATTTTTTTTTTTTTAAGAGACAGGAGTCTCATTATGTTGCTCAGACTGGTCTTAAACTACTGACCTCAAATGATCCTCCTTCCTCAGCCTCTCAAAGTGCAGAGATTACAGTAGTGAGCCACCACACCCCATTCAAAGACTACAAATTTATATAGAATAAAGGAATATTGAAATGAACTTACAAATAGAAACAAAACTGGATTTTTATATAGGAGTAGATAGGTAGAAAAGTCAATTCAGTCTCCATTTGGCAGAATTTATTTGCATGTCTATAGATGTGGTAGGCAGAATAATACCACCCTTCCCTGCCTCTCATCCCAAGAAGTCCACATCCTAATCCTCAGAACCTGTGAATTTCTTAAATTACATGACAAAGGGGAATTAAGGTTACAGATGGAATTAAGATTACTAATCATCTGACCTTATAGGGAGAGTACCCTGGGCTAGCCAAGTGGGTCCAAAATAATCACAAGTCTTTAAAAGTGGAAAAGGTTGGGCCAGGCATGGTGGCTCACCCAGCACTATGGGAGGCTGAGGCGAGTGGATCACCTAAGGTCAGGAGTTTGAGACCAGCATGGCCAACATGGTGAAACCCCGTCTCTACTAAAAATGCAAAAAAAAAAAAAAAAAAAAAAAAATTAGCTAGGCGTGGTGGCACACGCCTGTATTCCCAGCTACTCAGGAGGCTGAGGCAGGAGAATCACTTGAACCTAGGATGTGGAGGTTGCAGTGAGTGGAGATCATGCCACTGCACTCCAGCCTGGGAGACAGAGTGAGACTCTGTCTTAAAAAAAAAAAAAAAATGGGGAAGAGGATGGCAGAAGAGAGTCAGAGGGGGTTGTGCCTATAGAGAAATGTTCAGAAAGATGCAATATTGCTGGCTTTGAAAATGGAGAAAGGAGTCCAATAATCAAAGGTGAGCTCTAAAGTTGGAAAAGGGAAGAAAATGAATTCTCCACTGGAGCCTCTAGAAAGGAGTGGAGCCCTGCAGACCTTGATTTTATCCCAGGGAGACCTGTGTGGGACTTCTGACCTTCATAACTATAAGATAATAAACTTGTGTTATTTTAAGTCATGAAACTTGTCATAATTTGTCACATCATCAATAGAGAGGTAATAGATAAGAAGTAGTTGCATTGCTATCATTTATTTACAATTTAAAGAGTTTAAAACATAGCCTAGTCGAAGACAAAGATACACTGATACAGCATCAGATAATACCCAGTCTTCAGCATTCCACTGAACGTGCACCCATTCTAAAGTCTTAAAGTTTTTCTTACATTACCAATTTTTAAAGGTAACAATAATTTTCATTTCTTAGTTAAGACCTCACGCTCACGTTATAACTGCAGAGTTTATGAAGCTTACTTTTCAGGCAGCAAATAAAAGTAGGAATGTATTACTAATGAAATGAATGACTTAGCACTTAGCAATTGCAAAGATACCGTATCCAAGCACAGAATTATTAATCACTGATGGAAGCAGAAATGAGCAAATTGATGACTTGATGGTTCAGTAGAATCCCCCTTGAAAACAGGGGGAGAGCCAAGTCATCAATAACTCTGGAATCAATTCTTGTTTCATCAGCCAATTTCTAGCCAAATGGAATAATGGCCTCTTGGTAGTCAATTGCTTCAGCTTCAGGGTTTGTGTTACATTTGGATTTTCTTACCTTCAATTAAAATAAGTTAGATAACGCTTAGGAATTCACCCTGACCCTATGGAAGGAGCGTAGCAGAATCAATTTTTTTTTTTTTTTTTTTTTTTTTTTTTTTTTTTGCTGTACCTGGCGTCCATACATTGTTCTTATTACAGCAACACACAGAGTGTCAAATGAGGTTCATCCAGTTACCAGCTGCGAATCTGTATCTGTATAGGTGTGCAGCAACCTCAATTCTTGCCACCTCAGAAGAAAGAATTCAACCGAGAGGCAAATAGCAGAAAGGAATGAAAGGAAGTAAAGTACACTTGGAGGAGGGCCAAGTGGGCAACTTGAGAGATCAAGTGCACAGTTTGACCTTTTCACCTGGGGCTTTGCATGTTGGCATACTTCTGGGATCTTGCATTACTCCTCCCCTGATTCTTCCCCTGGGGTGGGCTGTCTTGCTTGAGCCTACTCGCCCAACTCCTGAGATCTTATCAGGAAGCTGCTGATCACCAGTTTCAGGTATTTTCTATCTACTAGGAGACTGCCCTTCCCTGGTGCTTACTGTAACTAATTATTACTCTAGAGAGACAGTAAACAACAGCCCAACCATCCCCTGATGCTTACCCAACACTCCTGATGTGTGTGGGGATGGGGGTGGGGTGCCCTTTCCTGTCCTCCTCATACTATGCTAGCTACCTGCTGTAATGATCTTGCATACATTCCCTTCAGAACTCTCCATTCAAACAAGAGTGAGTGAATGACCCAAGCATGGTCAATCTGTCTCTTAAACTAAATGATTGGTGTAGAAATTTTTATGGGACCAAATTTGATCCAGCGAGAATCAAGCCTGGCTCATTAAATTGAAAGTATCAAGTAAGAGGCACTTTCTACAGGCTAGTCTTACTAATCTGGTGGTATATGGACTAAAGTTGAAGAAGAATCAACTTGACATGAAGTCAACTCAGAGAGAAGCAGAGACAAGAACACAGTTTTCTTTGATGTCATTTGGGCTCTTAAATATACGCATGTCTACTAAAAGATTGTCTACCTCTGATCTTTTCAGAGTAGTCATATTATTTTGCCTTTTGTCCCCTATAAGTCTGTTGGGGCTTAATTTCTGTCACCTGCAATCAAGAGAGTCCTGACTAAGACAACCATGTATACTTGAGAAGTTATCTCATTACCAAGAAGAATGACCAAGGAAGAAAGTAAAGAAACACAGTAGGGGCTGGGCGCAGTGGCTCATGCCTGTAATCCCAGCACTTTGGGAGGCTGAGGTGAGTGGATCACCTCAGGTCAGGAGTTCGAGACCAGGCTGACCAACATGGAGAAACCCTGTCTCTACTAAAAATACAAAATTAACCAGGTGTGATGGCGCATGCCTATAATCCCAGCTACTCGGGAGGCTGAGGCAGGAGAATTGCTGGAACCAAGGAGGCGGAGGTTGCAGTGAGCTGAGATCGTGCCATTGCACTCCAGCCTGGGTAACAAGAGCAAAACTCCACTTCAAAAAATAAAAAATAAAAAAGAAAGAAATACAGTAGGAAAAGAGTAGGAAAAAAGAAGACAAATTCCAATGGTTAAAAACAATAAAAGGAGATTCAAATATTATCTATACATTAAACAGAAAACAAAACATAAAACTATTAATGATACTTTTTGCAGAAAAAAAGATAGATGTCATTGCATTCAACAGTTAAAACCAGTCGTTAAAATATCTTACCAGAACCAAATATCTTGGCAAAGTGGCTTCAACTTCTTCTACTATGGCATCAGTATATTTTATATTGTATCTAAATTGCTTGAAACACTGTCCTGATATCCACATCAACATTTATGGCTTTGTTTGAAACCTGGGGAAATGACACAGAAATGGGGAAAATACAGTCTGCCTTTGAAATGCTTATGCTTTAGGGGAAGAACAAAAGAAGAAGAAAATCTAGCTGTCGGTAAAATTGAACACTGTAAGGATAACTGTAGTACAAATCTAACAAAGTTGTTACCTTCTGATTTTTATTCATTCAAAACAAATGATTACTTCTTAGAAGCCTTTTTAAAACCTCCATTATAGGCTCACACTTGTGGTCTTTATTAGTCTATATTCAGTACATCTGAGAATGCAGAAGAAGCAAAGAGTGAACTCAAAAGAACTCCAAAGAACTCCATTATTAGACTAATATGATTAAGTTGATTCAGTCAGCAAAAGGAACTCAACCTATTAAAAAGAGTATTAATGGGGAGTATCATCTTTCAATAATCAGGCAGGGAAACTATGGACCATTTGGAAAGCAACCTGGTTTGTGCCCCTTTTTCATTTGTCTTCATTTGGCAGATTCACAGAGTCATGGCCTAACAGTTTCTACTTCAGCTTGGGGTCTAAGGTTGCAGGACAGATTGTCACACCATCCTTCTCCTGTATAGTCATTTAGTATTTTTATTCAGCTTTGAAAGGGAAAGGACATTTTTCAACTCATATTGAGGCA
Source organism: Gorilla gorilla gorilla (assembly GCF_029281585.2). Lineage (NCBI taxonomy): Eukaryota > Metazoa > Chordata > Mammalia > Primates > Hominidae > Gorilla > Gorilla gorilla. The sequence continues at coordinate 49,951,998 of NC_073227.2, forward strand.
GGAGAATAGGGTCTGGAGGCAGGGAACCTAAGGCCATTTCATGCTGATTTCCTAGAACTAAATTGAAAGGAAAACCCTAACTTTCCATGCCTAAGTAATAAAAAGACCAGAGGCTATCCCTTTGCAAACCCCCCCTTTTCTGCGTGGCTGATGGGAAATTGGTTGTCGCAACAAATCTGACTGACTGAGGCTCAGTCTTTGTTAGTGTGAAAGTGCAACTTTGTAACTTCACCTTAGCCTTCACCTTTGTAACTTCATACATAGCTACCGACTAAACTGTGTTCCCCAAAATTCATATGTCAAAGCCCTAACCCTCAGGCAACTGTATGTATTTGGAGACAGAATCTTCAAGAAGTAATTAAGGTGAACTGAAGTTATAAGGATGGGGTCCTAATCAGATAAAACTGGTGGCCTTATAAGAAGAGGAAGAGAGGAAAGGGAAGGTGAAGATGTTTGCACAGGAGTGTGACCTTTGTAACTCCACTTCAGCCTCTGATTGGCTGCACAAAGCAACTGATTGCAGGCCACCACTTCATTTACATGAGGTGAGCATGAAGTGGCCAGTTGGAAACCTAGAGGGTATTTGGACCCAAGAAGATTCTGTATCGGGCAGCTCCCACATTGTGTAGTGTACTTTCGTTTTCAACAAATCCCTGCTTTTGTTCTTTCATTGCTTCATTCTTTCTTTGCTTTGCTGGGCGTTTTGTCCAATTCTTTGTTCAAAATGCCAAGAATCTGGACAACTTGCAGTCAAGACCCTCTACCAGTAACAATATAACAAAAAACTAGTATCAAAACACAATTTTAACAAAAATTTTTAAAATGCCGACAAATCAATAATAATGGACCATAACAAAAGACAAATAGCTCAATAGAAAAGAGGCAACAGAGGCCAGGCACAGCGGCTCATGCCTGTAATCCCAGCACTTTGGGAGGCTGAGGCGGGTAGATCACGAGGTCAGGAGTTTGAGACCAGCCTGGCCAACATAATGAAACCCCATCTCTACTAAAAATACAAAAAATTAGCCCAGCGTGGTAGCAGGCACCTGTAATCCCAGCTACTCAGGAGGCTGAGGCAGGATAATCATTTGAACCTGGGAGGTGGAGGCTGCAGCAAGTCGAGACTGTGCCATTGCACTCCTGCCTGGGCGACAGCGCAAGACTGTATCTCAAAAAAAAAGCCAACAGGAGAGAAAATCTGAATGGCCAATAAAGTTGTGAAAAGATGCTGAGCCTCACTACTACTCACGAAAAGGCAAATTGAAAAAATAATGACATACCATTTTATATACCTAATATTGGTAAGAACTAAAAATAGCAAATTTTGGCAGGGATTAGGGCTATTCTCATACACTAAATACAACTACTTAGGAGAGTAAACTTGCAATTATTTTAATATGCAAAGTTGAAGATATGTGCCTTAGTTGTTTCACTTTCATTTTACTCTTTAACAAAAATATCAAGAAACAGTCATGGAATTACACTCATTCATCAATGGCAACTGTATATTGCTATGGATATAAGAGTTCAGCAAAATCAAAAGAAATATCTGTGAGATTAATTAGCTATATGGAATTTACAATAGAGAACATTTTGTATTTTAATATTTTTGTAATAAGATGATCCTTTAAATCAGTAAAAAATATATGTACTTACATACATATATATAAAATATATATAGCTATGGACTGAATTGTGTCCCTCAAAATTCATGTGTCAAGACCCTAACCCTCATGTGACTGTATATATTTGGAAACAGGATCTTTAGGAAGTAATTAAGGCTAACTTAAGTTATAAGGATGGGGTCCTAATCCGATAGAACTGGTGACCTTATAAGAAGGGGAAGAGAGGAAGACAGAGATCATTTATCCCCTCCTAAATTGAACACACAGAAAATGGCAGCTGCTGGCGGCTAAAATGAAACTTACCTTGATGGCACCTTAATCTTAAACCTCTCAGCCTCCAGAACTGTGAGAAAACAAATTTGTGTTGCTTATGCTACCCACTTTATGGTATTTCGTTATGACAGCCTGAGTTGACTGCCATAGACACACACAAACACACACACTGGCAAGGAGACATATAATTCTAAGAAATGTTAAAAAATGTAACTGCTATAAAAATATGGAGTAAATGATATGGGAAGAGTGCAGAGGAGGTGGCATTTTAGCTCAGCTAGGAGGATGAGTAATCCAGGCTAGAGATCTGAAGGACCTGAACTTGGGCAGTGGCCTTAGAAAAAGAGGTTTGTACTGTTTCAAGAGAACCCCATTTGATTTCTCGGCTGCAGCTGACTACCACCTGGTCTGCCCATGGATACTAGAGGATAACCACACATCTGACAGAGGAAGAGCATTACAGTCTCATGGTTTTCCGACAGGGTGCCAGCTTTCCCGTGGGTCCCCAGTCCGCTCCCTCTCCCTAGCCCCTTCATATTTGATTCTCAATCTACTGCTCTTCTCATGCATTTTTTTCTACACTCTTCTTCATGTCTCAGCAGATGGCATTCCCCTTCCTACACACCCATACCTAGTTAGTCACCACATCTTAGAAGCCACCTCCAAGTCATCTTTCCTCTTCTTTTCCCCAACAACACTGCCTCAATCCAGAATCTCATCACTTCTTTCCTACACGTATGTGTTAACTTAAAACTCACAAGATCTATACATTCAGAAAAGGAGACTTTATTTCTTATAAGGAGATACAGCCTGCAAGGTGGCCCTCTCATGGGCTGGGAAGCACAGCCTCCAGCAAGGACCAGAGACAGGCACTTTAAAGGAAGAGGAGCTGGGGTAGGAGATTTATGCTGAATAGGTTGGCTAAACATACATATTCAACAGGTTACAGGAAGAGCTATGAATATTCATAAAAGTAGTCCTGATACATGCGTATGGAACAACATGCATGTTACATACAACCTGTGTTCACCTTGGGGTGGAGACTTAATATTTAATGTATTACAGTTAGGCTCTGTACCTCGAAAGGTGAAGCAGAGAAGAAGGCACACAAGTGCATGGCCTCTGTAAAGTGGCCAGAACAAGCCTATGGTCAGTATCTGGAGAACGTTACTGAAATCAGTCTCTTGTGCAATCAAAGCTGTAGCTATCTTTGGTATAACAGGGGTTCAGTTAGTGTCTGTGAGCTGGATTAGTTGTAATTGTTTTAATATTGCTTCTCTCTAGGCCAGTGGTTGTTTAGCTGCCAGAGGGAAAAAAAAAAACCTCTTGTGGTAGAACATAGTTTATTTTTTAAGTGTAGGGGGTGCATGACTTAACCCTTGCCTGGCATGGCCTTAGGTCCTGTTTATAATTTGGTATCCTATTCCCACAAAGAGTTTGTTCTGTCAATGTTATGATCTTTATTGTAACATTAACATGTTAAACATAGGCTGACTTCCTAGAACTAATTTGAAAGGAAAACCCTAACTTTCCACGCCTAAGTAGTTGCTAGTCAGTTGTGTCTAAACTACAAAAGGGAGGGGGTATAATGAGGCATGTCTGATCTCCTGTCCCATCATGGCTGGGGTCCCCTTGGCCAAGAAAGGGATCTGTCCAGTCAGTCGACAGACCCCTTACTTAGGATTTTATTTTTAGTTTGTATATATACATATAAATGGCTTCACAACTAATTTCCTGACTTTTAATTGCCCCTCTGTTCATCCTCCACCCTGTTGCCAGAGAGAACTTTCTAAATCTCAGGATGTCACACTTCTGATTAAAATTGTTCCATGGTTCTCTGGATTTCAGGGTCAAGTTCAGATCCTTTCCTCAGTACACCCCTGCCTGCCTCTCTAGCGCAAATCTTTCACAATCCCCTGACTGGTACCATCATTCTGGTCACACTCAACTAGTCCTCTCGCTGTCCTGTTACTTCTTGCACTTTCTGTTACTCTGTATGGAGTCCCCTTCCCGTTTTGAGGCAGAAGAATATGGCATGGCGGTAGGGAACCTAATGCCCTTTCTCGCTGACTTCCTAGAACTAAATTGAAGGAAAATCCTTACTGTCTACGCTTAAGTGAATAAAGGGCCAGAGACTACTCCCTTTGCAAGCCCCAAACCCGTTCTGCGCAGCATTTGGGAAATTGAAAGTACCTCTGATTGGTTGCTTTTTGTAACCAATCAGACGTTTGCATAGAAGTGTAACTTTGTAACTTCTTCAGCCTCTGATTGGTTGCTTTGAGCAACCATTCAGACTGATTGCGGGCCACCACTTCATTTACATGAAGTGAACTCCAAGTGGCCAATGGGAAACCTCTAGGGGGTATTTGGACCCAAGAAGATTCTGTATCCAGAGCCCTTGAGCTGCTGTCTCGCGCTCCCACACTCTGGAGTGTACTTTCATTTTCAACAAATCTCTGCTTTTGTTGCTTTATTCTTTCCTTGCTTTGTGCGTTTTGTCCAATTCTATGTTCAAAACGCCAAGAACTTGGACACCCTACACCAGTAACACTTTCAGCCAACTTTTTGTCGTTCAAGATCAAGGCCCGGACTTACCTTTTCCAGGAAACCTCCCCAGATCACTTCTGATTTAGGTACCGTCCTCTGTGCTCCCTGTGATTAAATCAGCCTCTACACATATTACACAATCACTATGCTCTGATTTCCGTTTACTTGTCTCTCTTTTGCAATCTGTGTCATATTCCTCTTTTTATCCACCGTGCCAAGTATGGAGCCTGTCACATAGCAGGCCTCATAAATACTTGTTGAAAGAATTAATAATAGACGTAGAACCACAGGGCTTAGTGAGCCCCTGGAGAAAGGAATCAAAGATGTTTCTGAGGCCTCTATATCAGGAAGTGCGGAAATTTCATGGTTTGAGAATGGGCAGGAAAGATCATTTGTGAGCTGTATTTAATGCAAAAGTTGCTCCCCCATCCTGATTTCTTAGCTCACTGGGCCAATCGGCGGGAAGGACAGGTGGAGCTCAAATTAGGAGAAAAAAAACCACACTTCCCGTCATGCCTCTGGGCACCGCTCCCGTTTCCCCCTCTTCGTCACCGCCTCTTCCCCACGGAAATGAAAGGAGCACTTCCGGGTTCGGCAATAACCTGGAGCCGGCGGCGGAGGTTGGCTCTTTAGGGCTTCACCCCGAAGCTCCACCTTCGCTCCCGTCTTTCTGGAAACACCGCTTTGATCTCAGCGGTGGGGGACAGGTATCTCCCGGCTGCTGCAGGTGCCCTGGATCCAGTCGGCTGCACCAGGCGAGCGAGACCCTTTCCTGGTGCAGTCTCAGAGTTCCCGCTGGGTGCATCCGGCCTGTGTGTGGCGCGAGGCAGGGAAGCCGGTACCCGGGTCCTGGCCACAGCGCTGACGTTTTCTCTCTCCTTTCTTCTCTTTTCGCGGTTGCGGCGTCGCAGAGGGTAGTGTGAGCCCCCATGGCAGATACGACCCCGAACGGCCCCCAAGGGGCGGGCGCTGTGGTAAGTGCGAGGGCAGGGTAGCCTGGCTTGATTTGCAAGAGTTAGGAAGAAGCAGGAAGCGTTGCGAGTCCCGAGGCGTTCCAGAAGCTCAGTGCTTTCAGGAATGGGATTAATGAGTTGGGGTGGGGAAGTTGGAGCGGGGAGAGGGGAGGTCCTGAGCGAAGATATGGAGGGAACTACAGGTTTGTTTCTGAAGCGACAATAGGCTGACCTGGAGCTGGTGGCCCCCACCTGTATGCCATGGAAATTGGGCCTTCTTTCCTCTTCTCACACCTCGGTCTTTTGTTTATCATAGGCCCCAAGGTTAAAGATGCCGCATGAGATTGTGCCATGACACACATGATCCATGACACACACCACGTGGAGCACACGAGTGCCGGCAAAGAACGTTTCTGCCTAGTTTATACAATTGTATATAGAAATTATGCAAAGGGAGGAGAGCGGTGGTCTTTTTCTTCTTCACTTTGTTCTTTATGAGGAGAAATATCATTATGCTTTTGTAATTTTTTTAAGATGCTGATCTGGAGCTAACAAGTTATTTGTGCCCGGAGCATTGCTGTCCTCTACTTTTTAATCCATAAGTAGTTAAGTATTATTCTGTGTGACCACAATGCAGTTACCACATTTGGGAAATATTACCTAATATAAAATCCATGTGCAAATTTCCGTAATTGTCCTTTAAAGCTGCTTTCTCTTCATCTGGGATTCTGTCAAAAAGCATGCATCGATGGGCAGGCGCAGTGGCTCACTCCTGTAAGCCCAGAACTTTGGGAGTCCAAGGCGGGAGGATCGCTTGAGTTCAGGAGTTGGAGACCAGCCTTGGAAACATAGCGAGACCTCATCTCTACTAGAAATCAAAGAAATTAGGCGGTGCGTGGTGGCTGACGCCTGTAATCCCAGCACTTTGGGAGGCCAAGGCGGGCGGATCGCTTGCGCCCGAGAAGTTGAAGCTGCAGTGAGCCAAGATCACGCCACTGCACTCCAGCCTGGGTGACAGAGCAAAACCTTCTCTCAAAACAAACAAACAAACATAAATTAGCCGGTCCTGGAGGTGCGCTCCTATAGTCCCAGCATAGTCCCAGCTACTCAGGAGGCTGAGGTGGGTTGTGCTTTTGCGCTCCAGCCTGGGGTGACAGAGCGAGACCCTATCTCAGAAAGCATGCATTCAGTTTACTGGCCATATCTTGTTTACTCCCTTTTAACCTAGAACAGTTCTGCCCTCTCCTCCCCTTTTTTGTCTTTTAAGATACTGATAGTTTTCAAGAGTCCAGACATGTTTTGCAGCATATATAGGTACATCTAATATGTATATCTATATTATATATCAGGAAGCATTTTACATTGATTTATCCCATCATTGCAGAATTTGTTTGATTATTTGATTAAGGTGGTGTCCACCAGTTTCTCCATTGTAAAGATACCTTTTTTCCTTTCTAATTAAAAAGTGTTCTTTGGCATGATACTGTGACACTGTGTGAATATTGCTCCTCAACAATTTTTCACCCAAAGATCTAGTGATTTTTTTTTTTTTTTTTTTTTTGCCTGATGGTTGGACAGTTTACTCTTAAAAAATGTATAGCAATACACTTTCTTAAACTTTTAAAATTATATAATATACATAAGTGTGTACAAAACGAAACGCATAGCTCAATGATTTATTGCAGAATAAACAACCTGAACAAATAGATTTTAAGGAGAATGTTCTAAAACTAACTTTCAAGCTGTGGTGCCCAGTCGTAATATTTGTTAAGAAACTGAGCACAGTAAGCTGGATTCATCCTTCACTTGATTACTGCTAATCATTTCAGTTTATTGGAGTCACAGTACGGTAAGTCTGGATTTAATGATAAATCAAAGTTGTATTTCGTATTTCTGAAATTACCTACATGTGGGTTAAAAAGACATAAAATAAAACAGCCTGAAATTTTACAATGTACTTGGATTTTTCCCTCAAATTTTTTATAGTTTTTTTTTCAAAAGATAATGAAATTAAATTACATAGAGCAGTGTTTTTAGACTTCAGGTAGACCCATTAGTGAGTTGAGAAGTCAGTTTAGTGTAAACACCAGCTATTTTTTAAAAATTAAATAGAAAATGTCAAGATCCATTATATACAGTAGGGTAAATATTTGTGAAACTTTTGTTTATATATCCATGTATATGGATCTCGATGTTAAAATTACGAAGATCCTAGACAAAAAATGTAAAAGCCACTTTTGAATATAAGATACATTTTAATGAGAAAACAAATTTTAAGATTCTGCTTTAGTGGTAATAGACATAAGTATTGGGGGGAAAGCAGCAAAGGAAAGATAGAATGGGAAAAAAATGGGGGAAGAAAATGGTATAGGAAAGTTTAATCTAGGACCACCGAAACTAGGGTAAGACTTGTGGGGGAACATGGAGGTGATAAAGAGAGTGGTGTAATCAGAGAGGCAGGTGGCCATTTAATACCTGTCAGCCACATTTTGAGCACCTAGAGTATGCCAGGCCCTTGTGCATGTAGGCAGATTACAAGGCGAATGAGTTTAGTTGTTACTACTATCATGGTTTTATATTTCTTCTTCAAAAGGTTTCTTTAATCCAAACTGGCTTTATGTGATGTTTTACTCAGCTCTGAGACCTACCTATTCGGATTTGAGATTTTTTGCTAAGAATAGGCATATGGATCTCTTGAGAGCAATTAGTTTTTTGTTTAATGTTCTTTTAAAATAGATGAAGCCAATATTACAAGTGTTAAAGGAACACAGACAATTGTAGTTGAATTTCTGTTAAGATTATTTTTTCTGATTAATTAGTCTTTGCATTTTTTTAAATGTCAGCTGATATTTTTCTATTTATTTCTGTTTAAGTACTTCTTGTGCTTTCCACATGAAAACTATAAGGTGTTTGGACTTCTCATTAAGCATATACATGAAACATGTAATTGCCTTAGAGTTTTCACCTAATGATCTAAAAAAACAAATGGAGGAAGATTAAAATATTTTGAGTAGACATAAAAACCACAGTCTTGATGCTTAAAAACATAATTTGCAGGCATAGCTTACAGTATTTTTCTTTTTAAATTTAGCAATTCATGATGACCAATAAACTGGACACGGCAATGTGGCTTTCTCGCTTGTTCACAGTTTACTGCTCTGCTCTGTTTGTTCTGCCTCTTCTTGGGTATGTATTATACATATTGCTGCCTTTGATATTCAATTGTTGAGTCAGTTTATATGGAGTGCCTTTTAGGTGTAAGACTTATTAACCTGTAAAGGGTTTAGGGACAAATAAAATACAAGTTCCAGCCTTAAGGTACTAACAACCTAATAACATTATCAGAGGAATATTTTATATCTTGTGCTTTGTGAAACTAACACATTGAAAATCCAAGGAAAAATTGATGTGTGGGAATGAGCTAAGTTCATGTTTTTTTCATTTTTACTTATTACTTGACAGGAAGATCCTGCTTTATAAAATTCAATTTTATAAATTGATTATAAGAAATTCAGTTGGGCATATATATGAAGTGAAGCTATTAAAACGGTAGGATAAGTTCATGTAATTTTTTTCTATTGACAAGTGATTTAGGTGTTGTGCAATTATGATGCAATTCACAAAGGAGGAAGAGACACTGCAGTTGTTTATGTCTCATGATAACCTCTCCTGTGGTAATTTGCAGGTTGCATGAAGCAGCAAGCTTTTACCAACGTGCTTTGCTGGCAAATGCTCTTACCAGTGCTCTGAGGCTGCATCAAAGATTACCACACTTCCAGTTAAGCAGAGCATTCCTGGCCCAGGCTTTGTTAGAGGACAGCTGCCACTACCTGTTGTATTCACTCATCTTTGTAAATTCCTACCCAGTTACAAGTATCCTTTTCTACCTTGTTAACAATGAAATTGCCAACTAAGCATATAGGAGATCTCTTCTGATTATTTCAGCAATGAAGGCATTCCATGAAGCCTGGGTTTGTTCTTGGCACTTCATTTGAATGAAGATATGTTTAGTGTAAGAATTTCTGACTTTAAAATGTGAAATCTAAACTTTGAAGAGCTGATTTAGGAATTTTAAGCTATCTTTGTTCTTGCCTCTTGTAAGCTTCCCTATTAGAATGGATATTTTCAAATTCGCTTCGAAGCACAACCTTACGCGGAACTTACTTTAATATTTACATTTTTTTCATTTAATTCACGTTTTTGGCAAAGTGTCCAGATGTCTTGCTTTAAAAAAGAGAGGTCCTCAGCTCTTTCCATCTTAACCCCAGTGAACTAGACACAAATGGAATTTAACCAAGAAATAACTTATTTAAGCAGGTAATGAGATAATCAATACAAAGAAATTAATATTTGCTGTGTATAGAGTAGAAAATAAGGACACACATGGATAATCTGTGAAGCGAATGAGAACTCATTTGGAATTTGTATGTTTTCACATTTCAAAGGTGTGTTGTGGGATGATACTGGGTAGTCCATAAAGGAGGGGAAAAATGGGGAAGAGGTTCTATAGTGGACACTAGGTTAAACTTTCTTTTTTTTTTGAGACAGAGTCTTGCTCTGTCGCCCAGGCTGGAGTGCAGTGGCCCAGTCTCGGCTCACTGCACCCTCCGCCTCCTGGGTTCAAGCAGTTCTCTGCCTCAGCCTCCCGAGTGGCTGGGAAAACAGGCGCCTGCCACCACACCTGGCTAATTTTTTTGTATTTTTAGTAGAGACAGGGTTTCACCATCTTGGCCAGGCTGGTCTGGAACTCCTGGCCTCGTGATCCACCTGCCTCTGCCTCCCAAAGTGCTGGGATTATAGGCGTGAGCCATCACGCCCAGCCAGGTCAAACATTTTTAAATAGGGTTCTTTACTATAGTGGCTTTGGTATTCTAACGTGTGTTGTGAAACTAAGAGAGTTAGTAGGGTTTTTTAAACTTAACTTTTTGGTTGTTTTTTTTTCCTGTAGATTATCTCTGCAAATCATTTTGTGCATTGAGAAGTGCTGGTCTAAGAGCTTTTGAATATTTATGATACATCTGTATGCTATGTAAAGCACAATAAAATATTCCTCTGAGACTGAATATTACCTATTTAGATACCTATGCTCATGAAGTATCAAATTTTTAAATAGATTTTTATAAGTCTTAAGGAAAAGAAATAGGAGGAAACCGAAATTTCCTGAGCACCTATTTTGCCAGTATAAGAACTTGAATTTAGGCCAGGCGCAGTGGCTCACGCGTGGTGGCACTTTGGGAGGCTGAGGTGGGCGGATCATGAGGTCAGGAGATTGAGACCATCCTGGCTAATATGGCGAAACCCCATCTCTACTAAAAATACAAAAAATTAGCCGGGCATGGTGGCATGTGCCTGTAGTCCCAGCTGCTCGGGAGGCTGAGGCAGGAGAATCGTTTGAACCCTGGAGTGGAGGTTGCAGTGAACTGAGATCGTGCCACTGCACTCTAGCCTGGGCGACAGAGTGAGACTCCTTCTCAAAAAAAAAAAAAAGAACTTGACATTTAATCTTTGTAGCACTCTGAAAAAAATTGTTGTGGTATATTTTTAATAAAGATGCTGATTTGCTGATTGTCAGTATTCACTTCCCACACATTGGCTAGTAAGTAGTAATGCTGAAAAAGTCTTTCTAACTTAAAAGCTCTACCTTATCTACAGTTAGTGGGTGAGTAATACTTAAGTATACATTAAAAATATTTCTTTATGTGGGTAAAGCTGGTAATTTCATTTAAATGTTCAGTATATGGAGATTCCCTTTAAATTACTTGCTTCACTGAGATAATGTGGGTAGTTTGAAATGTAAGGATAAAATTTTTCCTGTTTCAATGCATAGGTCTGTAATGTCCCATCATAATTTGTATTGGTTTATTTTTAGGTAAAACTCATTAAATGATTACTATACTACAACTGTAAATGATAATCACATTTGTTTGGCATATTATTGGCTTGACCAGCCTCTGTTGATTGAAGTGCTTTGCAGTCACCAGTGTTAAAATTCTGGCCTTTCTGAGCTATAACGGGAAGTTATGTAGAGATTTTTGGTCATGCCTTTTAGTAGCTTAAAATTTCTTTGGAGGGAGAAATAGAAATGACAGAAAATGTGTTTCAATGTAGGGTAAACTGAATACGTCAATAACTTTGGGAACAGTGCCTCACACAGATCAGGCACTCAGTAAGTTTTGTTGAGTGAATCCTGAGGTCTTGCCAAATGAGACTCATGACTGGTGAAGAAAACCTTTCTGCCTTTTTATACAGTTGGTTATTTGGTAGCCCCTCTTTCCTGGGAATGTTGAAGATTAAGGATTTCATATTCCTTAAATTCTTACAAAGGGAATGTAGTAAACAGTGGGAATAACATAAACTAGTAATTGGCAGCAAATGCTAATCTGATTATTAAAGTGATATGGTAATAAATAAAAGCAGGCCCAAAGTAATATTACAGACTTGCGTTCTGATCCTTCTTATAAAGGTGATATTTTGTCCTTGCTTGATTAATAACAGATAGTTAGGGCATTTCACCTCTTATCTTTTCTAAATACATTGTATTAATAGTTTAAGAGTAATGTTGAAGACTTAAGATTATGAATCTCTTACCAAGAATTTGTGAACTATAGAATGTTAGACATAAAAGACTCATTGGCAATTTCTAGCTTTGATCTCTGCATACTCATTTGCCAGAGCATGAAACTTGACCTAGGAAAATTAGGTTAGTGACAGAGTCAGGAGTGGAACTCAGGTATCTTGACTCCCAATTCAGGGCTCTATTTTCACTACCTGACACTGCCCCTTTTATTGAATTCAGTCTGGATATGTGTCAAAGTTTAAATTGAATTCTTTAAGGATCGACAGAGTTTTATAGTGACTTTTGGAGAGGGTTGTAGCTTCCATCAGTTTCAAAGTAGTCTATGATTCATTAAAAAAATTAAAACTTTTTATATACATATATGATCTCTACTTAGGAAATGGACATTTTTCTTAATTCTTGTTAGAGGTGGGAATGAGTTGGTCAGGATATTAATTTGGAGAACTATATTAGGGAGTTAGGGTTCTTCTAATACTTGGATATAGGTTGGTGTCTTTGCTTGTCAATTGGAAACTGGGACCCTTGAATTCCTAAATGAGTTATGGTTATAATGAATTTGATACTCAGATTATGTTACAGCAATCACTATTTCCTGTCATATTAGGCCTTCAGTTAGTATAGAAAAATACAATGGTTCATTTCTTAGGAACTGCTAATATTTTTAGGACAAGTATTTTTGCCATTTGTGATTGACTAACAGTCTATATCATTTTGTGGAACTACTTGACAATTTTTTTTTTTTTTAATCAACCTGGCAGAAATTGGGGTGGAGAATGGGGTCTTTTGAACAATTTCCATTTGTCAAAAAGTTGAATGAAAAATGTATGTTTATCCATAGCATAAAGCCAAACAGTTGGACTCAAAAGGATTCTTTCCTTATGTCTGTAATTAAGCTGATGAGAGTTTCAATTGACTATATACAAAGCAAAATACATACTGCCTTTTTAATTTTTACAAATTGAGAGCATAACTGTGACAACTTGTTAGGTATAGTATCTCAAAATAATGGAGTCCTTGTAGGAAAGAAGTAATAAAAGATCTTTAGTCTTTGGGACTAAAAATTTGGGAATTACTCTTTAAACTGTTACCTTAGACTCTTTCCTCATTGTTTGAGATTGTGAAAGCACTATAAAACTACTGTGTTCGAAGGCTAAGTTAGAGTGACCAAGAAAGCCGTTGTAGGGTTAGAAGCTATACTTACAACCCTTTGGGGTGGCCTAGATTTCAGTTTAATTTAGCAAGTGTTTACGTTGTTACCCAGTAGAAATAAAGGAAAAACCTTTTTTTCACTATTAATTTTTGTCATGAAAAGAACTGTGAATTGGCCGGGCGCGGTGACTCACACCTGTAATCCCGGCACTTTGGGAGGCCGAGGTGGGCATATCACCTGCGGTAAGGAGTTCGAGACCAGCCTGGCCAACATGGTGAAAACCCGTCTCTACTAAAAATACAAAAATTAGCTGGGCGTGGTGGCAGGCGCCTATAATCCCAGCTACTCGGGAGGCTGAGGCAGGAGAATCGCTTGAACCCAGGAGGTGGAGGTTGCAGTGAGCCAAGATCACGCCATTGCACTCCAGCCTGGGGGAGAAGAGTGAGACTTCGTCTCAAAAAAAAAAAAAAGAACTGTGAATTTTAGAAAATGAAATAGTTTACTTTCTTCTTTATAGTGAACAAAATTTGATTTGGCTTAAAGTGTATCAGTAAAACAAGCCATTCCACTGAACTCATTTTAGCAGATGTTTCACATCTGTATATTTGGACATAATACATAGTCTGTTTTGCAGAATACTTGATGACTTTTAAATGTTTTCCTTAATTGTTTTCTTTAGTGAGTATCTTCCCAGTCTTGTTATTCTCTTTGCTTCATGCTGCCACATATACGAAAAAGGTCCTTGATGTAAGTAAAACTGCTCTTTGTCTGACTTCTGAATTAGAGATCATTGACATGAATTCGAGTTCTAAGACATTTTGGTATTTGTCACACAAAGTCCCTCTATACCTTACAAACTTGTTATGAATTATTTAGTGATTTGAAAGTTTTAAGTTTAAAAGTGTTTATTGTTGAAGTTTCACAAACTAGAACATTTTATAGATAAAGGATTGCACTTAAAATCACCCCCCAATCTCCAGGGGAATTTTTCAAGTTTGAAATAGATCTGTTTTTTTGAAACCTGTGTCTCTAAAGTTTGTTGAGTTGTCAGATCTCTTGTTCTGTCAATGTTTAATTCTGGCATACCTGATAAGTTGAGTGTACTGAATGAATCTCTTGTACACTAATTTTCAGAACTGCTGCTTTCCTGAAATTCTTTCTTATTGCTAGGTTGGAGCATTAAACCTAACTTGGCACCAGGCCATTTACAGCATATACTGAAATTTGAATTAAAATATCCAGGCACATTTACCAAGCACATTTACAGAAATTTGAATTAAAATAGCCAGATTTATGCTTTGTATTGGCCTTTTTCTTTATCCCTATAATTCTTTGGTCACAGCAGTAATTACACTGCTGTATAATTCTAACATTAGCTAAGGAAGGAGTCACAGATATTTTAACTGTATTACTGGATAGTCAGATTTTGTTGTGGTTAGAAATAACCACTATTTTTTGTTAAATAATCATTCTTGAGAAAAAGCAGCTAAGAATGTTTACTAAAGTTGTTTTTTATATTAAGTCTAAAAATGTAAAAAAGCAGGAAAATATACTATATTTGTCCTTAAATAGTTTGTGAACTTTTGTACCGTCATTTCCAAAGTAGTATATTTGGTTGTATTGCCTGTTGGATAGGCTGTTTACCTACAGAAAGAAAATATTGTTATCAGAAATGCTTCACTTATTTCTAATGTTGGTTTTCTTTTGTTTTAGGCAAGGGGCTCAAATAGTTTACCTCTGCTGAGATCTGTCTTGGACAAATTAAGTGCTAATCAACAAAATATTCTGAAATTCATTGCTTGCAATGAAATATTCCTGATGCCTGCGACAGTTTTTATGCTTTTTAGGTAAGGAAAAATTATATTTGTTTTGGGAGGCTGATGACTGAACGTAACAAAGATAGTAACTCAAGTTTTATTCTTTTTAAATCTGTTGAAGGTAGGTATTGACATGCAGAGCTAAATGAATCTTAGCAGTCGCCTAATCTAACCTTTGTCATTTATAGTAGAGAACTTGAAATATAGTAGACCTAGGAATTTGTCTTATTCCTTGTGATTTATCATTTGACATTTTAAAAATTACTTTCATAGTTACCACCTTTGAAAGAATCTTATGAAGTCTAATCTAGTCCATTCTGTCACTATTGAGATGATGTTTCTTACACTAGAGAAAAACTTTTAAAATTATGTTCTTATATTCATAGTGCCTACTATCACCTTATTTTGTTTGTATCTTAATTATAGAAGTAATACATGAATAAAGAAAGCCATCCTTTTAAAAGTATGGACATTAAAATAGTATTGACCTCTGCATTGAAATTCTTGCATTACATTTTAAAACAATACACCTTGCTACCCAGATGATTGCTTTATCAATTTTTAGTTTTACAAGTAATGAGACATTACAGATAAAAGCTAAAATAACATTTGACTATATGAATTCTTGCTGCAATTTTGTCCTCTTCCCAGAGGTGTAAGGAGTTTAATATGTGTCTATGTATGTAGTCCTTTAAAAATACTTATACAAATTTGTAGAACATATATATTATGGATGTGGAGTTTTGTTTGTTAATTTGTTTAGTTCTTATTTTACAAAAAAGATGTTATTCTGGCTGGGCACAGTGGCTCATGCCTGTAATCCCAGCACTTTGGGAGGCCAAAGTGGGCAGATCACTTGAGGTCAGGAGTTCAAGACCAGCCTGACCAACATAGTGAAACCCTGTCTTTGTTAAAAATACAAAAATTAGCCAGGCATGGTGGTGCACACCTGTAATCCCAGCTACTCGGGAGGCTGAGACAGGAGAATTGTTTGAATCTGGGAGGTGGAGGTTGCAGTGAGCCCATATCACGTCACTGCACTGCAGCCTGGGCAACAGAGTGAGACTCTGTCTCACCAAAAAAAAAAAAAAAGAAAAGGAAAAAAAAAGTGTTATTCTGTACCTTTTTCCCACTTGTATGTTTTCATAACCTAATTGATTTGGCATATCCAGTTCTGTTTTTTTTTTTTTTAGCCGTATAACATTCCAACTTATCTCCTGATCATGGAATATGTTTCCAAATTTTCAGTTTTCCAAATATTGATGCAGTAAATATTTTGTACCTGCTTATACTTAATGCCAGTGTTTTCTTTAACATAGATACCAGAATTGATTTTGCTAGTACAAGCTAGGTGCCTTTTGTGTTTAATGGACCATGCTAAATTGTTCTTTAAAATGTCTGTATTACCTGTTTTTCATAATTTTGTTAGTTTGTAACAAATGTCCTTATTGATCATATAGTTATATTTTATAATTTTAAATGTACCTTGCCTTGATTAACTAGTAAAGTTTTCATGTACTTGACAGTTACTTCTTTCTATAGCAGTCTCTTCAAACTAAGAACAGAGTTTTATAGATTTCCTTATAAATATATATCTGTTTCATTCTTTTAAGTAGTGCTTTCTTCTGAGAACTCCAGGACTGGCTGGTGTTGCTTAAGTTGTATGGTCCCAACTAGATTTGATGCAGTTGTATTTGTAAATTAACTCTAAAACCTTGACCCTAAAATTTAATAAAAGCCTCCTCTTATCCTAGAAGCTGAAAGCATATAAAAGAAAAGGGTAATGCAATCTGGGACAACAGAAAAAGGGACAACATCAACATTCTAATATTTTTCCCATCATTTATAGGTTTTTCTTTCCACCTCTTTCTTTTGTGATCCTGATCTACACTTAGAAACTTTAATTATTAATTAGTAAAAGGAACTTTTGGCTCCCTTTTGTTATTCATTTTTCTCGGGTTTTTGTGTCACTTAATCCTGCTTTTGGGTCAGGATCACAGGTTCTGTGATTTGTTTCATGTAACTAGATGAAAGTTAAAATGGCAGATACCAGGCAGAGCACGGTGGCTCACAGCCTGTAAACCCAGCACTTTGGGAAGCCAAAGCGGGCAGATCACGAGGTCAAGAGATCGAGACCATCCTGGCCAATATGGTGAAACCCCGTCTCTACTAAAAATACAAAAATTAGCTGGGCCTGGTGGCGTGTGCCTGTAGTCCCAGCTACTCGGGAGGCTGAGGCAGGAGAATCGCTTGAACCCTGGAGGCAGAGGTTGCAGTGAGCCGAGATCGTGCCACTGCGCTCCAGCCTGGCGACAGACCAAGACTCCGTCTCAAAAAAAAAAAAAAGATAGATACCGAGACTAGTTTTTTTATATGGGTATAATTGATGTCTATATCCTGAAACCTCCAGATTCTGTTTAGTAAGCAAAATAATTTCTTATGCTCCTCTTAAATCAGATTAAAATAATTTTAATGAAATTCTGAGATGCCATGCAAACTTAGACAAAAACTTCACTTTGGAACTATAGTGAATTTTTTGTTAGGAGCACCAGGTTTTGACTGCGTTGGTACGTTAATTCAATTGTGCTCCTTAAATGTTTAATTTAAACGTTTATTTGTACAAACTTACCATCTTAATTTTTAAGATTTCTGTAAAAAAGATGAGAATTTACCAGAAATGTTTCAATAGAGAAATAATTTTGTTTGTTTGAAAAATTAAAATCAGCTTATAAAGTTGTACTTAATTCCTATTAGGAAAAGCTGTTAATGCCTTAAGTAGGTAGTTTGAATATGACCTAAACAATAAAATTAAGAACAGTCTTACATTACTGCTATTCTTCATATGCTACCCTTTGTGGTATACACACAGTCTAATATTAGGAGGCTTTATCAAGTTACATTTGTGCCAGTAATGCTTCAAGCTCTGTATTTAAAAGTTGATGCATAGTCTGAGTTTATCTTACAGATGCGTTGCACATGTGTGCGAAGACAGATGAAAGGATCATTGTGGCTTTTTTTCTAATTGACTGGAGCCACCCAAATATTCATTAGTAGGGAGTTTGTTACATAATAGTCCAAGCATCAGATGGTGTATTTGGAGCTGTAAAAAAGATTGCGGTAATTTATGTGTTGTGATATGGGATAATCACCAAGATATAATAAGTTAAACTTAGTTGTGTAGGGTGTTCTCCATTTATATTTAGTGGGGTGTATGTGTGTAAGGACATAGACGTTTCTGTCTCAGTTTTTTGGGAATGATAAACCATCTCTGTCCTAGAGTTGTTAAACAGATTTAGTGAATTATAAAGTGAGCACTATCAATGTTAGTCATTATATACACTTGTATATATAAATTTCTGGAAGGACATATTCGAGATTGTGGTATAAGTTTGAGGAAGGGGCTAACTTGGATGATGGGAAACTTGTTTTTTAAGTGAATATTTTCTATTTATATTTTCTATGTTGTGTCTCTTACATTTTCACTTTAAAAAGATAAAAATTTGTCAAATTGTTAGGGAAAATGGATGTTGCATTTGTTTAGTGGTAAGTTTGTAATCGTGTAAATTTTTTTAATGAAAATAATACAATTTAGAAGAAAAGGCTAAAAAACCTAATAAAACACATTTGGCATCTTAATATATTTCTTCCAATTTAAAAAAATACAGTTGTAATAATATATGTAGTTTTATATTCTGCTTTTTTCAAAGTTGCTATGTAATTTTCATAACCAAGATTCTAGGTAGTTGCATATTAAATCCATCAAATAACCATAATATAAGTTGTTTAATTCTACTTCCTTACAGTTCACATTAGGTTGTTGCCACATTTTGTTTGTAGTTATTTCAGTGAATGTCTTAATTCAGATAGTTTTTCTTAGGGAAGAATTCCAGACTTGGTATTTCATAAACATATATATAATTCTTGGGATATTGTAATTGTGTTTTTTAACCAAGAACAATAATTAGTATAGGCTGTGTAGATTTACTGATGAGCCAGTGTAATTTTTTTGGTGGAGGGGAGTGTTTGTTTCTTTTTATATATGTAAAATAAGTCACTTTTCATTTGCATATTTTATGAAGCTTTACAACTTGATTTCATCAATTAGTAATTACGGAATTATTTAACATTTTCTGATTTATTTAGTATTTTAAAAAATTTCAAAAGTAATACAGATAAGAATACATTTATAAAAAAATTAAACAACATTTTACTCTTTACCAATCATATACATTCTTTTATATCCTTTTTTAAGGATAACTTGGATTTAGACATGATAGATTTCACTGTGACCATTTGATGAATGAAGATACACATGTTCTCCAGTTGAATTGCCTTTAAGTTTTGAGAGTATACACATGAATTGAAAATGTATATTTATCATGCTTGTATTTGTTTATTTCAGTGGTCAAGGAAGTTTGCTCCAACCTTTTATATACTATAGATTTCTTACTCTTCGATATTCGTCTCGAAGAAACCCATATTGTCGGTAAGCTGATGATTATTTTAGGCATGTTTTATTTGTTGAGAGTATTGTGAATATATAGTATTCGCAATTCTTAAGAGTTACTTAGCTAATGTGTTAGAATTTAGAAGCAAGCAGTGTTTTTGTAAATTTAAGTTCTAGGCCTTAGAATGTACTCGGGTTGGTGAGGAAGTGGTTGTATTTGTTCTTAGAAACTGAGACTGCAGTTATCTACGCCACCTCTAAAGCACTGCTAAAACTTAGCAAATTTTAAAATGTATAAGACATAGATTCCACTCTCAACTTTCCTAGTTGAAGAAACAAAACACGTGTCAATTAGATAAACAATGGTTAGGATACAGAATTCACAAGCCAATAGATAATGAATGCCATATGTTTGCTTTATTATATGAGTACTGCAGTCCACAGAAGGGAGAGATCATTGGGCCAGAAGATAGATGAGCCCAGGAAGGTTTCACAAAATTGAGATTGTGGGAGGAGTAAAGCTTTTGAATAGGGAAAAGCATTTTAGGTGGGGCAAGAGAGACGAGAAGCACAAGCCATATTTGAGGAACTTTATGTAGAGCTGTTTTGACTCTAATGGAGATTCTGAATGGCTAATTGCTGGAGCTAAGATTAGAAAGGTATATTGGAGCTATATTATAAAACTTCTTGAGTTTTAGGGTAAGAAGTTTGGAATTTATCTTTTAGGTGAATGGGAATGATGGTTTTGACATCGTCAGAATATTCTTCTGATACCCTTGTGCCAGAAGAGTTTGAAGCAGAAAAATGGGGAAGCAGAGAAATTTTAGGGAATTACTGTAGTTTTCAGGAATGGAGGCTTAAATTAATATACACTAAATTATGCATTCTGATCTCAAGCATTGGAGTAAAACTAAAATGATACTCAAATACTAATATTAAGATAATCTATTTTTAAGTTTAAAATAATGTAGTAGAATTCAGCCAGAAATCCAATGAGTGCATTACAGCAATCTGTATATTTTCATAAGTACAGTAAAAAGAACTTGAATTTGAATGCTGGCCCATCATTAACTAGTTGTGTGACTAGGCAGGTTATTTAAATTTGGATTTCTTCGTTGGTAGAGGAAATAACTCCTTCTGGGGGTGAAGTGAAGTAATATTTTAAAAGTACTTAGACTGTTACGTTCTTACTAGTTAATTTTCATTATTCTATGATCTGATTTTCTGTTCAGAGCGTTTTTGTGCTCTATTAGACAATGTCTTTTTTATAATACTTTCTAAAATAGAACTTATTTTAGACATTCGTTCTTAGTGAGTCTCTAGTAGCAAATTAACATTCATTTTTACTTGATTTCTTGAGTTTTAGCCTTTTTTCTTTCTGGTCCCTATATTCATTTCAGACATTATCTTATATTATCTTGCCCTGACATCTGTTATTTTAATCAGCATATTTGTTTTTCTGTGCTTCTTTGTGCCTCCTTCTCCATTCCCATTTTCTTCACATACCCTTAAATCATATTAGTACATCTAGAATTTAGTTTTCAGTGGACTGAAAAGGAAAGGATAGCAGTGAATCAAGATAACACAAATATGTGCTGGTAAACATCTTCAAAGCTGTCTTCTAAGCACCCATTTTAACCAAACCAGTGGAAAGGTAATGGAAAATATTTCAGCTTGTAAATATTGATAAACAGGCTATAAAACTACATTTTCAGTACTACACTTTTTTTAATTAAAGGTTTTGAGACCATCTCTATTCACAATTTGTACCATTTTCACCTACGATATTTATTCTCAAGTTGGTGGTTTCGGTTCTTTTTGGATCTCTAGTGCAGATTGTCTATAGCTGTGCTGTCCAGTACAGCACAGCAACCACATTTGACCATTTAAATAAAATTCATAAAACTTAGAACTTGGTTCCTTCTGAGCACAGTTCAGGTGG
Source organism: Gorilla gorilla gorilla (assembly GCF_029281585.2). NCBI lineage: Eukaryota > Metazoa > Chordata > Mammalia > Primates > Hominidae > Gorilla > Gorilla gorilla. Next base: position 49,973,329 of record NC_073227.2, read on the forward strand.
GTACTCAAAAGCCATGTGTTGCTGATGGCAACTGTGGGTCAGCACACATATGCAAAAATTTTGTCATTACTCAAAGTTCTGTTGTCAGTGCTATTAAGGAACTCTCTGACTGGTCCTTCAGCACAGATATGCAAAAATTTTATCATTGTTCAAAGTTCTGTTGTCCGTGCTGTTAAGGAACTCTGCATCTGTGCCAGCGATGCAGCCAGTAATAAAAGAACTATGTGACTTTAGTGAAAGCGATTGACTTCATTAGTCCTCATGTCTTCTAGCTTTATTCATTTGACTGATTGGTTAAAACAGTGATTGTATGTTGATGAACTTATGTGGAATTAAAATATCTTCTTTCAGAGGTACTCACTGCTGAATAAATTAGACAGCTATGTAAGTCAGTGTGATGATGAAGGTGCTCTGAAAGCATAGAGAACAGACAGAGACAAATAAGAATTCACTGAGGAGGTGGGAACATAAGCCAAGTCTTTTAAAGAATGAGCCTGAGTTCTGACACATGGGTGCCTGAAAAGTGCTTAGCATACTTGAGCTCAGGAAGTATATAGAGAATTGATAAATATCTGTGTCCACAAAGGTAGATGGTAGAAAGGACTAGATCATGAAAGGGTTTGGATTTTATTTTGAGGTAAGGAGAGCCTTTGAAGATTGTAACATGGAGAGGCTGGGAACCCCCATGATGAAATCTGATTTAGAAATATTCCAGAAAATGGATTGCAAGCTCACCAAGAGAAGAAAAATATCAATTTGGAGACTATTAGAGTAGTCTAGAGCCTGAATTAATCCAGTGGTAAAAGGAAAAGGGGACAAATATGAAAGGTATTAGGAGACAGGATATTAGGGCTTGAGAGAAAAGAGTAAGTTAAAGACCCACAGGTTTCTGGCTTGGAAGCCTAAGAGTTGTAATGGTGCTCTCACGAAGACAGGAGATACAGGAAGGGCAGGTTTTGGAAAATTATGCATTACTCCAAATATTACTATTCCTGTCTTTCTGTGCAAGCATATTAAATACTTGTTTAGAAAAGCAGATTTGTTGCTTTTTTTCTAACCATAGAAGTAAAACAGGACACAAAAAGGTAGAATGGTAGTTGCATCTTTATACAGGATGAGTCAGCACATAAGGTGAAAACTGTGAATGGTTAAAATTACCCTTGATGATCCTTCATATCACTTATAAATGTCAGTACAGTATACATGATTTTGTGTATACTAGCGTGTATAATATATGTGATGTCTACAGTATGTAATAATACTTTGTAGGCAGTGAGCACAGTTAAGACATAGGCAAAGCCCACATGGTTTTGGGTACAAACATGCAACATAAGTTGATGATAGGAGCGAGGGCAGGGAGTGGCAGGAGATGGGGCAGAAAATTAGATTGAGACTAGATTGTGGAGGGTATTGGGTGTGACGCTGAGTACTTGGGCTTTAGTCGGAAGGCGTAAAAGAGTCATAGTTCAGTGTATTGATCCAACTGGGAAGTAACATTTATTGAGCATCTTCCATATTGCATTTAAATTTCACCACAACTCAGAATTATTTTACAGAAGAGGAAATCTCTGAGGGACAATATGTACATTTAAGGAAATAGTGGGTGAATAAATATAACTGTCCATGTTATATATTTTAAAATATATAAAAAACACTGTCCATGTTGTATATTTTTTCTTGTTCTGTTTTAAAAAACTAGTTGAAATTGCCTAAGTTAAATGTGAAAATGATGTGACTCTAAAAAATATATATATAATTTTTAAAATTTAATCTGAAGTTTTAGAGATAGCCATTTATTAAATACCTTTGTTAAATGAGTGTTTCCACCCATAAAAGATGTAGGTGTTGCTTGAGAATTTCATCGTATTTTGTGTTTTCTCTACAATGCATTCTAGTTATTCTTTTACTTCAAATTCTAATGGCTATGGTAGATCCTTCATGAGCATTTGTTTAGCATTAGAGGCATACTTCAGAAATGTTGTGGGAGTGGTTCCAGACTACCACAATAAAGTGAATATCACAATAAAGCTGTCAGATGAATTTTTTGGTTTTCCAATGCATACAAAAGTTATGTTTACACTCTACTGTAGTCTGCTAAGTGCGCAATAGCATTACCATCAGCAATAAGGCTGTTCTGCTTTCTTATCATTCATCCGTTCACAGAAATGGGCTTTTAATTTTCTTCAGGAACTTTTCCTTTGCATTCACAGCTTGGCTATTTGGCACAAGAGGTCTAGCTTTTGGCCTGTCTTAGCTTTAGCCATGCTTTTTTCACTAAGCTTAATCATTTCTAGTTTTCATCTAAAGTAACAGACATGGGAGGCCTCCTTTCACCTGAGCACTTAGAGGCCATTACAGGGTTATTAATTGGCCTAATTTCAATATTGCGTCTCAGGGAATAGGTAGGTCTGAGGAGAGGGAAAGAGACCAACCAGGAATCGCCTTCATGAACTGCTTCATCTTATATTTGTGCAGTTTGTGGTGCCCCAAAACAGTTACAATAGTAACACCAAAGAGATCACTGTAACAGAATAGATCACAGATCACCATAATAGATTAATAATGAAAACATTTGAAATAGTGGAAGAATTGGCAAAGTGTGACGCAGAGACATGAAGTGAGCACATGCTGTTGGAAAGTGGCACTGATAGTCTTGCTGTATGCGGTGTTGCAACAAACCTTCAATTTGTAAAAAATGAAATATCTATGGAGTACAATAAAATGAGGTAAGCCTGTGTATTGCTTTTTCCTTGTGTTTCTCAAAGAAAACTATTTTATCTTGCAGGACCTTATTTAATGAACTGAGGATTGTTGTTGAACACATAATAATGAAACCTGCTTGCCCACTGTTTGTGAGAAGACTTTGTCTCCAGAGCATTGCCTTTATAAGCAGATTGGCACCAACAGTTCCATAGTTTAACATCTAGTTAAGCTACAAATATAGTGTAAGCATTATTAGCAGCTGGTACTTCTGCTAGGGGTTGTAAATTCCAGGTATTACACTGACCTCAATCCAATTTACATAATTTACATAAATGCATCTCAGTGGAAAAATAATCATTTTCTTGGCATGTTAAATCAAGCTTAAAAAGTTTTGAGAAAATTACTGCGCTGTGTTGCTAATGGTTAAAGAAGTCTGTATCTAGTGATAAATGTACCAATTTTTTTAAAAAGATGCTGTTGTGCCTATATCATGAAGTACATTAATTTCTCTTGTAAAAAAAATAGCTCTAAAATTTGTTTCAACCTAATTGGTAACCTGAGTTTATATCTGGCATGAGTTCATTATGGTGATACACATATGTGAATTCAGTGCATTTTGAGACAGTATTCTACCATTCAGTAATTTTGGTTAATGATTTTAACACTTCTCAGTGTATTTAATTTCAAATTGTTTTTTTAATTGGTTTTATGCTGATTTGTTAGGACAGATGTGTTTTGAATGTACCATTATAAGAAGAATTCTATGTATCTTAAACTATGATCTTCTAAAATTTTATTTCCGTAAGTACTTCTGTGGCCTTGAGTATTTTTTAAAAGGCTCAACTGTAAGCCTCTTAGCCAATTGGATAAATATTTGGGGTCACCTAGCCATTGAAAGCAGAAAGCAGTAGTGACACAGCTTTCCCTTCAAAGAGCCATTGAGAAACATTTCTCAAACAGGAAATCCTTCTTTTACTAATGTGGACATATAGATTATTCGTATTATAGTTTGTAGAACTACCTAGTTCAGAATCTTGACTGCCAGTTTTCTTGGTTTCTTAGGCTTGAATTTTCACAGACAATTGCAACAGTTTAGATGCCTTTTGAAAGGAATGTAATGAAGATTCAGCATCTGACTATATGTGTGTCTATCCTGAAATAATAATGGAGAGTATACTGTAGATTACATGTTTACCCATCAAATCTGACTTAAAAGGTTAAATGGAAGGTTTTATAGGTAAGGTAATTGATTGGGAATGGGGTAGGGGGAGGAGTTGTGGGGGAATAATGTGCATTTCAGTCTCTTAACGCGTAGATAAATTTAGGGGAATTGGATGTATTATGCAACTTTGATTTGGGTTGTAAAATATGTTAAATCCTGTTCATTGAACTCCCATCAACTCTTATAAAATTCATGCTGATCTTCGTTACCGTTGCATGATTGGAAATGTTTAAAACATTGTACAGTTTTAGTATAGAGAAATGTAATGGTTTTTGTGACCAGTTTCTGTCTGCATGTAATTTGGATTTCTCAAATACATTCATTAGTAATTTATCAGTAACATTAGTTTTATTTTTGTTCATCTTCCTAATCTATAAAAAGGGGATATTCTTAGGATAAATACATGAAAAATTATACTTGATAGCTTAACTATAATCAGCTATTTTTGTATTTTTGTAATATTTGTCCACTAAGCTGGAGAAGCAGCCTCACACAGTTGATTTTGTGTATGTGGCTAGTCTTACTGTCACTATGTAAGTAATCTAATGGTTTTAGAAACTAAACTTTCTAGAGCAATAAAATGACTATAATGTTAAGTAAACATAATGTTGATTTCTAATTATGTTTTAAAAAATGAAGTCTTGAATTATATCAAGAAATTTTGGCAGCTGAAGTCATGTTTATTTTGAAGCTGTTAGTTTTTTCCTATAATTTAAAAAGATCTTTTAGATTTATAGAAGAGTCAGAAATGTACAAGAGAGTTTTTTTTGTTTTGTTTTTGTTCTTTGAGACAGAGTCTGTCTCTGTCGCCAAGGCTGGAGTGCAGTGGCGCAATCCTGGCTCACTGTAGCCTCTGCCTCCTGGGTTCAAGTGCTTCTCCTGCCTCAGCCTCCCGAGTAGCTGGGACTACAGGTGCACGCCACCACGCCTGTAGTCCCAGCTGTATTGTAAAAATACAAAATTTTAGTATTTTTAGTAGAGACGGGGTTTCACCATGTTGGCCAGGATGGTCTCGATCTCCTGACCTTGTGATCTGCCTGCCTCGGCCTCCCAAAGTGCCGGGATTACAGGTGTGAGCCACCGCGCCCGGCCAAGAAGAGTTCTTTTGCATACCCTTTACTCAGGTCCTCTCATGTTAACGTTTTACGTAACTGTAGAACATTTATCTAAAGTAAGATATTAGCCCAGAACAATACTACTAACTGAAGTATAAAACTTATTTGAATTTCAACATTTTTTTTTCATTTCTTATTTTCCTTTTGTGTGCTCTGTTTATACCATGATCCATGATTTTTTTTTTTAATCATGATTGTCTTTTAAAGATCTGTGTGTCTCTGTTTTGAGTTTTTCCTGTTTATTTTGGAAAGTACTGTTGGTCAAGATAATTGGTCAATAATCCATGTTGGTTTTAACAAAAAGCATTTTAACATTAAAAATATTACAGTATAAAACAACACTCTGCTTTAAATTGAGGTTTTATGTCATTTTAGCAGAATTATAATATTTCTGATATACTCATGTTTGACAAGTTGAAACAGATTTGTTTCTTAAAGGAAGGTTTAATATACAAAAAAAGGTAATCTTAAACTTATGAAAAAGTAAATTTTACAATTTGAGCATTACTAGATGTTTAGTTTGCATGAACTCATAGTTAGAAATTCTGCAATAGGAATATCTACAACCAGCTGATTTGGAATTTGAAATTATAGTGTTACATGTATACCTATCAAATTAAAATTAAGGAAATACAATAGCAATATATAGAATGAATGTAGTAAGAGAAATTAACTCTTTACTGCATCATTGAACTTATTGTTAGTTACAGGTTTAAAAGAAGTTCATTTAACATCCAGAGTGTCTAATTCTTCTGGAAGTGGTGTAGTACCATTGTTCTTCTGGCATTTTTAAATATTAAACCTTTTTGGATAGATGGAAGCCTTATACAAAATCTACTTTATTTTAGCAAGGATTCTCTGTCCTTTTGTATAGTTGGTACCTTACTAATTTAAACTCTAATATCAATCTACAGAGAAATTTATTAAATGCAATTTGTATTTAGTTTTTTTTTTTTTGAATAAAATTCAGAGGTAGATCCTCCTGGAAGAAAGAAAGCAAGCGAACTTTTTAAGGAAAATTAGACTTGAATATTTAAGAATGTCCCTTACAGAGAAAATCAAGGCCAACTATAATACTAAGCTAAAAGTTATGAAAAATTAATAGGTTCTTTTATAGAGCTAAGAATGATGAAACCATCAATACTTCCTTCTTCCTAAAAATCCGGATCAAAACTTCAGGTTAGGTTTCTAAGTTTAGGACATGAATATTATTTTTTTCTGGAAAAGAAGATGAGTATATGTGTCATAAGACAAGTAGAACTGAGAGATTTAGTTTTTTTTTTTTTTTTTGAAGTTTTAGTTCAGAATAACATTAATTTTGAGAGATTGAGGTAAAGAACCTTAACTAATGCTAAGGAGTTTATTTTGATTAACATAGGTTATTCTGACCACCACCTCTTCCTTCCTCAATCTCCTTAGAATCTGACAGTCTCAAAGCTGTCACACAAATTAGACTAATTTTGACACTTTGAAATGAAAACTTCAAGGAAGAAGTAGCCACGGACAGTTATGTTTATAATCAGTAGGTGGCACTCTTTCCTCAGGTAGCCCCCCATTTTCACATGATGTGTTTGAAGGTTAAATGCCACCAAAAGTGCTGAGTCAGCTATAAAACTAAGTCCCTGAATTCCATGGCCCTTTTAAATATGTAATCATTCAAGATTGGAAAAAAAAAAAAATTAAGCATTTTTTGTTTGTTTGCTTGTTTGTTTTTGAGACGGAGTTTCACTCTTGTTGGCCAGGCTAGTGCAATGGCGCCATCTCAGCTCACTGCAACCTCTGCCTCCCGGATTCAAGCAATTCTCCTTCAGCCCTCCAAGTAGCTGGGGTTACAGGTGCCCGCCACCATGCCCAGCTAGTTTTTGTATTTTTAGTGGAGATGAGGTTTCACCATGTTGGCCAGGCTGGTCTTGAACTCCTGACCTTGTGATCCCCCCACCTCGGCCTTCCAAAGTGCTGGATTACAGGCGTGAGCCACTGTGCCTGGCCTGCATTTTTAAAATACTGAATTATTCAAAAGAAGTACCCTGTCAATATGTGCTTTCTAGGAAAACAGTAAAATAGGCCACAATTTGGAGTGACATCATTCAGATCAAGGTCTATCCAGTTTTTTCTTTTCATGCTAAGTGCCTACATCACCGAAACACACTAATATAAAATTATCCTTTCTCCTTCATTTTCAGATGTGTAGAAAAATGGTACTTAAAATGTTTTCATGATCATTTTGTAGGTAGACTAGATATAGCCCGTTGAACCTCTTTTAAAATTTAGACTTTTGATAGTAATATAAAAGCATATTGAAATTTGTAGATATTATATTAGGAATGGCACCTAGATTTGAAAATTATGCTTGGCTTGTAGAGACAACTAGTTTCTCTCTCTTTTTTTTTTTTTTTTTTTTTTTTTGAGACAGATTCTCACTCAGTTGCCCAGGCTGGAGTGCAGTGGTGCAGTCTTGGCTCACTGCAACCTCTGCCTCCTGGGTTAAAGCGATTCTCATGCCTCAGCCTTCCTAGTAGCTGAGACTACAGGCGTGCACCACCACGCCCAGCTAATTTTTGTATTTTTAGTAGAGACAGGATTTCACCATGTTCACCATGTTGGTCAGGCTGGTCTTGAACTCCTGGCCTCAAGTGATCTGCCCGCCTCGACCTCCCAGACTGCTGGGATTATAGGTGTGAGCCACTAAGCCTGGCTGAGACAACTAGTTTCCCTTAACAACTCATTGGAATTCTCTAGGATTAGGAGAATTCCACAGAGCCTGTATGATATTATAGCTCAACATTTAGTATACCAAAGGCATACCCGTGTAAATCTAGGAGTTATTTCCAGAGATTGTTTTAAGGAGCAGTCTTATATTCAGGGTAGAAAGTTATGATTGGATCTGCTATTAAGGAGAAGAAAGGAGCTGCTAAAGGTTTGGGAGGTTTCCTGGTAGTAACTATTCTAGGAAATATTTATGTTTTAAGGTGATGTTCACATGGGTTCTTTAGAAGGAACATAGTCAAGTGTGATGGATTAACTCTATATAGTCTTTCTCCTCTGGCGCGTGTAGGAAATCTGACCTGCAGTGTGAGTTGATGTGACAAGAGATAAAGAAAGCACTGTATTTTAAAATCTAAAGCAGATTCCTTTCTTAGAAAACAATAGGAAAAAATTATAGATGGATATCTTTGCTGAAATCTAACAATTAGCTCATATTCCATGAGAAAGAATGGCCTAAGAATCATTTCATGTTACCTAGCCTTCTGAAGCTACTCACTTGATGTGCCTAGCACTTTGAAACTAACCTTTTTTTTCTTTGTTCATGACAGCTTAATTCCAAATATTTACTATTTTCTCTTGTAACTGTTAGAACAGTTCCTTTTGACATTAATTTTTGCCTACATATATATTTTTAAGTTGAGACCAAATCGGTGAAGTGTTGAGCAAGTAACATTTATGATGTGTGTATATTGGAACAAATGTAAAAGGGTTACAAAGATTAGAAACAGAGTCATAAAAAATGGCTTGATTTATAAAGGCATTACTTTTGGTGCTTTATATAATGGCATATATTGAACTAAAAATTTGTATATACAGTATGTCAGCATTTCGTAGTAACTTCTCTTGAATCCATTTTTAATATCTAATATTGTACAGGTTGGGGAGTTACATTCTTCAGGCCAATACTGTCCAGACTATATAAATTTATAAAATAAATTGAAAAATTCATTCCCCTGTATTCAAGACCAAAGCACATAAATGCTAATGTAGGACTCAGAGGGGAAATGCAGCTCTCCTGCATATTTGAGAAAATGTGAAGTCCTTTCAAGAAAATCTAATAAACATAATAATCATAGCCTGCTGACACTAAGGAAAAAGGACCTCATTCACTCTTTCTTTTATGCAGCGATTTACTGGTCCCTACTGATTTCCAAATTGGATCACGATAGTAAATTATCCATGCTGGTACCTGTGAAAGTAAGCCCTGGGATCCATATTTGTTTTGTGTTCTGCTTAAATCAGCAAGAATGATAAATTTGATGGTGTGAAATTGGAAGTATCAAGGGCTTTCTTTGGTGATTGAGGGAAATAATGTCTCTACTTGTAATTTATTGTGACCCTTTTTCACTGTATATGCTTTGTATGTCTAATATTTATTTCAATGCAAATTAAATTGTTCCTTCATCTGTATTGTTATATCTAAGATTTTATTGATGTTAAAATCTAATTGTGGAATAAAAATCTCTCTGGATTTAAGCAGATATAAAAATGTTATCTTGCAAAAGAACTAAGAACATTTGTAGTTAGAAATCAGCTTTCCTTTGAGCTTAATTGCCTTTTTGTTAGAATAAGGTGAATTTGAACACACTTCTCTTATCCTCAGCCCATCACAAATAATAGAGATGCCATGATTTCGAGGTCTGATGTGAAACTGGTAAAAATGTGATCTAAGGTGTAACTGGAAAAAAAAAAAGGAAAGAAAAATTACATTGATGCCTCAGCTGTTTGCTTGATTCTGTACTTTTTTTTAATCTAGTGAAATTTACACTCTAGAGATGAGTTATAGCCCTATAATGATTCACAGCATCCAGTATATACAAAGTCATCAGTCAACGCAGGATAACAGAGAAATATATTTCTCTTATAGGTGTTTAGAATTTTCTGCCTCTTTTTGACAAGTGGCATTAAGCAATACACTGTACAAGGAGGTTAAATCCTTGTCCATTTGGAGATTGTAATCTAAGAGCATTGTGGAAATCAGTTGTATAAAGGCAATTCTGACAGGTGAATAAATATTAATTAGTAAATGAGTTATCTACATAAGGGGAAAAGTGGTAATGCAATAAGTAGAGTTAGGAAAATTGATTTCCTAAAGATTTAGTAGTGTGAGGTCTTAGGGACATACGCATTATTGATTCATAATGCTCTTTCCTTTAGCATATGGAAATATTTGGAGCTGTTTATAAAATAATTCTGAGCTTTGTGAAGGGAAAAATATTTCATTACTCAAGGCTAGTTGAATGGAGAAACTCCAAGAAAGTGGTGCACTGAGATCCTTGAGAATTATCAGTCTAAGCAGATGATGTGTCAACAAAGATCTTTTAAAAGTGTATGTTATCATGGCAAATTTTGAACATGCACAAAAATAGAATAGTGTAATGAACCTCCATATTCTTATCTCCCAGCCCTCACAATCCTTGGCTATGGTCAAATGTGCCCTACCCTCCTCCCTATTCACTTTCCTTTCTCCTGGTTTAAATCATTTCATGTTATTTTAAATGACTTAGTAAAATTTTAATTATGTATCTCTAACATATTAAGATGCTTTTTAAGATCGATATAAAAAGTTAACGATAATTATCATAGGTCTTTTAGGTTGGATGACTGGAAATGATTAAGAGCAATGCCCTGATAGGAAAAAGGCTTACGTGATTTTATTGCAATATATTATGAAGGGAGGGGGAAATTCCAATATTTTTTAGTAAAGGGAAGACTTCTCTCCATATATTGTTGCCCTCAGGAAAATGCAGAGATAAACATCTCCCTCTTGGGGAAGTTATAGAAAGAGATGTTGCCTTTCTACTCTTTACTCTCTCCCTCCCAGTGGAGATCGTGTATCCAACTATTTTTCCCTGAAAACCTGAGTATATGGGATTTTGTTGGTGGTGTCACCAGAAACAGAATAGGAGGCAGTTAAGTTCTGCAAAGGAAGGGAGTCCTGTTAACCAAAGAAGGGGGCGGGGGTAAGTTGGGGCTATGCCACTAAATTAAGACAAATTTAATATTAGTACCATTGTCTTCATTAAGTTGCCCTTAAAACAAATACTAATAAGTATCAAGTAATTAGATTGTGAGTTTGTGAATTTAATCACAGATATACTTTAAAATTTTATATACTTTAAAAAAATAGTAGTTTGTATCATTTTTTTAAATCCTACAAATTTGGAGCTTTACAACCATTATTGCCTAGTGTTCCAACAATAATAGACCATTCCACTTAAGTAGCAAACCAAGACTCTGAAGACACAGAAATAAAACTTGTAGTAATCCAGAATAAAATAGGTATTTCTTTTTTTTGTCATTAATTTATACAAGATACAGTCATATACTTAGGTTTCTTTAAAATAATGGGTCTTGATACTATGAATTCATAGTATTGTGTTTGGCAGTTCAACTTAGTAATATCCAAAGCATGTAATTCATCTTTTGAAGTGTTTAGAAATGGGCTTTAAAAACAAAAACAAAAACAAAAACACTTTATCTGGATGGCTAAACTTCCTTTTTGGGCTCTTGTCCTATTGGGCTTATTTTGAATTAATTTTTTTAATGAACTTTATATTTTCCTGTCCTGAGGACAGTCCTTAATTTCAAAATAAACATTTCTTGGAAAAATATTGAATCTGGACTTTGTGCATGGTGGTTGCATGCCTGTAATCCCAACTACTTGGGAGGCTGAGGTGGGAGAATCGCTTGAGCCCAGGAGTTTGAGACCAGCCTGGAAAACAGCAAGACCTCGTCTCCTTTAAGAAACAAAAGAAAAATATTGAAACCATTTCAAGGAAAATATTTTAATATGTGCTATTTTATATTTTTAGTTATGTTCTTAATTATATGGATATATTGCCGGGAATAAAAAAAATTTTTCAAAGTAAGTAAACATCCTAATAACCTACCAGAGGGGTTTTTGGTGGTGGTGTTTGCCTTTTAATATTGTGGCAAAGTTATCCATAAGGAGACTTATTACAAGTCTATTTGGGTTTTTGTGTTCATTTTACTTATTCTGAAATGGTTTTTTGGCTGCTGTAATGTTATACATACATACAGTAGTAATATGCTTTCAGTAGCATCAATGTTTTTAAATCTTTGCTATTAATATACTCAAATAACCTTAAAGCAGGTTTATAAAATCATTCTTTGTTCATTTTCTACTTACTGGTAATTATCACATTCTTAAATTTTGAAACATTAGACTCTTACCTTAATTACAAGTAAACTGCCCCCTGGTGGCAATTTTTCTGAAAAATAATTCTGGTGGCTCTCATTTTGCTTGTAACTAAAAGAATTGGGGGAAAAGGAAACAGGTTTTGACTGTTGATTTTATTTCCAGCTGATTTTTACACTAACCTATCTAAGCAAGGTTCAAAAGGGCTTCTTGGTCATGATTTTAACCTTTTCATGCTATAAAAAAAAATTTAGACCATTATCATTTGTTAATACATACTACTAGTTTTCAAGGTGCCTAAGTGAGCTGATAATTTTTTCCATTATATTTATGCAACAAGTAGAAGGACGTTTTGGGGTTTCAATTTAAGACTGAGAAACTAAAATTCCACTGAGAAGTCAGTGAATTTCTTATTGATAGTTGTGAAGGAAAGCTTTAGAATACAGTCCTCATTCAGATATTGTTCACTGAAGTGTGCATTTTTTTTTTTTTTTTTGAGACAGAGTCTCGCTCTGTTGCCAGACTGGAGTGCAGTGGTGTGATCTCAGCTCACTGCAACCTCTGCCTCCTGGGTTCAAGTGATTCTCCTGCCTCAGCCTCCCAAGTAATTGGGACTACAGGCGTGCACTACCACGCCCAGCTAATTTTTGTATTTTTAGTAGAGATGGGGTTTCATCATGTTGTCCAAGATGATCTCGATCTCTCGACTTTGTGATCCACCCGCCTTGGCCTCCCAAAGTGCTGGGATTACAGGTGTGAGCTGCCGTGCCCAGCCATTGAAGTGTGCATTTTTGTATGGTAAGTAACAGTGTCAGAAATGTGCCCATGAATGTTCTTTGGGTTGCCATCATAATTTGGGCATTCACATGATTAGTTCTTTTTTAAAAATTTATAGAATTTGTGGAATGTATTTGCTATTGGTACAGTCTCAGAAGAATGGTTTCAGATACTCTTAGATGTCTTTAGAGTTTTGAGCAAGGATAAGAGGAGATACTTTAGAGTTACTCTAGTAAATGAACATTTTTGACTATTAATGGGTCTCTTATAAATGGATCTTTTATGTCACGCCAAGGGGAAAAGTATTGCGTAATCCATATACCAAATATTCCATTTATTTTGCCTTGAAACAATACATTATTACAGATATCAGTAGAACTTAACACTGGTTAATTATTTTATTTCTAATAATTTTTAATTTATAGACTGTCTAGCCCATCTATATTTTCACTTTTTGGTTTCACCATTAAATAGAGTATGCAAAAAGCCTTTTTGAAGAATACAAAAGAAGTTTGGGTTATCATAATTAACCACTTGGTAAATCTGGTTATAAATCACAGTACAAAGTCACATAGACTCTTTTAAGGAATTTTTTTTTTTTTTTTTTTTTTCTTGAGACGGAGTCTCGCTCTGTCACCCGGCTGGAGTGCAGTGGCCACACCCGGCTAATTTTTTGTATTCCTAATAGAGACGGGGTTTCACCATATTAGCCTGGATGGTCTCGCTCTCCTGACCTTGTGATCCGCCCGCCTCAGCCTCCCAAAGTGGTGCAATTACAGGCGTGAGCCACTGCGCCCGGCCTCTTTTGAGGAATTTTTTAAAAATGGTTGCTATTGAATATTGATCAGGCTTTTAAGAAAAAACAAATGGCCAAGACCCCAAGTGTTCAAGTAGGTGATCACTATTACCTAAGGAAAATAAACACAGGATGATGTCACACACACATGAATTGATAATATTGGTAGTAGTGGGAAGACTGAACTGAGCTGGAAATTACATGGTTTGCCTAAAAGCATTCAGACTTTAAAAACGTGTGCTAATCGCACATTAGATCCAATTCAGCAGCCCAAGTGTTAAAACATTATCAAGGAGTTATAAATAATAGCATCAGGAGTGATGGCAGGAAGTCCTCAAATAGTGGTTGCAATCTGTGGACATTCTCTTAGTTTCTCTGGGCCTCGATTTTTTCATTTGTAGAATGTGGCTAGGAAAGGATTATTTGAGGTAGTGTATGTGAAAGTATTTGTATACTATAAAGATTTATATGAACCAACAGCTATATTTTACATTATGTTATGCTTCTCATTTTACCTTTGGAGATTCTGGGACTCTTGGAATTTAAAAGAACGTCCCCCAAGGCCATACTTGTTGAGTTGGTATTGGCTAAAATTTGTGTGACCATATTTTAAGTCACCTTTCTGAGAAAAAATTCTTTGGATCTGTGTCACCAGTCGAATTACTTTACTCTCTTTTTCTTTTATTTCCATAGGTTTTGGGGGAACAGGTGATGTTTGGTTACATGAGTAAGTTCTTTAGTGATTTGTGAGATTTTGGGGCTTTTGCAAGGGACAAAAAGCAAAAGTGCTATTACTTAGCAAAATCAGATTCACTTCTGTAACTGTGAGAGCACTCTCCAGAAGTACATCTTCAAAATCAGGAAATGATTATAAGTCCTCTTCAAAACCACGCTCCTTCTAAACCCTCCCAAATGAATACATAAGAAGGATGCAAACACAGTCTATGAAATGCTCAAAACTAAATGTATCTGTAATGTTTAGAAAATACAGACCAGAATTACAATTCTGTTTTTATTAGGGATTATCCAGAAATTGGTAGAGACTTGATTTTTATCCTGAGGCACCTAGGAAGAAGCAGGGATAAAACCATTATCATTGGAAGTCACTACAGTCACACCTGAAGAACGACTTTCAGTCAACGATGGTGCATATATCATGGTGGTCCCAGAAAATTAAAATGGTGCTGAAAAATTCATATCTCCTAGAGGTGCCTTAGCTCTTCTAATGTTGCAGGGCAATGTATTGTGTTTGTGGTGATACTGGTATAAACATATCTACTGTGCTGCCAGTTGTATGGAAGTATAGCAGATACAGTTGTGTACATTAGGTAATACTTGAAAATGACAATAAACAACTATGTCAGTGGTTTATGTTATCGGTTATTGTTAGAGTGTACACATACTTAACAATAACAATGTAACTGTGAAACAGCCTCCAGCAGTTTTTTCAGGAGGTATCCAGAAGAAGGCAGTGTTATCGTAGATGACAGCTCCATGCATGTTACCGCCCCTGAAGACCTTCCAGTGGAACCTGGAGGTAGAAGACAGTGATATTGATGATCCTAAACCTGTGTAGGCCTAAGCTAATGGGGTGTGTTTGTGCCTTCCTTTTTAATTTAAAAAGTTTAAAAAGTTAAGAATTTAAAATAGAAAAAAGCTTATAGAATATGAGGATAAAAGGAAAGAAAATATTTTTGTATGTTTGTACAATGTGCTTGTGTTTTAAGCTAAGTGTTATTACAAAAGAGTTTAAAAAGTTGGCCGGGTACAATGGCTCACACCTGTAATCCCAGCACTATGGGAGGCCAAGGCAGAGGGATCGCTTGAGCCCAGGATTTGGAAACCAGCCTGGGCAACATAGTGAAACCTCATCTCTACAAAAATTAAAACAAACAAACAAGCCAGGTGTTGTGGTGCACATTTGTAGTTTCAGCTGTCTGGAAGGCTGAGGTGGGAGCATTGCTTGAGCCCAGGAATTGGTGGTTGCAGTGAGCCATGATAACATCACTGCACTTCATCTTGGGCAACAGAGAGACACTGTCTTCGGGAGGGGGGAAGAAAAGTCAAAAAGTTTTTAAAGTAAAAAAAGTTACAGAAAGCTACGGTTTATTATTGAAGAAAGAAAAGTTTAAAAATAAATTTGTGTAGTCTAAATATATAGTATTTATGAAGTCTACAGTAGTATACAGATATGTCCTAGGACTTCACATTCACTCACTACTCACTCACCCAGGGCAACTTCCAGTCCTACAAGCTCCATTCATGATAAGTGCCCTATACAGGTCTACCCTTTTTAAAAAAAATCTTTTATACTGTATTTTTACTGTACTTTTTCTGTGTCTAGTTACACAAATAACCATTGTGTTTCAATTGCCTACAGTCTTCAGTAGAGTCACATGCTGTACAGCTTTGTAATCTATGAGCAATAGGCTCTAGCCTATTTGTGTAGTACTCTATACCATCTAGGTTTGTGTAAGTACACTATGATGTTTGCACAATGACTAAATCACCTAACGATGTATTTCTCAGAATGTAATCCTTCATTAAGCGATGTATGACTATATAATGTGACCAGTCTCTAGGGCTCTGAAGAGTGACAGACCTGGTTGCCATCACTTTGTAGCTGTGTGACCTGTTTTTCCTCTGTAAAATGGGAATAACAATACCCCATACTTTGTGAAATGGTAAAATGAGCTGAAACATATAGTGTTTAGCATAGTATTTCACATAATGCTCAGTAATTTTGGCTGTCATCATCATCATCATCAATGGTATGGTTTGGCTTGTGTCCCCACCCAAATTTCATCTTGAGTTGTAGTTCTCATAATCCAATTTGAGTGACCTGGTGGGAGTGACCTGGTGGGAGGTAATTGAATCATAAGGGTGGTTACCCTCATGCTGCTGTTCTTGTGATAATGAGTGAGTTACCCAGTCTGCGGCAGTTCTTTATAGCAGTGTGAGAACAGACTAATACAGTAAATTAGTACCAGGTACTGGGGCACTGCTGTAGAGATACCCCAAAATATAGAAGCAACTTTGGGACTGGGTAACAAGTAGAGGTTGGAACAGTTTGGAGTGCTCAGAAGTCAGGAAGATGCTGGAAAGTCTGGAACTTCCTGGAGCATTTTGGCGTTGACCAAAATGCTAGTAGTAATACAGACAATGAAGTCCAGGCTGAGGTGGTCTCAGATGGAGATGAGGAACTTACTGGGAACTGGAATAAAGGTGACTCTTGCTATGTTTTAGCAAAGAGATTGGTGGCATTTTGCCCCTGCCCTAGGGATCTGTGGAACTTTGAACTTGAGAGAGATGATTTAGGGTATCCAGCGGAAGAAATTACTAAGCAGCAAAGTGTTCAAGAGGTGACTTGGGTGCTGTTAAAAGCATTTGAGTTTTATGTATTCGCAAAGATATAGTTTGGAATTGGAACTTATGTTTAAAAGGGAAGTAGAGCATAAAATTTGCAGCCTGATGATGTGATAGAAAAGAAAAACCCATTTTCTGAGGAGAAATTCAAGCTGGCTGCAGAAATTTGCATAAAGAGGAGCCAAAGGTTAATTGCCAAAACAATGGGGAAAATGTCTCCAGGGCATGTCAGAGGTCTTCTGGCAGTCTCTCCCATCACAGGCCCAGAGGCCTAGGAATTAAAAATGGTTCTGTGGGCTGGGCCCAGGACCTTGTTGCTTTGTGCAGTTTTGGGGACTTGGTGCTCTGTGTCCCAGCTATGGCTAAAAGGGGCCTAGGTACAGCTCAGGCCGTGGCTTCAGAGTATGCAGGCCACAAGCTTTGGCAGCTTCCATGTGGTGTTGAGTCTGTGGGTGCGCAGAAGAACTGAGATCTGGGAACCTCCACCTAGGTTTCAGAGGATGTATGGAAATGCCTGGATGTCCAGGCAGAAGTTTGCTGCAGGGGTGGAACCCTCATGCAGAACCTCTGCTAGGGCAGTGTGGAAGGAAAATGTGTGGTTGGTGCCCCCACACAAGAGTACCCACTGGGGCACTGCCTCATGGAGCTCTGAGAAGAAGGCCACTGTCCTCCAGACCCCAGAGTGGTAGATCTGTTAACAGCTTGCACCATGCTCCCGGAAAAGCCACAGACACTCAACACCAGCTTGTGACAGCAGCCAGGAGGGAGCTGTACCCTGCAAAGCCACAGGGGTGGAGCTGCCCAATGCTGTGGGAGTCCACTTCTTGCATCAGCATGACCCAAATGTGAGACATGAAGTCAAAGGAGATCATTTTGGAACTTTAAGGTTTAATGACTGCCCTACTGGATTTCAGACTTGCATGGGGCCTGTAGCCCCTTTGTTTTAGCCAATTTCTCCCATTTGGAATGGGTGTATTTACCCAGTGCCTGTACCTCCATTGTATCTAGGAAGTAACTTGCTTTTGATTTTAGAGGCTCATAGGTGGAAGGGACTTGCCTTGTCTCAGATGAGACTTAAGACTTGGTCTTTTGAATTCATGCTGGAATGAGTTAAGGCTTTGGGGGACTGTTGGGAAGGCATGATTGTGTTTTGAAATGTGAGGACATGAAATTTGGGAGGGGCCACGGTTGGAATGATATAGTTTGGTTGCTTCCCCACCCAAATCTCATCTTGAATTGTAGCGCCCATAATCCACATGTATCATGGAGGGATCTGGTAGAAGGTAATTGACGTCCATGCTGTTCTCGTGATAGTGAGTTCTCACGAGACCTGATGGTTTTATAGGGGGCTTTCCTCCCCTTCACTCTGCACTTCTCCTTGCTGCCTCCATGTGAAGAAGGGTGTATTTACTTCCCCTTCTGACATGATTGTGAGTTTCCTGAGACTTCCCCAGCCATGCTGAACTGTGAGTCAATTAAATGTCTTTTCTTTATAAATTACCAGTCTTGGGTATGTCTTTATATAGCAACATGAGAACAGACTAATACAATCTATAATTAGAACAATTCTGTGAATTGCTTTATTAAATAAATTAAGTAGTTAACATAATTTCCCACATATTTATATTCCAAAGGATTAGAAAATAACTATTCTTCAGATACTTTCTGGTAATTGATGTTTGTAATGATGACCACCCCCTGTCTTGTTCCCTCCCAGATAGTCTAAAATTTTGAATTGTCAAAATTTAAATTTTGGAGACACATGATATTGTGATATAATGGTAACAGGAATGAATAAAGATCAGATACCAGACTTCAGTATTAATTACATACAGCTCTGTGACGTTGGGTAACAAATTTAACCACTCTGAACATCTGTTTCCTCTTGTAAAATTTGGAGAGTAATATTGAATGAAAATAATTTTGTGTGGTGGAAGGTTCTCTCCCCTACCACTGTCTTCCATTTTCTAGAATGTTGAATCTCTCAAGGCTATCTTAATAGAAGGGTGTGTTTTTGGCCAGAACACAACTGTAATCACAACTGTAATCCCAGTTGTCTCACAACTGTAATCCCAGCACTTTGGGAGTCTGAGGTGGGAGGAGTGCTTGAGTCCAGGAGTTTGAGACCTGCCTGTGCAACATAGCAAGACCCTGTTCTGTACAAAAATAAATAAATAATTAGTTGGGCATGGTGGCATGTGCTTATAGTCCCAGCTACTGGGGGAGGCTGAAGTGGGAAGGTTGCTTGAGCCTGGGAGGTCAAGGCTGCACTGAGCTGTGATTGCACCACTGCACTCAGCTTGGGTGACAGAGTGGACCTTGTCTCAATTTAAAAAATATAAATAAATAAAGGATGGGTTTTGATATTGCCTAAGATAGTAAAGCAGAAAAAGCATCAGTGTAATGAGGAAAAATATCTAATTGCATCAGATATTTACATGGGGGGCAGACCCCCATGACAACTTTTCCCCTCTGCCTCATGCACACTCATGTTCTGAAACCTGACTGCTATGAATAGCAGAACCAGTCTGAGTAGAGAAATACTAACAACATCCTTTGGAGACAAGACTCAAGAAGAGCTGGAGCAGGGACTTCAAGGAAGGAGTGAGTACTGTATATCAAAAGAACTAAGAGACTGTGTGTGTGTGTGTGTGTGTGTGTGTGTGTGTGTGTGTGTGAGAGAGAGAGAGAGAATTAGCACTGTCCAATAGAAATATAAAGCAAGGTACTAATGTGAGCCATATATGTAATTTTAAATTTTCTATTAGCCACATTAAAAACAGTAAAAAGGTGAAGTTAATTTTTATAATATATTTTATTAAACCCAATATATCAACAATATTATTTCAGCAATAATTAACATAAAAGTTAACGTATTTCACATTTTTTCATACTAAGTCTTTGAAATCTGGTATGGTATTCTTATAGCATATCATATTAGACTAGCTATATATCAAATATTTATGTACATATTCCATAGGTACATATGGCTAGTAGCTAAGATACTGGACAGTACAAGTATTGAGGGTATGAAGGGGATTGTTGGAGATTCTCTGGTAACCATGGTGTCATTTCACAGTGCTCCCCCAGAGTCTAGGACAAACACCCTGTGTCTGTGAATGGAACTTAGGGATAAGTTGAAGAGATCAAAAGAGTGATTCTAGGCTCATTGGCTTGTGGATTTGTGGACCTTGTGTGATTTGGATTATATGGCCTGAGAATGAAATTGTGAATGAACATTCTTGGAATTTTGTGTGTATATGTAATTGGCCAACATCAAGACCACCTTTTCCTTCTGTAATGTGGTGTATTGGTCATCATGGGCTGCCATAACAAAATGCCACAGACTGGATGGTTTAACAACCAAAATGTATTTTCCCAGAGTTCTGGAACGTAGGAAGTCTAAGTTCAAGGTGCCAGCAAGATAGGTTTCATTCTGAGGCCTCTTCCCTTGGTTTATTGGGAGTTACCATCTCACCATGCACTCACATGGCCTTTCCTCAGTGTGTGTGTATGCAGAGATAAATAGATATCTCTCTGTTTTCCTCTTAAAAGGCCACTAGTCCTATTGGATTAGGGTGCCTAATATGGGTGTGCATCCCCACCCAAATCTCATCTTGTATCTCCCATAATTCCCACGTGTTATGGGAGGAACATGGTGGGAGACATTTGAATCATAGGGGTGGCTCTTTCCTGTGCTGGTCTTATGATAGTGAATAAGTCTCACTAGATCTGATGGTTTTAAAGAATGAGTTTCCCTGCACAAGCTCTCTCTTTGCCTGCTGCCATCCATGTAAGATATGACTTGCTCCTCTTCGCTTTTTGCCATGAGGGTGAAGCCTCCCCAGCCATGTGTAGCTGTAAGTCCATTAAACCCTTTTTTCTGTATAAATTATCCACTCTCAGGTATGTCTTTATCAGCTGCATGAAAACAGACTAATACAGTAAATTGGTACCAGTAGAGTGGGGTGTTGTTGAAAATATACCCAAAAATGTGGAAGAGACTTTGGAACTGGGTAACAGGCAGAGGCTGGAACTGTTTGGAGGGCTCAGAAGACAGGAAAATGTGGGAAAGTTTGGAATTCCCTTGAGACTTGTTCAGTGGCTTTGACCAAAATGCTGATAATGCTATGGACAATGAAATCCAGGCTGAGGTGGTCTCAGATGGAGATGAGGAGCTTGTTGGGAACTGGAGCAAAGGTGATTCTTGTTATGTTTTAGCAAAGAGACTGGCAGCATTTTGCCCCTGCCCTAGAGATTTGTGGAACTTTGAACTTGAGAGACATGATTTAGGGTACCTTGTGGAAGAAATTTCTAAGCACCAAAGCATTCAAGAGGTGACTTGGGTGCTGTTGAAAGGCATTCTGTTTCAAAAGGAAAACAGAGCATACAACTTTGGAAAATTTGCAGCCTGACAATGCAATAGAAAAGAAAATCTTATTTTCTGAGGAGAAATTCAAGTCGACTGCAGAAATTTGCATAAGTAATGAGGAACCGTATGTTAATCACCAAGACAATGGGGAAAATGTCTCCAGGGCATGTCAGAGACCTTTGCAGTAGCCCCTCCCGTCACAGGCCTAGGAGGAAAAAGTGGTTTCGTGGGCCAGGCCCAAGGTCCTTGCGCTGTGTTTAGCCTGGGGACTTGGTGCCCTGCCTCCCGACTGCTTCAGCCATGGCTGAAAGGGGCCAACATAGATCTTGGACCTTGGCTTCAGTTGGTGCAAGCCCAAAGCCTTGGCAGCTTCCACATTGTATTCAGCCTGTGAGTGCACAGAAGTCAGGAATGGGGGTTTGGGAACCTCTGCCTAGATTTCAGCAGATGTATGGAAACACCTGGATGCCCAGGCAGAAGTGTGCTGCAGGGGTGGACCCCTCATAGAGAACCTCTGTTAGGTCAGTGTGGAAGGGAAATATGGGGTTGGAGCCCCCACACAGAGTCCCTACTGGGGCACTGCCTAGTGGAGCTGTGAGAAGAGGGCCACCATCCTCCAGACCCCAGAATGGCAGGTCCACTGACAGCTTGCACCCTGCACCTGGAAAAGCTGCAGACACTTAAAACCAGCCCATGAAAGCAGCCAGGAGGGAGGCTGTAACCTGCAAAGCCACAGGGGCAGAGCTGCCCAAGACCATGGGAACCCACCTCTTGCATCATTGTGACCCGATGCAAGGCATGAAGTCAAAGGAGATCATTTTGGAGCTTTAAGATTTGAGTGCCCTGCTGGATTTTGGATTTGTGTGGGGGGCCTGTAGCCCCTTTGTTTTGGCTAATTTCCCCATTTGGAACAGCTGTATTTACCCAAAGCCTGTACCCCCATTGTATCTAGGAAGTAACTAACTTGGTTTTGATTTTACAGGCTCATAGACGGAAGGGACTTTCCTTGTCTCAGATGAGATGTTGGACTGTGGACTTTTGAGTTAATGGTGTAATGAGTTAAGACTTTGGGGGTACTGCTGGAAAGGCATGATTGGTTTTGAAGTGTGAAGACATGAGATTTGGGAGGGGCCCAGGCGGAATGATATGGTTTGGCTCTGTGTCTCCACCCAAATCTCATCTTGTAGCTCCCATAATTCCCATGTGTTGTGTGAGGAACCCAGTGGGAGATATTTGAATCATGGGGGTGGGTCTTTTCTGT
Organism: Gorilla gorilla gorilla; assembly: GCF_029281585.2. Taxonomy (NCBI): domain Eukaryota; kingdom Metazoa; phylum Chordata; class Mammalia; order Primates; family Hominidae; genus Gorilla; species Gorilla gorilla. The sequence goes on from NC_073227.2 coordinate 49,995,869, forward strand.
GCTGTTCTTGTGATAATAAGTCTCACAAGATCTGATGGTTTTAAAAAACGGGAGTTTCCCTGCACAGGCTCTCTTTTTGCCTGCTGCCATCCATGTAAGATGTAACTTGCTCCTCCTTGCCTTTTGCAATGATAGTGAGGCCTCCCCAGCCACATGGAACTGTAAGTCCATTAAACTCTTTTACCTATATAAGTTACCCAGTCTTGGGTATGTCTTTTATCAGCAGCATGAAAATGGACTCATACAGTGCCATTTTGACTTCATTTAACCTTAATTACCTCCTAAAGGCCCTTTCTCCAAATACAGACATACTAGAGGTTAGGGCTTCAACATAGGAATTTTGTGGGGGCCTACTCAGTCCATAGCATATGGGCTTAGTGTTCAAGAAACATATGTAGAAAGTATTTTATAACTAAGAAAGTGAAACTTAGGTGTTGGTGGAATCCTGCTTCAGAGTATAGTTGTGATGTAGCACTTTGTGAGTTACAGAATCTGGCTGTGTTCAAGGATGGATGTTAAAGTGTTTTGTAAACTCTAGTGCTATTTAAAATGTTTGGCGATATTACTAGATTACTATGTCTTGCACATAGTGCTGAAAATAAATACTTTAAAAAATGAATTTGGCATGTAATGATGATATATTTTATTACATGCATCAGATAGTGTTGACTCTAAAGCTCTATATCAATATATCAATGTTGGGGGTTTATAGCACCACTAATAATGTTTTAGTACATATTTCTGGCTTTTGATTCTTAGAAACCACATTAAATCATATATGCTAATTCTAGTTGTCAGAAGCATTAGGTCATCAGAATGTCCCCAAAACAATCCATGAACAAATTGTGTCAGTTATACCTTCAAAATATATTCAGAAATATCCAGGCACAGTTTGCACACATGTAATCCCAGTTACTTAGGAGGCTAAGGAAGGAGGACTGCTTGAACCCAGGAGTTCAAGACCAGGTAGGGCAACATGGTGAGACCCCATCTCAAAAAAACAGAAACAAAAAACAAACAAACAAACAAATCTAACATATATCCACAATCAGATTCTCTCTTCACCCAGCTCAATTATCACTGTGAATAAACAACCTTCATGTCTTACCTCGATTATTCCAGTAGCTTCCTCACTTTTCTCTTCTGCTTTTGCCTGCCTCTCCCCAATTTGTCTTGATACAGCAACCACAATAATTCTGTTAAATCATACATCAGAATATGTCTCCTTTGCACAAAACCCTTCTGTGGCTTCTACTTTCAGAGCTCTTGCAGTGACCAACAAAGGCCTCCTGATCACACTTCTTGTTCCTCATCTCCTACTACTTATTCCCTCATTTGCTGTGTTCCAGCCACACTGGCTTTTTGCACTTTTTTGAATTTGCCAAGTACAAAAGTATTCCTCCTACCTAGAATGTTGTCTTAGATATCAATTTGACTCATTCCTTTACCTCCTTCAGATCTTTATTCAAATGTCACCTTGGTGAGTCCTCTCCTCACCTCCCTATTTAAATATACTACACCCACTTCCACACTGACATTTCTTTTTTCCTGCTTAATTTTTCTCTATAGTACTTATTGCCATATAGTGCCTATCATAATGCACATAGCATTATCACACATTTGTTTATTTTGTTTCTCATTTGTGTCCCCACCAGAGTGTAAGCTTCATTAGGACAAGAATCACTTTTTGTTTTGTTCATTGTTAAAAACCAGTTCCTGGAACGTAGTAGGCACTCAATAAATACACATTGAATGCTTGAAACAAAACTTACTCTAGTTAAACAGAAGAGGAATTTTTTTTAAAAGGATATTAGGTATTTAAAAGTCTGGACGGAGTAGGGAATCAGGCTTGGAAGCTGTCTAACCAGGAATAATGCAGTTTCCATTGGGAACAGTCACCACTATTACTGGGACACTCCCCTGGACATGTGTCCTTACCACCTCCACTGGTTGTATTTTGCCTTACGCCTCTTCCCTTGCAGAATATGTTCCTTGAGATGCCTTACTTTTCCCATTACTTTATTTCAAATTGTAGCTTCTCATAGATGTTCTGATGGTTGGTTGGTGGTTTGTCACATGTGTGGGCCCTTGCTCCAAAGGAGCCCAGGAGAGCAAGTTCCAGCCTTCTACTTTGGGGAGGTAGGCTCACAGGTAGGACATTCCCCAGATATTGGAAGTATGTTCAAAATATGCTGTGCAGTCACAAAATATAAATGCTCTTCACTGGCACTGAGTGCTATCATTAAAAAAAAAAAAATCTAGCTCAGGAGACCTGAAGTTATTTTAAAACTTTATGTGTAATCCAGAATCCATTTCCCATAGCAATTGTTAAACAATGTCTGCTTTCAAATTTATTATTCTTCATTCCTGACCTTGTTTCTAAGCTTAACCAATCACATATTTTCTCATTTGACATCCCAGTGATTAATAGCTGAAACCCATTGCCTGGAGAATGGTTTCCATTGTGATGTGGTACTCCTTGGGTGGAGAGTGGGATGAACAGGCAACAGAATGCTTTGTTTATGGAAAAGGAATAAGAGTGTGAGTCCATTATCAGAAAATGCAGCAAGGGTGTAAAATATTGGGCTGCCATGTTAGAGCTCCCCTGTTACCATAAAAACCTCTGTACTCAGCAGCTGGGTCAGTGGGAAGCCTGCTGCCCAGTTCGAATGGTATATTGAATTATATCACCAGTCTTGGCATCAGTTTACCATATTTTTAAGTAACTTTTATTTTTTCTTCCTTTCTTTTAGTTCCTTTTTTTTTTTCTTGCAAGTAGGAAGCAGGAATGACTGTTCAATTATTAGATATTCAAGTTTAGAATTCACTGTCATTACTGCACAATTCATTTGCTGAAATAACAAGTAGCAGATGCTACAGTGCAAGTTAATGAATAATTCTTATTTGTACTCTGGCCTTTCATTGCAATTCATTTGTTACAGACATGTGGGTTTAGTAATTATTATTCTCACACTTTCTAAAATGTTTTTAGCTTTTTAAAAAGCATTTTGCTCATTTTTTTATTTCCTTCTGTTTGTTTCATTCTATTTATTAAATTCTCCCATTTATCCCAATTGTTTGGGAAGTCTCACGGCTCTTTATGGTTCTCTTCTGAGAGGAATATGAAATACTTCAATTGATTTGTTCCTTATTGCAAATAAGCCAAAGCCATGGCTCATTTACCATTACCGGGTTTGTTTACCATTTCACAGGCACACTTGAGGCCTCAGCTTTCAAGGGCATGTTTTCAGCCTGTTACAAACCATGCTTGGCCTTCCTTCTCTAAAGTCTGCTCCTTCCTAACCAGGAAACAGGGCAGGAATGGAATTTTCTTCCCATTCCAGTTTCTCTTTAGCTGCTTGTGTCCAGAAGTTGATATGGCATAGCTAAAATTAATACCTGAATTGACCCAGTTCACCTTCTGTTTTAGAAACAACAACAACAAAAAAATTGGCTAAAAAGTAAAGGCCTGGGTATTTTTAGAAAGAGCAATAATTAGTGTAAAATGTCACAGAAATATAATACGTTTAGATTCATGTCAGACAAAAGTTATTTCCAGCAAGCTTCTCAAAGACAAGAAAAGGGATGTTGGAGATATTGGGAAAAAGTATAGTGAAATTGGTAAGAATAAATAAGCTGCAGTGAAGCCTATCTGAAGCATTTGGAATATGACTTTGCAAGAGGCTCAGAATAGAATAGAGTAGGAATCTATCCCTGTTTATCTTTTTACCTCCCTATCCCTCTTGTATAGATATTGGAGTAAAAAGATGAGGAATGTTGCCCCTTGTTCCTCTCTCTGTGACTCACAACAGTGATGCTAAAGTGAGGAAGTGGCTTCAGACATGAACAGAGGTGGGGGATGGGAAAAACGGTCAGTATTAAGAGGCATGTGGCATGTGTGAAGATTTAGGAATTTAAAACACACACACACATGGTGGAAGCTGGTAAGCCTTGCCTTTTATACACAGTTCTGAATTTTAACTCTGAGGAGAGGAGTTTTTTGGGGTATAATTCTCTGTCGTAAGAGGCTGCCCTGTGTGTTGGATGTTTAGCAGCATCTCCAGCCTCAACCCACTCGATGCCAGTAGTATCCAGTTGTGACAGCTAAAAATGTCTCCAGATATTGCCAACAGTTGTCCCAGGATGAGAACCACTGCTGCAAAGGTCACACGATGTGGTTGGGCAGGGTGAGTATGGGACCTTGAGCTGGGGTAAGACCTGAGGGGCAGAGTTGTGAGAGTTATGGGGAACGTTTCCAATTTCTTCTATGGAGAAATGGGAAGAGATGGTGGATGAAGGAAATGGAGTGGCATGGTGGGAATGGAGTATGTAAATTCCTAAAAGAGAAGGAAAGAATCCTAAAGGCTGAAATAATTTTTTAAGACAGTAGATAAAAAGTCATGTAGCATTTAAGGAGACTTATTTTTTCTAGAAGGTTGATTTATATGTTTATTGAGAGGGAAGGAAAGTTAGTTAATCAGAAAAAGAAGGGGGAGGTGGGGATGGTAAATGAGTTAAAAAAAAAAAAAAGTTAAATAATGAATAGGACTGGCCAGGCGCAGTGGCTCATGCCTGTAATCCCAGCACTTTGGGAGGCCGAGGCAGGCGGATCACAAGGTCAGGAGTTCGAGACCAGTGTGGCCAATATGGTGAAACCCCATCTCTATTAAAAATACAAAAATTAGCCTGGCATGGTAGCAGGAGCCTGTAGTCCCAGCTACTCGGGAGGCTGAGGCAGGAGAATCGCTTGAACCCAGGAAGCAGAGGTTGCAATGAGCCAAGATCGCGCGACTGCACTCCAGCCTGAGCAACAGAGCAAGACTCAAAAAAAAAAAAAAAAAAACACAAAAAACGAATAGGACCTACTATTTGATAGCACAACGGGGTGATTATGGTCAATAGTAACTTAACTGTATGTTTTAAAATAACTTAAAGAGTGTAATTGGATTGTTTGTAACTCAAAGGATAAATGGTTAAGGGAATGGATACCCCATTTACCCTGATGTGCTTATTTCACATTACATGCCTGTATCAAAACGTCTCGTGTACCCCATAAATATATACACCTACTATATATCCACAGGAATTAAAAATTGAAAAAAAGAAGTGGAAATAGATTGAAAGCTCTCCCTGTAGAGTAGAAGTTGGATAGATTTTGCAGAAATAACCTTAATCCCTTATTCCTCTCAGTGAAGGAGCCTATGAAATAAAGGAGAATTAAACATGTAGTTCTTATAATTTTCATTCCTTCATTCACTTATCTATATCCTATGTCCCATGTACTATATTATACACTAGACAGTAAGGATAGAAAGATGGATAAGAAACAATCCCTGTCTAAAGATGTCCACAGTATACTAGGGTAGACAAAGATGTGTAATCAGTTTGATTGAGAATCTCACCTCAAGAAGCATAAGCTTGAAAGTCTCATCATTTCTACACTTGGTATTTTGTCAGATTTCATTGCTTCAAAGTATCAGCCTCCTTAGTTATTAAAACTTTCATTCTAGGTATTAAGATTAGGTCCTACTGATTTAAAATATTAGTCTCATATTTATTTCAAAAACTTCCTCCATGCCTTCCAGAGCAGACTAGACCTGTAGTTCCAACTTTCTTTACACCCCTCTTTTTTTCCATGTGCCTGCTCTTCCGATGGTGGGGTCAGGAGGTTTAAGAAGGAAAACAGGCAATGCCTTAAATGTCTGACTGCCGCCATGTTGCTATCTGCTTTCTGTAGGTCATTGTTAGTGAGAATGCATGGGGTTCCTAACAGCCCCACTGATAACTCAGTATCAAGCAGTCCTCTATGCTTTGATAGCCCTTTGCAAGACTTCTGCATCTGTCAGCTGACTTCCATTTGGCAGTGGTGAAACACATTCTTCTGATACATAGAAATCCCTTGTCCCATGTTATGTTCCATGGCAAGTGTGTGGGCCTCAATCTCCTGTGCTCTCTGTGATCCCAGCTCTGGGGCCTGTAGATTCCGACAGGATCCATAGTCCAGATATCACCGGATTTCTCTGTAGTCCCTACCAACTCTCCCCAGTCCTCCAAAATTCCTGGAAATTCATAGCGTAGGGGGAGTCAGCAAGCTTTGTGGCAAAGGAAACATCCAGATGGGGACTGGAGATATCAGCCTCCTCTTGAAGACACCCCAAAACTTTACTAGTATCATGTAATAGGTACTAATGTCCTGAGCAGAACACGAAAGACACTAACCATTAATGAAACAAATGGACAATTTGGACAAATTCATAGTTTATTTACTTATTTTTCTTTCTTTTTGAGACAGGGTCTTTTTCTGTCTCCTGGCTGGGCTGGAGTGCAGTGGGGTGATCACTGCAGCCTCAACTTTCAGGGCTCAGGTGATTTTCCCTCCAAGACTCCTAGGCTCAAGTGATTTTCCCTCCCAGTCTCCTGAGTAGCTGGGTCTACAGGTGTGCACCATACCCCGCTAATTTTTGTATTTTATTTATTTATTTATTTATTTATTGAGACAGAGTCTTGCTCTGTTGCCCAGGCTAGAATGCAATGGCGCGATCTCGGCTCACTGCAAGCTCCGCCTCCCGGGTTCACGCCATTCTCTTGCCTCAGCCTCCCGAGTAGCTGGGTCTACAGGTGCCCGCCACGACGCCCGGCTAATTTTTTTTATTGTTAGTAGAGACGGGGTTTCACCGTGTTAGCCGGGATGGTCTCAATCTCTTGACCTCGTGATCCGCCCACCTCCGCCTCCCAAAGTGCTGGGATTACAGGCGTGAGCCACTGCGCTCGGCCTAATCTTTGTATTTCTTTAGAGACAAAGTTTCACCATGCCGCCCAGGCTGGTCTCTAACTGTATTTTAAAAATACAGGCAGCCGAGTGCAGTGGCTCACGCTTGTAATCCCAGCACTTTAGGAGGCTGAGGCGGGCCGATCATGAGGTCAGCAGATCGAGACCATCCTGGCTAACACGGTGAAACCCTGTCTCTACTAAAAATACAAAAAAAATTAGCCAGGCGTGGTGGCGGGCACCTGTAGTCCCAGCCACTTGGGAGGCTGAGGCAGGAGAATGGCGTGAACTTGGGAGGCAGAGCTTGCAGTGAACCGAGATCGCGCCACTGTACTCCAGCAGGGCCGACAGAGCGAGACTCCGTCTTAAAATAAAAAATAAAAAAATAAGAAATACAGGCAGGGCGCGTGGGCTCATGCCTGTAATCCCAGCACTTTGGGAGGCTGGGGCGGACAGGCTGCTTGAGCTCAAGAGTTCCAGACTAGCATCGGCAAAGCAGGGAGACCCCATCTTTACAAAAAAATTAGCCTGGCATGGTGTTGTGAGCCCATAGTCCCAGCTAAGTAGGGCAGAGGTAGGAGAATCACTTGAGCCCAGGAGTTCCAGGCTGCAGTGAGCCGCGGGGTCGTGCCACTGGACTCCAGCCTGGGTGAAAGAGCAAGACCCTGTCTCAAAAAGAGAAAGGAAAAAATTTAACATCAAGAACTTCCTTTCATCAAGACACCACTGAGAGAATATGACAACCCACAGAGTAGGAAAACAGACTTGTAATACATATCCGCAACAATGGACTTCCTCCTAGAATACAGAGGATAAAAAGTAGCAACACTTCCGCTTGCACCCGGACGGAACTTCCTGTCACGGAAAAGAACATCCTGTCACGGAGAAGAACAACATCCTGCAGAATTTCCTGTCACGAGGAACATTCCGCAGGAGGAAATGGAGGCTGAAAGGCTGCGACTCCTCGAGGAAGAGGCCAAGCGGAAAAAGGTAGCCAGAATGGGATTTAATGCATCTTCCATGCTCCGAAAAAGCCAGCTAGGTTTCCTCAACGTAACCAGTTACTCCCGTTTAGCCAACGAGCTGCGTGTGAGCTGCATGGAGCGGAAAAAGGTCCAAATTCGGAGCTTGGATCCCTCCTCTTTGGCGAGCGACCGATTTAACTTCATTCTGGCGAGTACCAACAGCGACCAGCTCTTCGTAGTGAACCAGGTCGAAGTCGAAGGCTCCAAGTACGGCATCATCAGCCTGCGAACTCTGAAGATCCCTTCGTTCCACGTGTACGTTCTCAGAAACCTTTACGTCCCCAACCGGAAGGTGAAGTCCCTGTGCTGGGCCTCGCTGAACCAGTTGGACTCTCACGTTCTGCTGTGCTTCGAGGGAATCACAGATGCTCCAAGCTGTGCAGTGCTGCTCCCAGCGTCGCGGTTCTTAAGTGTTCACACAAGAGTTAACCAGCCTGGCATGCTCTGCAGTTTCCAGATCCCAGAGGCCTGGTCCTGTGCGTGGTCCCTCAACACCCGGGCATATAACTGCTTTAGTGCAGGCTTGTCTCAGCAGGTCCTGTTGACCAGCGTGGCGACGGGACACCAGCAGTCATTTGATACCAGCAGTGATGTCTTGGCCCAGCAGTTTGCTAGTACGGCTCCTTTGCTGTTTAATGGCTGTCGCTCCGGGGAGATCTTTGCCATTGATCTGCGTTGTAGAAATCGAGGCAAGGGGTGGAGGGCCACTCGCCTGTTCCATGACTCAGCAGTGACCTCTGTGCAAATCCTCCAAGAAGAGCAATGCCTGATGGCATCAGACATGACTGGAAAGATCAAGCTGTGGGATCTGAGGGCCACTAAATGTGTAAGGCAGTACGAAGGTCACGTGAATGAGTCCGCCTATCTGCCCCTGCATGTGCACGAGGAAGAGGGAATCGTGGTGGCAGTGGGCCAGGACTGCTACACGAGAATCTGGAGCCTCCATGATGCTCACCTGCTCAGAACCATCCCTTCCCCGTACTCTGCCTCCGAGGACGACATTCCCAGCGTGGCCTTCGCTTCTCGGCTCGGGGGCATCCGGGGAGCAGCACCAGGGCTGCTCATGGCTGTCCGGCAGGACCTTTATTGTTTCCCCTTCAGCTAATTCTGCAGGTGGCAGCGCGGCCGAATGTGGATTTGACTTAAGGAAGTTAAGAGTATCTTATTACCGTTTCTGTGAGAGCATTTTAAGAGACGTGTTGTGTATAGATCGCATCCATCCGGCTGCCAGGGGTAAGGTGTTAAGAGTTTTATGTGCAGACATTCTTGTAAAGTTATTTCAGTTAAACTGTGGACTTAACTTGAAAGTCCTTTTCATAAAAGGTACCTGTTTCCTCTTGTTGAATGCCTTAGAACAGTTAACCACCTCCCCAACCCTTTTTTTTTTTTTTTAATAATTAAGACTTTTCTAAGGACTGAAGATTGGCAAAAACTAAAATAAAGCAGCTTCTTTCACTAGTAGCCCTTTAGAGAAGCATAATGATGGTACTGGTAAGACTGTTTGACTAATCATACAGGGTCCCAGGCATCTGCGCTTGAGGAAGCCAGTGGGAGTGGAGACAAGGGAGAAGTAATTTCTCGGAGTCTCTACAGAAGTATTTAAGGCTGGAGTTTGGAATCATTAAATTTGGCCTTCTCAAACTCAATAGCAGATCTCTTAAGATTCTCCTTTTATTGTTATCATCCATAGGCATTGGAAGGAAAGATGGATCTTTTTAAATACTAGAAGTTTGAAACAGTCCTTGATGTGCTTTTGTTGAGGTACCTTTAAGAATGTAAGGTACAGCAGCTCCGGTTTCTATTATGGTGACTTGAAGTTCAGATTCAAGGAATTGGCTTTGACTTTTTGTAATCTAGGAGCAGCAGTTTGTGAGAGATTTATTAAAAATGTTAAAGAGCCTGTTTTTTCTACTAAGCAAGGAAGAAAAAAAAACGTGTAATAATGTTAGTTGCTACTTCTTAATAGCCAAAGCCTGGAAATGATCTGAATTTCGAAAATGCTAAAATTCGTGATATAATCATACAATCGGATACTGCATAATAATAGAAAATAAGGCACACTTGCTATGTGAAACAGTATGGACCAATCTCAACATGTTGACTGAAATTAGGTAGAAATGAGTACAAACTGTATGATTCAATTCTAAAGTTCAAAAGCAGTAAAAATTTGTCTATGGTGATTAAAGGTAGAGTAGAGTAGTACGTACCTCTGTAGAAAAAAAGGATTTTTTTTTTTTCTTTTTAGGATGTTTGAGAAGTGACATGGGGAAGCTTTAGGAATGCTGAGTTTTCTTTATCTTGACACTTGATACATACGTAATTCATATATCTATATGCTTCACGTTTTTATAGTTTACTGTATATATGTTATTCCTCAAAAAATAAAAATAAGCAATTAGGACACTATTGTAGTTAGTCAGGCAAGGGACAATGATGCCTTGGACCTGCATGTGAGAAGTAGAAATGATCAGAAATGATTGCATTGGAAGATCATTCGAAGGTAGTATTATTGATAAGGCTTGCTGCTGAGAGTAAACTAGAAAGTGAAAGAAAAAAGGATGGCGGCTTTTTTTTTTTTTTTTTTTTTGAGACGGAGTCTCGTTTTGTCGCCCAGGCTGGAGTGCAGTGGCGCGATCTCGGCTCACTGCAAGCTCTGAGGATGGCAGCTTTTTTGTTAACTTTAGAACTGGTAGATGATGGTGTCGTTTACTAACCTGGGGAGGATGAGGAGAAAAAACTTTAGGTGAAGGGAATGATGCTGAGTTTTAGACATCTACTAAACCTCCAATCGGAGATACAAAGTATTCTGCAGATCAGGGGTCATGTCATGGCTGGTAATACAAATTTGGTGACTTCAATACATAGAATTAAAATAGATGGGATAGATGTGCTTTATATGACATAGATGAGGTTAATGTAATTACATATTGATAGAAGATGAGTAGATCAATAGAGAAGATATTGGAGTGTGGTTAGGCACAGATTTTTGGAATCCTTTCAGTCAGTTTTTTATACTAACTTGATATGTGACATGAGAAATTGTGTAAGCTTTACTTGCTGTTGTTTCTTCAGTGTAAAATGTCTTAGATAATAAAACTAAATGATAAAGTAGATACAGGGTTAAAGGATATGTATCTTGTTCCTTTTACATTGTAAGCATTCAAAATAAAACAAAACAATGAAGAAAAGACATCGTAATCATTCAGTAAGAAGTAGCTGCAGACATATATATGTATATATATATATGTCTGATACTGATATGTCATTTATTTGGCAATTGACAAAAAATGACTACATAACTTGATAAACTGTTTATCCTCATTTGCAAAGAAAACAAATGCAAAAAAAAAAATCAGTAAGAAAAACACACCTAAAAGAAAGGGAGGCAATAGTCTTGAATAGGAGAAAAAGAGGAGATCCAAATGGCTAATATACATTTGAAAAGGCATCCAACTTCATTTATTGTCAAGGAAATGCAAATTAAAACCACAGTGCCACACCACTTTCACTATAATGGTTAAAATAAAATAGATCAGGTGGAGTGACGTTGGGAATTAAAAAAAGAGAAGCAAATGTTGGTGCAGTTGTGAGCAAATAGAACTTTCATATACTGTTGAGTGTATACTGGTACAAGCACTTGGAAAAGTTAGTAATTGCTAAAGCTAGAAGTTTGCATACTCTATGACCCAGTAATTTCAGTCCTAGGAATATATTAATCAGAAATGCATACCTGTGTCCACCATAATTTGTTAATAGCTCCAACTGGAAACTACCCAAATGTTCATTAATAGAGTGGATAAATTGTAGGATATTAACACAATGGAATCCTTTTTGCAGTGAGAATGAACATAGCACTATGGACAAATCCTGCAAACATAATGTTGAAATAAAGATGCCAAACACAGAAGAGCACATATTGTACAACTAATGCACATAAAGTCCCTAAACAGGCAAAATGATTCTATGTTCTTAGAAGCAGGATTAATGGTATACTTGTAGGACAGAAGAGTAGTGACCAGAAGAAGATTCTAGGAAACTAGCAATGCTGGTGTCATGCCAGACCCCTAGTGACTCCAATAGTAATGGCACTGTGTCCGAGAGTCCAAAGAAGATGCGTAGACAGCAAACAAGACTTGCGTTTATTGGGGCAACTTATATATAGGGATGGTCCAGTGGTAGTAGGCTGGACAGAAGAACCACTACTGTTTGTAAAAAGCATGCAGTTTATATAGCATTTTCATTTAGCACACTCCACCTAGCAACCTCCATTTAACCCAAAGCAAAAGACCTTGATCCCCTATATTGCCTGTGTTGTAAGGGATGGGCTGGGGGTTCAGACGTCCTTCATAGATAAGGAGTGAAACTCAGGGTTAGTCGCTCTTGTTTCCTTAGTTTGGGATTCTGAGCACACATTCGTTTTAGATCACAGGGTCGTTCTCAGGATATGGTTGTTACTGCTGTCAGGTGCATCCGCTCTATAGCAGGGTACTGGCTACACAGTTTTTGTTCACTAGTGATAATTGTTAGAGCTGTGCCCTTAATATATGTGTCTTGTGTGTATTATACTTCAATAAAGAGTTAAATTTTAAAAAACCTAGTAAGACTTTCTCTTGCTGCCCCTACCTGTGGCTTTGGGGAAGGAATTGACTTCACAAATGCTGCCCTCTCTAAAAATATTACACCTCCATGCTCTGTCTCAGCTTAATTCTTCTCAAGGATAAAGGTTATCAAACAGTCAGTCTCTTGCCTCCAGGAGTATTTAATAACTCAATTATTCCAGCTGTAATATGAATCTTGTTCACTACCCTCTAAGGAAAAGGTGTGTGTGTATGTGTAATTTTTTCTCCACCATACCAGGTAAATTGCAGAGAAGGAGCTTTTATTGGAGAAGCTAAGAAGTGTTGAATAAGAGAGCTATGATCCAGGAATACAGTTATCATTGGAGAAATCATTCTCCTTTTCTTGGATGGAAGTGGCAAAGAGTGAACCTAAGTTTAATGGTAGTGGAATACTAAATGGCTATTTGACAAGATAATTGTGTGACAAAAAAAATCCCACAAGTAATTTCATAGGATAATGTCAGAGGGAAAACCTGTAAGAACAAGCCACTCCTTCCTTCTCTCCTCCTCTACAATGCTCACTCAACCATGTAAATTGATTTGGAGTTAGAGGACCTGAGTCTGAGTCCATCTTCAGTGACATTCTTGCTAAGTGAACTGTAGAAAAAACCTTTCACCTCTCTGAAAAATGGAGATGAGGATTAGCAACCTGGTCAGACCTGGTCAGAAACCACATCAAGTGCATGTTTCATTTCTTTTGCATGTTTGCCTTTACAGGCCAAATGTGTCTGTGCAGACCCTTATTGCTTCTGACCATTGTTGTACAGGAGAGGGGGTGTGACCAGGTAATTCTTTTTACCCATGTATAAGCCACTTTTGTTTTCTGTTTGTTTTTTTGGTACAGATGGGATCTTATCGTGTTGCCCAGGCTGGTCTTGAACTTCTGGCCTCTTGCCTTAACCTCCCAAAGTGCTGGCATTACAGGCATAAGCCACTAGCACCTGGCTATAAGCCATTTTCTTTCTTGCTTCTTTTTTTTTCAGGACAGAGTCTCACTTTGTTGCCCAGGTTGTAGTGCAGTGGTATAATCTCGTTTCGCTGCAACCCCCACCTTCTGGGTTCAAGTGATTCTTATTCCTCAGCCTCCCGAGTAGCTGGGATTACAGGTGTGCACCACCACGCTCAGTTAATTTTTGTATTTTTAGTAGAGAAAAAGTTTTGCCATGTTGGCCAGGCTGGGCCATTTTCTTATTGAAGTGTTCAGGTGGGCAAGCTCCCTCCTCCCCCCACTCCTAGAGGCAAAGAAAAAAAAAATCGCCAAAACGTGATGACAACAAATATATCTGTGTTCAAAATTAAATTTGTGTTCTTGGTAAGCCTCATGATAGAGCCACTTACTTTATTTTGTAATGGATTATCTAAGTTTTCCAGATAACCAGTCAAGTTTGTCTCAAGATCAGAATTATTTTCCCAAAGCTATAGACGGGATGAAACCAAGCAATAGTAGTTAGCTCAATTGCACAAGCAAATTTCGGAAAGATGTTGGAACTTCTTCAGAGTTAATGGAAAACCTTGCAGGAATTATGGTGTATGGTAATAATCAAATGACACTTCACTCCTTTCCTACTTCTGTTTCTATCTATCTGACTTAATAGTTCCCTATATTTAGGCATCTATTTATATCATGTATCCTCATGAAACTTGGACAATTTTATACCATGTTGATCACATGAGTAAAAAATATCTGGGGAAATTCTCTCTTAACCTACATTCCAGGAAAAAAAAAATAGGAACACCATATTATCATTCAAGTCTTTTGAGAAGACCTCACATTTTCTTCCAAAGGCAAGTACCCATTGACTTAGAAAGAGTGGTGTTTAAGATCAAGATCTTTGTGCCTTGGTTTCTTCATCTACCTATAACTTATTTAAGGTATTATGAATGAGACAGTGTACACAGAGGGCCTGGCAATTAGTAAGTGATTAATATTACTACTATTAGTTTTAAATTATCAATATATTTATTTATAAATTTGCTGCCTCTTCCAATAGAAAATAAGCCCTATGATACTAGAATCTTACCTGTTATGTATAGGTAGGCAACGCTGAATGTGTTTCAAATGGAGCATAAAAACAAAGTCTCTTGGTAAGGATGGGATTTAGGGTCAAAGGAAATTCCCCTAAGGAACTCTAAAACTGACATTATCTTAAGTTTTAGCACTTGGGGAAGTTTCAAAGACTTTCCAAAAGGATAAGTATATCATGATATGTAGGTATAAATACCAAGACAACTGCAGAGTTATTTTAATCCAAGTCTGTTGACGCTTTATTATGTGATACAGCATTGTGAGAGTTAAGGTAACAGAAAATGATACACTTTGTTCTTCAAACTTATTTGGCAAATCAAGGGTACTGGAGGTTTATAACAATTAGTAGTGTCTAAGTCAAGTTACACCCCAACTATACCAGGAAAAAGAAGGACAGGAAAGCACACACTGTGAAATTTTACTGTGCACCAACATATTTTACACATCAGGTGGGCTGTTATGGAAATTAAGAACTCTGCACAAAATGTATTTTTTTAAAAGTTTTATCAAAAAAGGAACATTTTCTTCTAAAAATGATTAGTACAGCTAAACAAAATAAAAATAATAATCCTATCGCACAAATTAAAAATACAACCTGAGAAGTTTTGATCAGGCTTGCCTAAAATGAGTTGAAACCAAAGCCATTTTAAGAATCCAAAATATGAGATTAGTTTTGTTCAAAAAGAATTATCCATAAAAGTTAATAGATGTTTGCATAGTTACCATAAAATAAGTAAGCCTTTATGTATTTTTACTTCATAAAGTTGAATTTCTATTAAAATCTATTACAAGAAAGGGAAAGTAACTTTCCAGTAATATTCAGATTTTTTAGTAATATTGAGCCTACATTTATGGGACATCATTTTTTAATGTTTGTCCACTGAATATTTTAAGTTATGTTTGTCATAGGAAATTAAATTTGCTTACCATTCTTAACGATAATTTCTTCTCTTTCCTCATTTGGTTATATTTATCTCAATTAGTATAAGAGACTTGTTGATTTTTTTAAAAATTAAGGACATACTAAATTTCCCCGAGATAGTTATTTTGCAGTAATATAGATAAGCGACTCAGATTAACTTTAAAACAAACCACCATACATTCCATTCAATTTATTTTTGCCAGGCATTGTTTTAGCGGCTTTATACAGCCATGTACAAAATAGACAAGATTCCAGCATCATGATGCTTATTTTCTATTCTAGGACACAAAATAGAAAAAAAAAAATCTCAAATAGTGATAAGCGTTTTGAAGAAAAGTATATAGGACAGCCGGGTAGAGAATGACCAGGACTACCATAGCTAGGGTGGTCAAGGAAGGCCTCTCTTGAGTTTGAGTTAAGAGCTGAATGAGCATGGCAGAGAGAAACAGTTAACGTGGATACTGTTCAGGTTTCTTTCTCCCTGGGACCAAAATGTTTCGAAGTTTCCATACCTCCGTTTACCCTAACTTGTCATGAACATAAAACCTCTTATATTGCAGGCAAAAATCTGAGGTTCACAGATTAGTAGGGCAAGTAACTGATTCCGAAGTGTGTACTTGCCTTTATGATACTGGATACACACTGGTGTTAACAAGGAGAACGATGTACGTGGCAGAGGTTCGGAGAGTACTGGACATGTTGGTTCTAATTTGGGTTTATCCTGGCAGGCTCTAGGTAGAGAGGCTCAGAAAACCTGCGTCCATCCTTCCCATCTTTCCTCCCATTTCCGAAACCACGGCCCCGGTTTCGAGTCCAGAAAAAAAGGAGTAAGTAGAACTCCCAAAGGACAGCTTTCGTGGCTGAACAAGATGTAAACAGTTTACGTGATGATTTCCAACAAAGCGCAAAAGTACAGGTGCAAAAGAAGACGGCAGACACCAAACTTCCCCTGCAGCCACGCCCTCCCCACTTTGGGAGTCTGGGTCCCCGGGAAGGAAGGCCTCCCTATTGGTGTTCAACGTGTTACGTCACTTCCGCTACCTCCACGGCAGGCGTCGCTAAATGACGTTGCCGTTTCCGGGTCACCCAGGCAGCTTGTGGCGGCTAAGGCATCGGTGTTCGCTGATGTCCAGTCTATGGAGTCAGTTGGTACCGGTGGCGGCGCGGAGGCAGAAGGCGGTGTCCGAGTAGGGGCCTCTGCCCCACCAGGATGTTACCGGGCTTGGCCGCCGCCGCGGCCCACAGATGTAGCTGGTCCTCCCTGTGCCGGCTCCGTCTGCGATGCAGGGCGGCGGCCTGTAACCCCAGCGACCGCCAGGGTGAGTGTCCCGCGCTGGCCGCTGGCTCCGTAGAAGCCGAACTGGAGGGCCAGGCTGGGCTCGGCGCCTCGCCTGGGGCAATTCGCCCACTTGCCTTTCGCCAACCTCAGAACCTTCCTTTCTGGCCTTCGCCTTTCCAGTTTAGCCTGCGCAGCCCGCGGGGGTCCTGACAGGTCTCTGACTCTGATGCCTCCTTCTGCAGCCCTAGCATGGCCCCCGCGGGAACTTGTGGGCACCTCGCGGGCCGGATTGCACCTCTGAAGGCTACTGCTTTGTACCAAACAAAATGTTACGTGCGCATCGCGGTGTCCCGCGGTTACTCACCTCCGCGGTTGGAAACTGCGGACTCCGCAAAGTTCCAGGGTCTTTGGAGCTTTCCAGCGCACCTTCATTTAGCACTTGGTTGAGATTTTCTTGGCCTTCTTTTTCTTACTCTCCCAACTTATTTTCTTAAATTTTCTAAAAGGAAGGAGGGGTGCTACTCACTACGGATCTTTCGGAAGAAGTACGAAAGTATCCGACAATCATTGAATGAACCCAGTTTGGGGCCGAAAAACAAAGGAACTCTTCAGTTCGGCTGAGCAGTCTTTTTGGTGAAAAGGTGTCAGTTGTAGTGGTAACCCAGAAAAAAAGGTGGTTCAAGAGAATTTTCGTCTCTCTCAACATTCTTTTCTGACTCAAATTTAAATGGTTTGAGAGTTTCCAAAATAACATTGAACTAATCAGGCTTACCTTCGTTTTTGCCGTAGCTTGACACACATTGCTTGACACTGAGAACTGATAGGAACTCTGAGGGAGAAGACAGAACTAAGTCCACCCTTAATCTAATCCCTCCATTCTTGGGATGCAGAGAGTATTTACCGAAACATTCATGTTCGAAGCCAGGTGTGGTGGTGCGCTCCTGTAGTCCAGCTACTCGGGAGACTGAGGCAGGCAGATCTTTTGAGCCCAATAGTTCTAGGCTAGCCTGGGCAATATAGTGAGCTGTCTGTAAAAACATGTTTGAAAAAACTGTGACATGTTCGTGACCTCCTGAAAGAAGTCGGAAGTTGCAGTCATTCGAGATTTTATGTAATATAAGCTATAGTAACTATGCTGTGGATATAAATTAGAATATATTCGTATCTTTTATTTGCAATAAATGTAAAGCTGAATCTTAGAATTTCAAACGGATAAATTTTAACAGCACTATTCCCAGGGCTTTTTTGGTAGTGATAGAAAAGTGTAACTGTTGAGTTTTTCCGTATTGGCAGTATACTGCCAGGTTCCCTTATGGACAGAATGAATCATCGGCTGGGTGCAGTGGCTCATGCTGCTAATCCTCAGGAAGATTGTAAACCTTAGGACGCTGAGGTGGGTGGATCGCTTCAGCCCAGGAGTTCCAGACCAGCCCAGGCAACATGGCAAAACTGCCTCTCTACAAAAAATTAGCCTGGTTTGGTGACGCGCGCCTGTAATCCTAGCCTGTACTCAGGAGGCTGAGGTGGGAGGATCGCTTGAGCCCAGGAAGTTGAGGCTGCAGTGAGCCTTGAGCATGCCAGTGCACTCCAGCCTGGGTGACAGAGTGAGACCTGTCTCAAAAAAAAAAGAAAAGAAAAAGAAAAATGAATCATACGTTTATACTGTACTCCAGAATCCCCAAGTAAGTTTCTAACACAATTGTTTCTATTGACCAAGCAATTTTGGCATTTTACACTGAAATTACAGTGGCTGTTAAATTTAGTCTAAACTGCCCTTTAAGTGTTGGCAAAAAGGAGTAGAAACAGTGTAATTTGTAATCCCTCTTCTGTGTAGCTGTCATTATGTTGAAAATTATGTATTCTTTGTCTCATCTGTCTGTGAAACACAGATAATTATTACCTATCTTAGTGGTCAAAATGACTTTGCAAAGTTGTTTGGAATGTTTATTACTACAAAAAATTAAAATGTTTTTTCACACTTAAAAATGCTTAGTAGGTTTTTAAAAATAACTTTGTGAAAATTTAGTTTCAGTAATGAAGCATTTCTTAAAAGGGCAACCATTATTATGGCAAAATTTAAAAATCATTTAGAAAAAGTACTATTTAAATTGGATGCATGTGAGAAGACTATTTGAAGAACTTTTGGAGAAAGAAAATCTAAAAACAGTTGTTTTTATTTGTCTAGAAGTAAGGTTTAGTTTACGCTTCTAAAATGCCTGTGGCTGGGAAAAGCTTATAAAGCATAAGGAGAGGAGGAAACCTTGAGGTATTGCTTGAATACTTAAAAATGAGGAATGCCTTTAAAGGCAAAATAGAAACTGTCCGAAAGAAATATGAGAGCCCTGTTTGTGATTTTGAGTTGTCTGATAGCCACATTAAAAAAAGTAAAATTAAAGATGAATTAATTTTAATATATTCTAGAATTAATTTTAATAACGAAATTAATATATTTTAATAATAAAATATATACAATTTAATACTATTTTATTAAGTATATTCAAAATATTTCAACATGTAATCAATATCAAAATTATTGAAGTATTTTACATCATCTTTTTGTACTGTCTTTAAAACCCAGTGAGTTTTACACTTTCAGCACATCACAGTTCAGACTAACCACGTTTTAAGTGCTCAGTAAACAGTGACTACTCAATTAGATAGTGTAGTTAGAGTTAGTATCTAAGTTATAAAGAATTTTTACAAACCAGTATACATTCCAGTAGGAAAATGGACAAAGGAATTGAATACAAAGTTCATAAAGTTGTTCAAGTGGCCAATAAAAATGCAAAAATGTTCCGTACTGAAAAACAGAGACTTTAAAGGGTTTTACTTCTCACTGCCTATTTCGTTTTGGCCGAATTTTTCATAATGATGATACCCCATATTGAGGGTGTGGGAAAACAGGAACTCTCTTAACTACTGATTGAAAACATAAACGGTTTATGCCCTCTGACCTAACAGTTTTTACTCAAAAGGATTTACTTTAAAGAAATAATCAAAATACATATTAAAATGTTTGCAGAAGTTTATTATAGTAATAAATTGGTAGTTCATAGTTATGGAGAGTTGGAAACTGAAATATATTATGATACATTTATTATGGGCTGGTGATGTATACAACCATTTTTTTAAAAAATTGTAATTCAGGGCTGGGTGTGTTGGCTCATGTCTGTAATCCCAACACTTTGGGAGGCCGAGGTGGGGGGATCACCTGAGGTCAGGAGTTCGAGACCAGCCTGGCCAACATGGTGAAACCCCATCTCTACCAAAAATACAAAAATTAGCTGGGCATGGTGGCAGGCGCCTGTAATCCCAGCTGCTTGGGAGACTGAGGCAGGAGAATCACTTGAACCCAGGAGGCGGAGGTTGCAGTGAGCTGAGATTGCGCCACTGCACTCCAGCCTGGGCGACGAGCGAAACTCCATCTCAAAAGAAAAAAAAAAGAAGTTATAATTTAGAAGACTAGCGACATGGAAAATACTCTTGTGTTATTAGGTAAAAACTGTAGAAAAATATGGTGAAAATATATACTGTGATATTAACAGTGAGTTTCTCTAAAAATTTTTTTATTTGTGTTTTACAAATGATCTACAGTACACATATACTTCTAAATAATAAAAATGTTACTTAGTTTCTGTAGTAAGTATATCCTTTTTTATAAAAAGTTCTTTGGGTTAGAATAGAGCACATATTTCTTTTTTTCATGTATTTATCCCTTGCCTCATTTGGCAAAAATTTGAGAGGGGAAGACACTTAAGTATACTAGATGAACACTGAAATTAATAAAAGTGTGATTTTTAAATAGAAAATAGAAATCAAACATACCGTGTTATTATTGTCTCCAATCTGCTAGTATTTATTGTCATAAGAAAAGTAGGCTGAGAATTTAACTTTTATCCCCAGCAGAGGTCCCTCCTCCTCCTCAACCTCTTTAAATAACTAAGAGTATTGACAGTTACAAAAGACCAGTCTGGCCAACATGGTGAAACCTCGTCTCTACTAAAAATACAAAAATTAGCTAGGCATGGTGGTGGGCGCCTGTAATGACAGCTACTCAGGAGGCTGAGGCAGGAGAATTGCTTGAGCCCGTCAGATGTGGTCTCAAAAAAAAAAAAAAAAAAAAGACCATTTAGACTGTCAATGCTCTTAGTTGTTTAAAGAGGTTGGGGAGGAGGAGGGACCTCTGCTGGGGATAAAAGTTAAATTCTTAGTCTGATTAAGAGAGCATTGACAGTTATAAAAGACCATTTAGGGCTGGGTGTGGTGGCTCACACCTGTAATCCCAGCACTTCGGGAGGCCGAGGTGGGCGGATCACCTGAGGCCAGGAGTTCTAGACCAGCCTGGCCAACATGGCAAAAACCTGTCTCTACTAAAAACACAAAAAAATTAGCTGGGCATGGTGGCAGGCACCTGTAATCCCAGCTACTTGGGAGGCTGAGGCAGAAGAATTGCTTGAACCCAGGAGGCAGAGGCTGCAGTGAGCCGAGATCGTGCCATTGCACTCCAGCCTGGGCAACAAGAGCAAAACTCCGTCCCCCCACCAAAAAAAAGACCGTTTAGGCAGGCAGACAGGAAGATTCTATGCAGATCAAGTTCATGATAGAATTTATTGTACTTAAGTATAAAATGAAGCTAACTGTAGTGTGTGCCTCCTAGAGTTTTTGTGAATGAGAATCATTCAGCATTGGATGCCAGGCATTATAGTTGCTGATAGTGTAGTGCTGAACGAGGTGGATGGTTTCCACCTTTCTTCCACCAGAAATAAATATATTTAAAGTGCCACAGAAGAGATAGGCAGGATGATGGGCTAGAAAGTAGCCAGGATGGGCTATTTCATTCGATAAGATGGCCTAGGACTCCAGCTTTTCTGAGGTAATGACTGAGCCTAGGCATGAAAGATGAAAATGAGCAAGCCACGTGAAGGTCTGGGAGAAAGAGCAATTTGGGAAGAGTAAAGAGGAACTGCAAAGATCAGACTAGTATGTATATATGTATGTATTTTTGAGAAAGGGTCTTGCTCTGTCACCCAGGCTAGAGTGCACTGACAGGATCACAGCTCACTGCAGCCTTGACTTCCTGGGCTCCACTGATCCTCCCACTTCAGCCTTCTGAGTAGCTAGGACCACAGGCTAGCGCCACCATGCCCAGCTAATTTTTATATTTTTGTTAGAGGCTGGGTTTCACCATGCATGTTACCCAGGCTGGTCTCAAACTCCTGAGCTCAAGCATTCCACCCATCTCGGCCTCCCAAAGTGCTGGGATTTTAGGTGTGAGCCACTGCGCCTGGCCCAGACAAATAGTTTTAAGGAGCGGAAAGAAACCTGTTGTGTCTAGGTTATGGTGGGGTGGTATGAAAATAAATTTGAGCTTTTTTATTTTTTGTGGGTTTTTTTGAGATGGAGTTTTGCTCTTGTTGCTCAGGCTTAAATGCAATGGTGGATCTCGGCTGACTGCACCCTCCACCTCCTGGGTTCAAGCAATTCTCCTGCCTCAGCCTCCCAAGTAGCTGGGATTACAGCTGTTAGCCACCATGCCTGGCTGATTTTTGTGTTTTTAGTAGAGACGGGGTTTTTCCATGTTGGTCAGGCTGGTCTCAAACTCCTGACCTCAGGTGATCCACCTGCCTTGGCCTCCCAAAGTCCTGGGATTACAGGCATGAGCCACTGCACCTGGCCGAAATTTGAGTATTTTAAGCCATAGGCTTAGAAAAAGAGGAGTGTTTTAAAATATCACTCTTGCCCAGTTGTAGTGGCTCACGCCTGTAATCCCAGCAAAATTTGGGAGGCCAAGGTAGGTAGATAACTTGAGTCCAGGAGTTTGAGACCAGCCTGGGCAACATGGCAAAATCCCATCTCTACAAAAAAAAATTTAAAAATGTAGCCAGGTAGGGTGGCACACGCCTGTGGTCCCAGCTACTCAGGAGTCTGAGATGGGAAAACCACCTGAGGCTGGGGAGGTTGAGGCTGCAGTGAACCATGATTGCACCACTGCCCCAGCCTGGGTGACAGAGCAACACCCTGTCTCAGAAAAACACAGGTGGGTGCGGTGGCTCACGCCTGTAGTTCCAGCACTTTGGGAGGCCAAGGAGGGTGGATTACCTCAGGTTAGGAGTTCAAGACCAGTCTGGCCCACATGGTGAAACCACATCTCTGCTAAAAATACAAAAATTAGTCAGGCGTGGTGGCACATGCCTGTAATCCCAGCTACTTGGGAGGCTGAGGCAGGAGAATCACTTGAACCCGGGAGGTAGAGGTTGCAGTGAGCTGAGATCACGCCACTGCACTCCAGCCTGGATGACGGAGTGGGACTCCATCTCAAATAAATAAATAAATAAATAAATAAATATGAAAAAGAAAAATAGAATTAAGCAAGGCAGTAGAGATGTATGTCAAGATGCAGTCTAGGAAGTTGTCATCATCTCCTATTGTTTCCTAACTCAAAAAAAAAAAAGATTCTCTGTTTTTTACTCTGCTCTGGCGAAAAGTTACATCAGCAGTGGTCTTCTAGACTGAGCTACTCCATCCAGGTCACACTTTTGCTGCTACATGATTAAGGATAAAAAGGATTTTCCTGTAGTTTTGGCTAGCTGAAAGGATTAAAGTAAACCAGAGATAGTCAATCTGTTAATGGTAGACTATATTACAAATTGTGATGATGATGTTAATAAGACCTTGATGAAGTTCCAGATAATTTAGCTATGGACACATTCTTAGGTTTCTTTTTATTATTATGGGCATTTTTTTAATACAGGGAAAGTATAAGGTATAAAGTAAAAACTATGCATAATTCAGATATTTCACCACATTTTTAGTAGTTGAAATCATACTGTGTAAGTCTTCCACTTTTTTTCATGCAACATTATGAGTGTTTTTCCTTGTTATTAAAAGTTTTTAATGAATACATAATAAAAGTATAGTTACCTGCCGTAACTTAATCATTCTTCTATTAGGGAACATTTGAGTTGTTTCTATTTTTTCCTGTGATAAATAATACCATGAGGAATCATCTTTGCATTCTATATTATGTATTTTAAATTCACACTTAATAACCTCTTTAAAAGGTTATATAACCTCTTAGTAACCTCTTTAACAGTTATTTAGCTTTCATATATTACTGCCTTAGAAATTTTGGAAAAGAATTATTGAAATAGTCTCTTAAGTAAGGAGACTGAAATCTAGAAGACAGGCTGCAAGCTTGACTCTGGCTCTGAAATTAGCCAGAAATAAACTCACGTTGCAAGAAATCTTTTTGTTTATTTTTAGTTGTTGTTGCGGAAGCAACGTATACAGTAAACTGAGTTGTCAGTTTGTGTGAGAGAAAAGGAGTGTCTTTTTGTTGTTATTCGTAGCCTAAAAATGATGGCCAGATTTTCTCTGGAAGCCAGAGTAGTGGTAGGTGACAAACCAGATTGGAGAGAGAGAGGACAAGTAGTGATCACTGGCAGTGGCCATTAGGTCACTAGCTACAGAGGCCATGAGAGTAAAATAAAGACGGAGAAGTGTGGCTGTTCTGAGTAGACTGCTGATAGGATACCAGTAACTCTGCAGTCTTGAAGACACAGCCCTTATATACACAGCCATAAGGAAGTTCTTGTCCAGGCCAGTAGAATAGTAAGTGCCAGAGTAAAGACTTCGTTATGTAGCTTGTTTAGAAGTCACCTTGAAAAAAGAATATTAATGGTGGGTAATATTTTTCACTATCTCTTTGCTTACTGGAATTAATGAATTCAGTAATTCTTTTTTTTTTGTTTTTGAGATGGAGTCTTACACTGTCACCCTGGCTGGAATGCAATGGCACGATCTTGGCTCACTGCAACCTCCGCCTCCCGGGTTCAAGCGATTCTCCTGCCTCAGCCTCCCGCATAGCTAGGATTATAGGCGCCCACCGCCACGTCTGGCTAATTTTTTTGTATTTTTAGTAGAGACGGGGTTTCACTGTGTTGGCCAGGCTGATCTCGAACTCCTGACCTCGTGACCTGCCCAGCTTGGCCTCCTAAAGTGTTGGGATTACAGGCGTGAGCCACTGCACCCTGCGGAATTCAGTAATTCTTTAACCAGTGGTTGTGTTTCTATTGCTATGTGTTAGGTATTATATTTGTTTTATTGAGTTAAATGTGCTTCAGTATAGTTTTTATAATATACAATATTAGGTGGTAAATGTATGTGCCATTTTCGGTCTCGTATGAATGCCAAATGTGTACTTTTAAAGTTGCTGTTACCTGAATTTCTACTGGTGTTAAAAATTAAGGACTTTTCAAAACAGCCAGCAAGAAAGCTATCAAAGATTATGAAGATAGTGTCAAAAGCACTTAGGAGTCAATTTTAAGAGGCCTCTACTGGCCCAAAATAGAACAGTTTGAGCATTAGTCAGGACAATGACTAAACTAGATTGAAAAATCCCAAGTAATATTTAAATTTATGAAGTTGTAATGATATACACATAAATTAAAAATGTGTCACTATTACAGGACCTTGGGTAATTAACCTATTATTTTGAGAACTGGTAAATAAAGGGAAAGAAGCATTTAGTTTGACTTTCCTATATGAACTACTTTTCTGAATAACCAATAAATGATGGATATTTTCTCTTTGTAGAAATATTCTGAGTAGTAAATGAAGGAGTAATAAAATTGGTATCATCATTTTGTAACCACCTAATGAATAAATGATTCTAAGCATTGAAGAACAGTAGACACTATCATCACAAATGAATCAACCAGTTACTGTGTGGTTCCTGATGAAAGAACTCATCACCACTTAACAAAGTAGTGTTGACCTAATAAAAATAGCCTGAAGTTAGATAAAGCCTTTACAGCCACTGATTTATAGAACATACAGAAGAATGGGCTAAACAATACCATAGGAATTCAGTCAGCAAAATTCAGCCTGGGAAACTACCAGGACAAAAATTCAGGACAAACAACCTGACTTTTTCAACATAAAAATTGCAGTTAAAAAAAAAAAAGACATTCTGTAGCTTAAAAGAGACTTAAAAGACGTCTCAATTAGTCCCAATATGTGGACTTTATCTGGATCTATTCACACAGAAACTGGAAAAAAATTGTAACATTTGTAACAACTGGAAATTTGAAATTGAGAATATTTGATATTAAGGCTTTTTTTAATTTCTGGTAATGGTGTTATGGTTGTGTTAAAGTTTTTGTCTCTTATAAATACATACTGAAATATTTATGGATGAAATTATATCTGAGATTTGCTTCAAATTAATATTGGTGCAGGTAGAGATGAGATGAAATTGTCCATGAGTTGATCATTGTTGAAAGTAGGCAATGGGTACGTGGCAGTTTATTGTGCTGGTTTTTCTACCTTTGCATACGTTTGAGATTTTCTGTAGCGTTTTAAAAGCAGAAGAGAACACTGAAAAAAATCTAGCATCAAGTCATGGAAATGGGTCATCTTCCAAGGAAGGACTTTTAAACTGTGGAGTAATCCCTCTTTAAGCATCTTAGCACAAATTCTATGAAAATATTTCATCAGTGTATGAAAAAAAAGTTAGTGGCATATTGTCTTTGTCAGGTAATAATTACAGAAGATATTTTGAATAGGGCTGAACAGTCAGAACACCAGTGGCCAGGATGAAGAAGATGCTTTTCTGGAGTGTGTTTCCTATGAAAATCTGCTTTAGCCCATATTTACTAATTATTTTTGCTAGTAGGCAGCATATTTTAATGTGTAGGAATCTTCTGCTGTTATATTTGCTTTACTGACCCTTTAAAAAATAGACACAAATGACCAAAAACATTATAGGCCTTCAACAGTTTCCCAAATAAGTAAAAGAATCAGTTCACATCAGAAAGTTTTTCAAGAAAATAAGTTCTAGGCCAGAAACTTGAGTGAATACTTATGTTCCCTTATGTCCTTTGTGCTCTTCATATTATTTTCAACATTCATAATAATTTATGTTCCTGATGAATTATCTGAGCCATTAAGAAATGGCTTTCCTTTCAGAATGCATATATCTGCACACACAATCCATGAATTAACGTTTTTGGAAGATCATTATTAAGCAGTTACAAAAGTTTCAACTCTTAAATGCTTAACCCTCCATCCTTGGAAAAACTTGACTATCTGTAATGATGTAATTTGATTTCACCTAAAACTTTACAAAATATATGAATGATATCTATATAGGGTTTTTGGGTTCTTTCAAAAAGAGGAATTATCAGTACTCATGGTAAAAAAAGAGAAGGAGGGTCACAGGAAAGTAGGAACAAATTTGGTTTTCTAGTACTTGGGTAAATTGTGGAATATATTTTCCTTCTGTATTTGAGCCCTTCAAAGCTCACAGTCAACCCAGATGAAGCAGCTGAAGTGCTTTGTAATTAGTCTTCTATTCTTCACTCAATTAAAATTCCCCATTTACTGAGGCATCTCACCAAATGTTGATCTAATTATCTGATTAAAAAATCGGTGACAGTATGAATGAATGATTAATATAATTCACTTGATTGTGAAATGAAAGAGGAATAAATCTTTAGCTAGTGGAAGAAGGACACAGGATAATTTTGTGTAGGAAGTCTTCCTGACCTTCCCTCCCAGAGTCCTTTATTCTGAAAAGTAATTATGCCAACATTTTTTTAGCTTGCAACCAGCATGCAAAATAAAGAGTATCTATTATGTACTATATACCTTTCAAAATAGCTGAATAGCATAAATATTTTATTTGATTTTTTTATATTTTTTAAAATTTCCAAATAAGTTTACAAGTTAGAGAAAATTAGAATGTTGTCACTAATTTTTCTTTACAAAATGGTATTTCATGTGTACCTAGAAGCAGTGAAACACCTCTGGAGAGGGTGGCTTGGCAATTAATTATGCAGCTAGGACTTGGTTTGAAATTAAAGTATATATATTTTTTCTTTTAGAGTGGCAGAATTTAGTGACATTTGGAAGCTTTTCAAACATGGTTCCCTGTAGTCATCCATATATTGGTACCCTGAGTCAAGTAAAGTTGTACTCCACAAATGTTCAGAAAGAAGGACAGGGATCACAAACACTCAGAGTGGAAAAAGTACCATCATTTGAAACAGGTATGTGTAATTTTTTTAATGTACTTTTTTCTGTATACTGGAATAGTTTGTGTAAAATTATTTGTTCCCTGGGTGTTTGATAGTACTTACTTATAATACTGTCTGGACTGATGTTTTCTTTGTGGGAACTATTAAAGCACTTATTTAATTTCTTTATTTTTTCTATTTCTTTTTGACTCAGTTTTCTACGAAAAACTGTCTACTTATCTACATAAACTAAAATTTTAATTTATTGGTATAAAGTGTATAATAATGTTCCCTGTTTACTCCCAATAGCATATGTAGTTATGTCCTTTTTTCATTCCTAATATCTGTCTTATTTTCTTGGCTAGTCTTCCCAGAGGTTTGTGTTTTATTATTTTTCCAAGTAATTTTTTTTTACTTTGAACCATTATATGTTTGTATCCTATTTCGTCAATTTTTACTTTTTAATTATAGCCTCCTTTCTGCCTTTTTTTGGGTTTGTTCAGTCATTATTTTTTGTTTTGTTTTATAACTTCAACTTTTGTTTAGAATCAGGAGGGTACATGTGAGGGTTTGTTACATGGTATTTTGTGTGATGATGAGGTATGAGGTACACGTGATCTCATCACCCAGATAGTCAGCATAGTACCAAATAGTTTTTCAACCATTGCTGCCCTCTCTCTCTCTCCCTCATCTAGTAGTCCCCATTGCCTATTTTTGCTATCTTTATGTTCATGTGTATCTAGTGTTTAGCTCCTAGTTATAAGTGAGAATATGTGGTACTTCGTTTTTTGTTTTCTGTGTTAATTTGCTTAGGATAATGGCCTCTAGCTACATCCATGTTGTTGCAAAGGACATAATTCATTCCTTTTTGTGGCTGCATGGTATTCCATGGTGTATATGTACCATATTTACTTTATCCAATACACCATTGATGGAGACCTAGGTTGATTCTAAGTCTTTGCTATTGTGAATAGCGCTGCAATGAACATATGAGTGCATGTGTCTTTTTGGTAGAATAATTTATTTCTTTTTGATATACACTCCCTGATGGGATTGGCTGGAGTTCTTTGAGAAATCTCCAAACTGCTTTCCACAGTGGCTGAACTAACTTACATTCCCACCAGCAGTGTATTAAGTATTGACTTTTCTCTGCAGTCTCACTAGCATCTGTTGTTTTCTGGTTCTGTCATTCTGTTATTAATTGTCAGTTAGATACTTAGTTTATTAACCCTTCCTTCCTTTCTGAAGTAGACATTTAAGCCATGATAACACATCCCACAGTTTTGATATATAATATTTTTATTATTTGTAATTCTAAATGTATTCTTATTTCTATTGTGATTCTTCTATGACTTTTTAGTTGTTAAAGTATCATTGTAAATTTACAGATAGATGGAATTTTTGTTTATCTTTTTGTATTTAATGTATTTCACAAAATGTGGTCTGTATTGATTCAGTCTTGAAATTTGTTGAGTGTAACATTTTAGTTTAGCAATTGGTCAGTTTTTCTAAATGGTTTTCCTGTGCTTGAAAATAATGTGTATTTTTAATTGCTGGTGTGGTGTTTATACACATCAATTCTTATTTTTAGTTGTTCAATACAGATCTTTGTCCTGTTTTAAAAATTCATTATTACCAAGGGAGATGTTGGAGTATCACACTCTGATGGTAGATTTGATGGTCTTTTTTTATGGTTCTGTAAATTTTTGCTTTTTATAATTTGAGGCTGTCATTAGATACATACATATTTAGAATTATTACATAACACTGATGAATTATACCCTCTATCATTGTGCAGCTACTGTTTTTCTTTAGTGAGCTCTCCACTACATTTCTTTTGGTTACTATTTTCCCATCCTTTGATTTTAACTTAATTTTGTGTTAATATGATCATCTCTGTCTTTTAACTGGAAGTTTAGGCAGTGTGCATTTACTGTAATCACTGATATAGTTAAACATATTTCTACCATTTTATCATGTTTCCTTGTCCTGTTTTCTTAAATTCCTTTTTTGCCTTTAATTTTTTTTCTCATTCCGTCATCCTTTCTCCTCTATTCTCTTTCTCTCATTTGAAAGTTTTAGACTCTGTGTCTATACTTCAAAGCCTAAAGTTAATTGATAAATTTACTTTCCTTCTGAAAAACACAAAAGCTTTAGAGTGCTTTAATTCTGATCACCGCCTCCAACTTATGTGCTATTTGTTGGCTAATATTTTCTGTCTATTCTGCTCTTTCTCTGCTATAAAGTATGCATTGTTGCTTGCTTAGATTTATTCAGAATCTTTGTTAGCCACCTTTTCTTATGTCTGATCTTTCTGTCTGATGTACATCCTATAGAAGTTCGTTTAGGTGAGGATCTTTTGTGGGAAAGGCACATTTAAGATGTTACTGGATTGTTTTTTGGCTTCCACTAATTGTTGAGAAGTCAGATACTATGCCTTTGTTTGTATATTTTTTCTATTTGACAGCATTTTAAATTTGATTAACTTTAATTTGAAAGTCTTTTTCTTTGGTATAAATGGCAGTTTTATTATGAAGTAACTAGGTATGTATTTCTTTGTATTTATTCTACTTGAGATTTGTTGGGCTTCCTGGATCTGAGGATTGATATTTTTCTACAATTCTGGAATTCTACAATTCTCTTATTATCCCTTCATATATTACATCTTCCCATTTCTGTATTATCTCCTTCTGGAACTTCAATTAGAAATATGTTACATCATCTTATGTTTTTCATGTCTTTAAACCTCTCTATCGTATTTTCTATTTCTTTACCTTTCTGGCCTGCATTCTGTATTATTTCCTCAGGTCTACCAGGATCACTAATTTCCTCTTTAGTTGCCTCTAATATGCTGGTTGATTATGTATGTTGGGTTTTTCACTTAAATGATTATATTTTTCTTTTTTTTTTTCTTTTTTCTTTTTTTTTTTTTTTTGAGACCAAGTCTCATTCTGTTGCCCAGGCTAGAATGCAGTGGTGTGATCATGGTTCACTGCAGCCTTGACCTCCGGGGCTTGACCTACCTTAGCCCCCTAAGTAGCTGAGAAAACAGGTGTGTGCTGCCATGCCCGGCTAATTTATTTTTATATTTTGTAGAGACAAGGTCTCCCTGTGTTGCCCAGGCTGGTCTTGAACTCCTGGGCTCAAGCCGTCCTCCTGCCTCAGCCTTCCAAAGTGCTGGGATTACAGGGGTGAGCCACCATACCAGCCATATTTTTCATTTCTAGAAATTGTTTTTTACCTTGCTTGGTTGGTCTTTAATTCCTTGGTTGTATTTTCAGACTTACCTTTTATTACATTAGATACGTTAAACATAGCTATTTTATATTTTTAACAGAAAATTCTGCTATATGAAATCTTTTTGTTTCTCACTATATGAGACTTTTCTTCCCTTTTTTGCTCTTATTCATGATGTCGTACCTGTGTTTTATAACTGTGAGTTCTTCATTTTCCATGATGTTTTTGTATCTTGAAAGTATATGATGTTTATCTGGACTGAAAATGACTTTCTTTCTGCTTGGAAGGGTTTGTTTTTGCTTTTGTGTGCTACTCTCCAGTAGCATTATTGGGACCACATTAAATTCAGTTCTCTGCTTTAGATTTACATTGTGAATTCAGACTGTAACTTGTGTTAGGGTTCATTTGTCTGTAGGATTTTCAGAGGAGTATTTTTTTCTTCCCCACTATTTAACACCAAAATACAGATAGGCCAGTTTACTTGCTGTTCCCTTCTATGCGTATTATTTATTTCTAGTTCATAGTGATCCTATGGCTGTGGCTTTTTACCTCAGTGTCCCCTGTTAGACTCCTTATCTTGGCAGAACCTAGTCTTATTCTCTGGTCTTCCATGCCCGTTGTAGCTCCGGAGGTAGAAATAAGCTCAAAGAATCCAAGCTTCAATAGAAATCGGGGGAAAGCTGGCTTTGATATGTTCATTTATTCTGTAGAGGTTCTGCTTTCACTTCATTTCTGGCCTTTTCGTATCATTTTTTGCTAGACTAACAATGCATTTAAAAAGATTTTGCTTGGGGTACAATAAAAGGAAGCATTAAAGGAAGTCCTTTATTCATTTATTCATTAATTTACTCAAGAAATATTTATTGAGCACTTTTTATATGGCAGCAAATGAGAATGACTCAGAGTTGATTACTAAAGCAGAAAATTAAGCAAACAAATATCGTATTGTAACATTTAGCCCTGTATTCATGTGTTCTGCATCTGTGGATTCAACCAAACAAGGATTAAAAGATTTGCGGGGAAAATGGATGGCTGCATCTGTACTGAACATATACAGACATTTTTTCTTGTCATTATTTCCTAAACAATACAGTGTAACAACGATTTACTTGGCATTTGCATTGAATTAGGTATTATAAGTAATCTAGAGATGATTTAAAGTACATGGGAGGATGTGCATAGGTTATATGCAAATACTGCACCA
Source organism: Gorilla gorilla gorilla (assembly GCF_029281585.2). Taxonomy (NCBI): domain Eukaryota; kingdom Metazoa; phylum Chordata; class Mammalia; order Primates; family Hominidae; genus Gorilla; species Gorilla gorilla. The sequence goes on from NC_073227.2 coordinate 50,027,968, forward strand.
TTTTATAAGATAGACTTGAGCATCCATGGATTTTGGTATCTACAGGGAGGTCCTGGAACCAATCCCCAACAAATACTGAGGGATAACCATACTGTGATAGGGGAAATTCATTAATGGTGCTGCAGGGGCACATAGGAGAGGCACTTAACTGAGTCTTGAGTGGTTAGGAAAGATTTCCATAAGGAAATGATACCTACTTGGAGACATGAAAGAAAAGTAGGTATTGGCCAGGTGTGGTGGCTCACACCTGAAATTCTAGCACTTTGGGAGGCCAAGTGGGTGGATCACTTGAGCCCAGGAGTTCGAGACCAGCCTGAGCAACGTGGTGAAACTCTGTCTCTACAAAAGATACAAAAATTAGCTGGGCATAGTGGTGTGCACCTATAGTCCCAGCTACTCAAGAGATTGAGGTAGGAGGGTCACCTTAGCCTGAGAAGTCAAGGTTGCAGTGAGCCATGATAGTGCCACTGCACTCTAGCCTGGGCAATAGAGTGAGACCCTGTCTCAAAAAAAAAAAAAAAAAGTAGGTATGGATGTGTGGTGAATGGTGGAAAAAGGAGGTAAAATTCCTGGAATAGTGAGTAGAGGATTTGGTGGTGGGGTTGGTAGTGTTGAAAGTACAAGAGACGGTGATCCAGCTTCCATATTCCTTTTAATTTTTTTCTACTGCTCTCTTGCTTGCTCACTATGTTTCAGCCAAAGCAGTCTCCCTTTTTCTCAGCCATGTTCTGAGAAAATGGCAAGAGTTAAGCACTAGTCAGATCGGGGTCTTGTTCGGGAGTTTGGACTTTGTTTTGTAGGTAGTGGGAATAACAGAGTATTATTAATACAACAAGTAGGGGAGGTACTTGATCAGATTTAAGGTTTTAGAAAGATTAACTAGTTGCAAAATGTCAAACAGGTTGCAAAGGAGGGAGATTGAAAGTAGTAGTACAAATGAAGGTCTGAAGTAGGGTAATAATAATGCTTTTTTTTAAAGGAGTGGATGACCTTAAGAGATCTAGGAGCTGAATAATTAGGACTTAGTAATTGAATTTGGGGGATGAAGAAGAGGGTCAAGCCAAGGGCAATGCTTGGTTACTGTTTGGCCAGCTGTCTAGATGATTTCATTCATTTCTAAAATTAGGAGTACCAGAGCTGGAGTATATTTTAATGAGATGATGGCTTGGTTTGCACATCCGAATTATAGGTGCCTATGGAAGGTCTTAACAGATGATGCAGTGACCAATAGGCAGTTGGTTATCCAGTGAATCTGCTAGTCACTGCATCATCTGTTAAAATGTCACACATCAGGTCGGGTGCAGTGGCTCATGCCTGTAATCTCAGCACTTTGGGAGGCCGAGGCGGGCTGATCACGAGGTCATGAGATCAAGACCATCCTGGCTAACCCGGTGAAACTCCATCTCTACTAAAAATACAAAAAATTAGCCGGGCATGGTGGCATGCACCTGTAGTCCCAGCTACTCGGGAGGCTGAGGCAGGAGAATCACTCGAACCCAGGAGGGAGAGGTTGCAGTGAGCTGAGATCGCGCCACTGCACTCCAGCCTGGGCGACAGAGCAAGACTCCATCTCAAAAAACAAAAGATGTCACACATCTTAACACAACTACTATCCTACTTCAAGACATCATTATCTCTTGTCTGATTTACTGTGGTAGTATTCTCCCTGGGATCTCTGCTTCCATTCTTGTCCTTCTGTAGTTCATTTTTCACGTAACAAGTGTGGTCTTTTTAAAAACAGATCATGTCACTTTTTTAATTAAAACTCTCCATTGGCTTCTGATTACCCATAGAACAAAGCCAAGACTGCTAGAATAAAATTAAAATTTACTATTCTGACTCTCAAAGTTCTTTCTAGCTGATCTGGCTTCCGTATTCCTCTTTATTTTCTTCTGCTCCTCTCTTGTTTGTTCATTATGTTTCAGCCAAAGCACTCTCCTTTTGGTTCAGAGAAAATGGCGAGCTTCTTGTTATAGGGCCTTTGCTCTAGTTGCGTTCTCTTTCCAAGGTGCCCTTCTCCACATGGCTCAGCCTCTTCTGGTCATTCATATCTCAGTTTAAATGTCAGCTCTGCATAGAGACATTTTAAAATCACTCAACCTAAAGTAGCCACCCAGTAAGTCTTTAATACTACCCTAATTTAATTTTTGGCATAGGTAGCACTTACTCCTGATTGATGTTTTCCATATTTTATTTCCTCATCACCTACATGTTTGCAAGCTCCATGACAGCATGAACCTCAGTGTCTTGCTGATAGTAGGGACATAATAAATATTTATAAGTGAGTGAATGCTTAGAGTTCTAACCTGGAACTAAAGATTTAGGAGTTTTTACCTATACATAGATGGTAAACTGAAGCCATGGGTCTGTTTGGGACAGTGCAGGGAGAGTGTTTAGAGTGAGGAGAGATCTTCTAGTACAAAATCCCCCACATGGGTGAGGGACAGGTAGAAGAGGAGCCTGCAAAGAAGACTTGAGAAGGAGTGGCTGGAGAAAATCCAGACTATCTGGTGTCAGGAGAAGACAGTGTTTGAAGAATAATAAACATTTCAAGACCATTTTTCCTTTAGTTAGATGTCTTTCACAGGGGAAGATTTTACAGATTCCTTGAGAAACCTGTATACATTTAATGGCTCCTTGTTTTCATTCTTTTTCCTAAGCCTCATCCTCCCTTTGGGTTTACCTGTGCAATTTCTTCTCTTTCTTTTGTGGTGATGGAGAACTGCTGGGGTAAATATTGATTGAGAGTTTGATTTTATGCAATGAAAGAATGCAGAGTGCAATGAGTCCCTAAGTTCCAGAAATAAGCATGTTTATTAGAACATAGTTAAGGGAAAAGAAATAGTGATGAAATAATATAATTAAGGGTAAAATATGTTATAATGCTCTGCAGAGGTGAACGCAGACTCAGGGGAAAATATTTAATATGGTTCTATCATTCAGAATCTTTCAAATTGAAATCTGTGATTAAGTTTCTTTTTTCTCTGCTGACTGGAATAAAAATGTTAGTTTATTTTCTTATATTAGAAATACATTGTTTATTGACAGTTTTATTTTGGGCTCAATTTTTCAGTACTTGCTTAGGCCACATTAGACCTTGTTAGCCATCAGACAGAGTGCAAGTAATTGCTTGATTGAAAGATAATTTGTATATTTAAGGATCTGAGATTGAGTTTTGAATAATTCAAATCACATGATAAAGTCAGGAACAGCTCATTAAGAAGCAGGGACTTGCTAAGGAATCCTTAAGTTTTTAAGGAGCATTCAGATTTGTTAAATTTTAGTAAAATTAGTTTTAATTTTGCTAATGACAGCAGATGTGTGGCAAACAGCCAGGGTTTGAGCTTAAAACAAATGTCTAGCGATATTCATGGATAGAATGTTTGGTTACTGATTGAAATCATAAAGATTCTACTCCAGTGATGCAGTGTGAGTTTATTAAGTTGGTGCTATGTAAAATAAGTATTCATACATGTGTTTAAGCCATTTACTAGCATTCTTGTTTGTGCTGTATAACACTATATATTTAGTAACATCTAGACAGTTTGTAGTGAGAAGAATATCCAGAAATATACAGCTTAAAGCAACTCATTTTATGTGATTAAGTTCAATAATGTTGAGCATTGTAGAAACTAGGGTTGTTTCTGAAACTTTTGACAGTAGATATCAGTTGTTTGGACATTAGGTAAGTTTTGAAAATGTATTATTCCACCTTTTTCCCTTCACTCCTCTCTGCCCTGCTCTCTGTTTCCCAAAGCTAAATTGTAAGAAATGGATATGTAGGTTCTATAGATAAAGATACTTTAGAATTTGCTTGCTCTGTAGCGAGACAAAAATAAAATCATAATAATTTAATTTTTTAAGGTCAAATGTAGTTACTAAATAGAAGTGTTTTTAAGCTTATCTTCAATTTACTATTATGACATCATAACCTACTTAGGATTTGGCAAACACTTAAAGCCTTTTTAGATTTTCTGTACATGCTTTAGGTATCAAAACATACTGTATTTTGGTCAAGTGAAGTGGCTCACACCTGTAATCTAGCACTTTGGGAGGCCAAGGTGAAGGATCCCTTGAGGTCAGGAGTTTGAGACCAGCCTGGGTAACATGGGGAGACCCTGTCTCTACAAAAAATAAAACAATTTTCCAGGTGTGGTGGCATGTGCCTGTAGTCCCAGCTACTTGGGAGGCCGAGACGGGAGAATCACTTGAGCCCAACAGGTTGAGGCTGCAGTGAGCCCTGATTGTGCCACTACACTCCAGCCTGGGCGACACAGCAAGATGCTGTCTCAAAAAAAAATAAAATAAACACACACACAGTATTTGGTCATTTTCCCAGTGGTTTTCACTGAAAAACAATTGCCAAGAAATATACTAAAAATTACCTGTAAAATATTTTGCTTTTATTTCAAATAGGGCTTTGCTTTTGTTAGTGCTTGATATATTGGCATTTAATTGCTTCATATAAGCTTTAAAAGAGGTAACTCAATGGATAGGCAGAACTTCTGATCACAGTGGTATTGTGAATACATACTTTGAGGCACGTGTTCTACTAACCACTCATTGGAATAATAGATAAAGTATAAAAAGAGAGAATTGAAGACATAATTGGACTAAAAAAAGACATGTTATATCAAAGAAATGGAACAGAAGCATCTGGACTCTGGGTCTGTAATCTGGGAGTGGCAGCTAGGAGTTTGGCTTGTTTGGGGTAATATGCTACATGTGCTATTTGAATAGCAAGGTACTGGAGTCAGACTCACTGTTTGAACTTATCCACCCACCCCCACAGAAGGAGACTGAAAATAGCTAATTCCAGTTGCTACCTGAGGCTGTGTCTTACAGGAAGCTGTAGGCCTAGGGAGGCAAGGAGAAGACCAGTGTACTAGTCCATTTTCATGCTGCTATGAGGAAATACCTGAGCCTGGGTAATTTATGAAGAAAAGAGGTTTAATTGACTCACAGTTCCATATGACTGGAGAGGCCTCATGTGGCAGAAGGCACCTCTTCACAGGGTGGCAGGAGAGAGAATAAGTGCAAATGGGAAATGCAAGACACTTATAAAACCATCAGATCTGGTGAGATTCACTCACTATCATGAGAATAGCATGGGGGAAACTGCTGCATGATCTGATTACCTCCTCCTGGTCCTGCCCTTGACACATGGGGATTATGGGGATTATAATTCAAGATGAGATTTGGATGGGGACACAGAGCCAAACCATATCAACCAGGAACTGAAACTTGCTGTTTCCTGGCTTAGAGACTGGATTGAGGGGAAGGAATTTCAAACTGGCAATATGAGATCAAACTGGCAATATGAGTTTTGCATAGAGGTATTAGATTGAACTCTGAGCACAAGAATGTGAAGAGGAGAATGAAAGGATATACCCTATTCAGGGTAAGATGGTGAACTCTAAAATTTCAAAATACATGAAGAATCCTAATGCTACGAAAGCCAATAGAATCAACAAATGTGAATTAAATCCAGTTGAAGCTAAAATAACAGCTTTAATTGCTTTAAAATAAAGTTTAATGTTCTCAAAAGGTTAAATGAAGGACTCATATTCATTAAAAATGACAGGGAATTTTGAAACACAAACTTGCAGAAATAAAACCAGAGCAAATAATTAGGAAAAGGAGACAATTAGAAATCTTAGAAATGAAAGTGTAGCCACTAAAGTAAAAATGTAGTAGACTAAATAGTCATCGTCAGTAGGAGAGTTAGTAAATTCAAATTCAGTCTGAAGGCACATAGGAAGGCAAAAAGATTTTCCAAAAATTGAAAGCATTTAAGAACTTGCAGCTGTAGCCTACATTTAATAGGTAGAGAAATGGTGAGGAATCAATATATAAAGAGAGATGAGAGTTTTTCAGAATTTGAGAAAAACAGGAATTCTCAGATCAGAAATATGTTTTGAGTACCAAGCAGGATAAATAAAAAGAAATCTACCCCTGACACTTTGTAGAGAAACCACAGATTTAAAAACCAAAACACGAAACAACCCAACTTAAAAGCTGACAAAGAGAAAAATCAGAATACTATCAGCCTAATTGTTGTTCTACTGAAGTAGACTTTTTACCTGCAAAAATATACAGAAAGCAAAGATGGGGGAGTGATTTGGAATAATATCCAGGAAAGAGTAAGAGGAAAAATAAATGCTACTCTGGAATTTCATAGTGATCTAAATAATCATTGTAGAGTGAAGGCAAAAATAGGAATGTTATCATACATATAAAGATGAATGTCATTTTAAAAAAAGCTTATTTTCTAAAATTTTGGGAGGTACATAGTAGGTGTATATATGGAGTACATGAGATGTTGTGATACAGGCATGCAATGTGAAATAAGTGCATGATGGAGAATGGGGTATCCATCCCCTCAAGTATTTATCCTTTGATTTATAAACCAATTACATTCTGTAAGTTATTTTAAAATATACAATTAAGTTATTACTGACTATAGTCACCCTATTGTGCTATCAAATAGTAGATCTTTTTCTATTTTTTTAATCCATTAGCCATCTTCATCTCTTGAAGATGAGAGTCATTTTACTAATCAACCCCTCTACATTAAAAAACAAACAAACAAACAAAAAACTATTAAAGCATGTCCTTCTGCAAGATGCAGAAGAAACCTGGAGTTACAGAAGGGAAAGGATGAAATATCCAAGAGACAACAAAGAACAAGAAATGGATAAAATGTCCTGGTAAAACTATTGATAATAAAACAGTAAACTTTCTTTTAATATTAAATGCTAAAACTATAATCAACCAGGCTCAGTGGCTGAGGCCTGATACTATAACCAGGCTCAGTGACTCAGGCCTGTACTCTGAGCACTTTGAGAAGCTGAGGTGGGAGGATCACTTGAGCCCAGGAGTTTGAGACCAGTCTGGGCAACATAGTGAGACTTCATCTCTACAAAAAATTTAAAAATTAACTTTGATGTGATAGTGCTCACCTCTGGTCCCAGCTACTAGAGAAGCTGAGGTGGGATCACTTGAGCCCAGGAGTTGGAGGTGGCAGTGAGCTATGATCTCACCACTGCACTACAGCCTGGGTGACATAGCAAGATCCTGACTCCTAAAAAAATAATAATAATAGTATGATGGAAGACATTTAGATCACTATGAAATTCTAGAGTAACATTTATTTTTCGTCTTACTCTTTCTCAGATACTACTGCAAATCACCCCCACCCACCTTTGCTTTCTGGGCAACAAGAAAAAAACTGTGGAGGAATATTACCAGATTTCAAATTATATTACAGGGCTTTAATAATCTAAACAGCATAGGTTTAGGTTACTAAACCTAAATCCTTTATGCTGTTTTACTGTTATAAAGACAGACACATAAACCAATGGAACAGAATACAGAGCCCATAAGTGAATCCATAGATATGCAGTGAGCTCATTTTCAACAGATGTGCCAAAAACATACATTGGGGAAAGGACTGTCTATTCAGTAAATGGTGCTGGGGAAAACTGGATATCCATATGCAGAAGCATGAAACTAGACCCTTTCTCTCGCCATTTACAAAAATCAAATCAAAATGGAGTAAAGACTGAAATCTAAGACCTCGAATGATGAAACTATTTAAAGAAAACATTGGGGAAACTCTCCAGGATATTGGACTGGGCAGATTTCTTGAGTTAGATCCCACAAGCACAGGCAACCAGAGCAAAAATGGACAAATGGGATCACATCAAGTTAAAAGCCTTCTGCACAGCAAAGGAAACAGTCAACAAAATGAAGAGACAACCCACAAAATGGGAGAAAATATTTGCAAACTATCGCTCTCACCAGAATATATAAGAAGCTTAAATAACTCTATGGGGAAAAAATCTAATAATCTGATTAAAATGTGGACAAAATATCTCGAGATGTTTTCAAAAGAAGACATGCAAGTGGCAAAAAAAGGTGTATGAAAAAGTGCTTAACATCATTGATCATCAGAGAAGTGCAAATCAAAACTATAATAAGATATCATCTCACTCCAGTTCAAAAGGCTTTTATCCAGAAGACAGGCAATAACAAATGCTAGTGAACATGTGGAGAAAAGGGAACCCTTGTACATTGTTGGTGGGAATGTAAATTAGTACAGCTGCTATGAAGAACAATTTGGAGGACCCTCAAAAAACCAAAAATAGAACTACCAGCAATCCCACTGCTAGGTATATTCCCAAAAGAAAGGAAAACACACAAAAAAATTAGCTGGGTGTGGTGGCATGCACCTGTAGTCCCAGCTACTCGGGAGGCTGAGGCAGGAGAATTGCTTGAACCCAGGAGGCGGAGGTTGCAGTGAGCTGAGATCGTGCCGCTGCACTCCAGCCTGGCGACAGAGCGAGACTCCGTCTCAAAAAAAAAAAAAAAAAGGAAATCGGTATATCAGAAGAGCTATCTGCATTCCCATGTTTATTGCAGCACTGTTCACAATAGCCAAGGTTTGGAAGCAAGCTAAGTGTCCATCAGCAAATGAATGGATAAAGAAAATATGGTCTATATATACAATGGAGTAGTATTTAAGCGTAAAAAAGAATGAGATCCTGTCATTTGCAGCAATACGGATGGAACTGGAGGTTGTTACGTTAAGTGAAATAAGGCAGGCACAGAAAGAAAAACGGCACGTTCTCACTTATTTATGGAGCTAAAATTAAAACAAGTAAATTCATGGAGAGAGAGAGAGTAGAATCATGGTTACTAGGGGCTGGGAAGAATAGTGGGAGGTGGAGAGTGAGGATGATTAATGGGTACAAAACTGCAGTTAGATAGAATGAATAAGAGCTAGTATTTGATAGCACAACAGGGTGACTACAGTCAGTGATAATTTATTGTGCATTTAAAAATAACTAAAAGAGTATAATTGGGTTCTTTGTAACACAAACGATAAATATTTGAGATGATCGATGCTCCATTTACCCTGATATGATTATTACACTTTGTATGCCTGTTTCAAAATACCTCATGTACCCCATAAATGTTTAATGTGTACCCATAAAAAATTAAAATATAAAAGCAAATTTAAACAAAAACCCAAAAAATAATAAAAAGTTTTTTTTAAAGAAAAATAATGTTAAACAATAGAAATACAGTCTTATAAATTCCAAATAGCAATTGGGGGATTGGATGGGAGGAGAATATAGAAAACTTTTTCAATCTAAGAGATGGAGATGGCAGGAAAAGCGAAATAAAAATAAAAGCAAAGAAAACAAGATGGTAAACTGAAAACAATAAGATGGCAGAAGTACAAATGTACCACAGTTAAATAGTCAGACTTAGTAGTGTTCCATATCATTTAAATGAACTCATAATCTAAATATGTGGAATTAGTCAATTTCTGTTTCATTCCATGTTTTCAGAGACTTATATTCTGGATCCCCTACTACCTCATCTGCTCAAGGACTTTGCTTTTGGGATTATCCTATTAGCCTACTTTATATTTTCTTCGTGGTTATTGCATCATTCCTATCTCTATGTAAAATGCAGTCAACCTTTCCTTGATTCATTCTCTTCACCTCCTGCTGAAAGTCCAAATACCGCTTCCATTTAATCTCCTATTTTCCCCTCAACTATTGTGTCCATTCCCATTCTTGTCCAGAAACTGCTGTTTTCAGGAGGTTCCAGTGATCTTCATGTTGGTAATCCAGTATCTACTCTTTTTTTACCACCTAGAAAAATACACAAATACCTACACATAAAATTAAATATTGTTCTAAACACAGGCAATACAGGAAAGCGGTTAAGAGTGTAGAGTAATCAAAATAACTGTGCCTCCATGTTTAAAATACTAGCTGCGTGACTTTGGGAGAATTTACAAAACCTTTCTATGCCCCAGTTTCCTCATAACAAGGAAAACTGGCTCTGTGACTTTCGGGGAAGTTATAATAATCTCTGTGCCTCAGTTTCCTCATAAGATGAAGATAATAGTATTTTCCTCAGAGCAATTTTGTGACAATTAAATGAAATAATTTGTAAAGTGCATAGGACAGTACATGGCACATGTTAAATGCTTAGTAAATATAGCCATTCTTCATTAACTCTGAAATGTTATTGAATGAGGATATAAATATAATGGAAAATGTTTTAAGGGTGAGATTTTTACAATATATTTGATACATACAAAAGGATATTATAATACATATGTAAGTTAAAAACATAATAAAATCAAACCTTGGAATTTACTACTCAAGCTAAGAACTTCACTGTCTTGATCACATCCTCCTATCTCCATTTGTCCTGTGTATCCATGTGAAAAAAAAGGAAATAGCTTTATACATTTGTATATAGCCCTGATTATTTACTTTTGCTTGTTTGTGAACTTCATTGTGATAGCTTATTGTATATATTCTTTTGTGATTTACTTTTTTCATTAAATTTAGTTGCTAAGATTTATCCTATTGATTGGTGTGTGTGTCTGGTTCATTAATTTTCTTGGAGATAATTATAGCACATACTGTTCAGGGATGTTGTATGAGTTAAATGAGTTGATACATGCTTAGAGTAGTACTTAGCACACAGTAAAAGCTCAAAGAAAGATGGCCATTATTATGTTTGTTACTATGCACTGCTGTATGAAATGTTGTGTGAATATAACATGGTCTATCTATCTATCTATCTATCTGTTCTCTTGCTAATGGGCGTTTGGGTTGTTGCCAGTTTACAACAGAACAGAGTCCTGCTCTGAACACTCATGTACCTCTGTCCTTGAGCCCTCGTGCAAGAGTTTCTTGAAGCCAAATATACTGACCTAGAAGAATTGCTGGGTCATAAATTATGCTTGTGTTCAACTATAGTAGATAATGCCAACTTGTTTACCAAGGTATTGTGCCCGTTTATATTTCCACCAGCAGTGTATGCATTTTCATTGTTCCATACCCTTGCCAACATTAGGTATTCTCATATTTTCCTTTTTCTTGATCTGATGGTTATAAAATAGCATCTTGTGATTTCATTTGGATTCTATTAATAATGGGGCAGACATTTTTTCAAATGTTTATTGGTTATTTGCATATCCTTTTCTGTGCAAGATTGTCCTTCCTATTTTTTTCTAATGGATTGTCATTTTTTTGATCTAGAGGACTTATTTAAATATTCTTGATTACTTTTGTTGATTCTATTTGTTGGAAATATCTTCTCTCAGTTTGTGGCCTTTCTTTTTTCTCTGTTTTTTTTTTTTTTTTATGGGATTACTTGATGAACAGTTTTTCTGAGTTTTAATTTGGCAGAAATTTATCCAGTTTTTCTTGTGTTGTTTATATCTTGTTTAAGAAATCTTTCTGTACCACAAAAGTATTCTGTATTGTCTACTGTAAGGCATGTAAATACCTTAACATTTAAATAATTAATTAATCTACCTGTAATTGTTTTTTCTTTATGGTGGGAGGTAGATTCAAATTTTTTTAATTTAATGTGTTTTTTGGTAGGTGTAGGGTTGTACAGTTGTCCCAGTCCCACTTAATAATCATTCTTTATTCATTGAATGGTATCTCTGGTACAGTTTTAAATAGAAGAACTGTGCATTCTTTTGTTCCTTAATTTAAAAATGCATTTAAACACTCACCATTAAAGACAATGTTTGTTGTAAGTTTGTTTTACCCTTTAAAGAAATTCCTATTTGTCCTAATTTTCTAAAAGGGTTTGAGATTTGCATGGATGTTGAATTGTATTAAATGCTTTTTCTTTAGCTTCTGAAATGATTGTATAGTTTCTCTTCTTTAATCTGTTAATGAGATAAATAGCTTTTGTAATGTTTAACTGCTCTTACATTCTTAAGATGAATCCAACATGGTCTGATACATTGTCGTTTTTATGCATTGCTATATTACATTGGCTAATATTAATTAAGTTTATAGATTTGTATGAAAGCAGTTGTTTAATGTAAACTTTTAATAAACTTTACAGCAGAAGGTATAGGCGCAGAACTCAAAGCTCCACTTAAGCAAGAACCTCTCCAAGTAAGAGGTAAATATATTTTATCCTATTTTTGTATTATAAAGATGTTTTGAATTAAATATATAACATTGGTTTATGTAGAGCTCTTTATAGTTATATTATTCTAAGAGTATAGTTTATTTTTTACTTTTATTTAAATAGATTGACCATAAGGATTTATTCTCTTACATATAAACTAATTTTCTATTAAATTTATTTTGCATTTTTGTCACAAATTTTTTCAAAAGCCCAAGAAAGGAATAATGGCAAATAAGAATCATCAATTGCATTATCATTTTTAGAAGAGTAAGGCAATTAAAGAACAAGAGGCCCACACTTTTCAGCTACTGCTTATTCAAATCCAGGTAGAGTTTGGCCGTTCTTGTCTGACTTTCTTTTCTAGGAGAAATTGAAGGAATTCCTGTTTGTAGCTCTCTTCTGTATAACAGGCTGTGGTTCCCATCTCCAAAGCAGCTGTTTCATGGAGGCAGCAACTCTATGATTAACAGCACTGTGGCTTTGGCATCAGACAAAACTGGATTAAATTTGTGGCTCCAGTGCTTACCAGCTGGCTGACCTTGGGCAATTTACTTGACTTCTCTGAGGCTTAGTTTTCTCCCCTATAACGTGGTGCCGAAAATGAGACTTCTTTTCTAGGGTAACTTTGATTAACACATGGTAGACAATTAATAATAATTAATGTTGTTATGGCAGCCATCATTATCATTATCATCCTCATCTTCATCATTAATAACCTGGGCCAGGGTTTTTTAGCTATTTGGAAGAAATTTTTAAAAAAATTTTTTTTAAATTTAAAAGGCAGTTTAGAGACATGAAACTCATGCAAAAAAAAATCTGTATTTCCTTATATGTTTTTTTCAGATAAGGTTTTGATTTTTTAATTGAACTTTATTTTTCAGATATTCTTATTACGTAATATTTGTGCATTTAATGTAAGTATGTATTATTTTAGGAGTCTTTTTACCCACTGTAGTGATAGGTAATCTTAGGCCGAATTTGCTCTTTCAACTTGGAAGTAGAACAGAAAATTGTGAAATAATAAATATGAGAATAGAACATGAAGTGAATAGGTGACAATTTGAAATAGAACACATAAGTTTGTTATTTTGCTCTTGCACTTCAGGTATTTGCTTATTTATCTCTATCATATGACCAAAAGTCTCACCTTATAATGATTAACATAGACCAATGTTCTGTAATTTTTAACTCACAGACTATAATTGATGCCGTATTGGTATTGGTGTCGCTGGCCTTTTTATGAGCAGTTTGATACTTGACAATAGAAAAACAATTTATTAGAAGGCAATATTTAACCTATAATCTGTAATAATTTTTTTTGTAATTTTTAACTGATGAAATTATTCTGTACTTTTCTTCAGTTTTATTACATTATGTGAAATGGTCTAGTGGCTTTAAACTTTTTTGACTGTAACCCACATAAGAAATATTAATTAGCAACTAGTATACACATAGATTAGTATATGTAAATGAAACAAAGGTTTTCACAAAAAAATAATTATATGTAGTAGTCTTTGATTACTTAATATTTCTACTTTGTATGAAATGCTGATTTCACCTCACAGTTTGAAAAGCACTCAACTACTCTGTTATTTTATTTATTTATTTATTTATTTGTTTATTATTTTTTTTGGACAGAGTCTGACTTTGTAGCCCAGGCTGGAGTGCAGTGGCATGATCTGGCTCACTGCAACGTCTGCCCCCCAAGTTCAAGTGGTTCTCATGCCTCAGCCTCCTGAGAAGCTGGGATTACAGGCACCCACCACCACACCTGGCCAATTTTTTGTATTTTTTTTTAGTAGAGACAGGGTTTCACCATGTTGGCCAGGCTGGTCTCAAACTCTTGACCTCAAGTGATCCACCTGCCTTGGCCTCCGAATACTCTGTAATTTTTTATCAAAACTTCAGTTCATTTTCATTTAGACCTTAAGCAATTTAAATTATACCAATATGATTTAGACAGACCAGTAATACCTGTTCAAGTGTTCATTAGACAAAGGTTGACATTTTGGGATCAGTTATAGATGACATATAGAGACAAAAGCTAGATGGCTACAAATGCAATTTCATCCTATTCTGCACTTGGATAATTTTTTCTCTGATGTCATTCAGTGAAAAAGATCAGTTTTCTGTGAAATTCATTAGTGAAGCCTCGTAAGTATCAGCCTATATTCATCTTCACATGTGACTTTCAGTGTGCATATTTATTATGTTTTCCTGTTTTTTGTTTAGTTAAAGCAGTCCTTAAGAAAAGGGAGTATGGATCAAAGTACACTCAGAATAATTTCATCACTGGAGTCAGAGCGATAAATGAGTTCTGCCTCAAATCCAGGTAATTTTTTAAAAAAATGTAGCCGTGTGTCATATCTAAATAATCTAAATAACTATTCCTTTCTTAGAGTGTGTTACCTGCTACCATCCATATATGGAAAATTTGCTACTGGCTCCTTAAAATGAAGAGATATTTTTATTCAGTCAAAAATGTTAAAAATTGTTAGCAAACTAAACTGAATCCTGCCCCAGCATTAGCAATTCTAGTCTTTCTTAGTTTCTTAAACCCACAGTGGTAAATTCTTCAAAACCTTTCCATCACACAAGAATTTTAGGAGTTAAATTGTTAAGTCATTGGTATGTGACAGAATTCTCAATAAGATTATTTGCGTATTTGTATGTTTGACTTTTTTGGTTTTTTGGCCAGCAGAGTTGAGTACTTAATTTAGTGAGTTAAATTTATGTTCATGCTCCCAACTGTGATTTCTGTTGAGTATAAATTATTTTTACTACTTTCCAATATCTGTTATTATTAATTTTCTCATATTTATATTTATTGAAATTATGTTAGTCACAGATTTAAACTTTCCTCCCTCCTTTGTGCACCAATTAGAGAAATCAGATGATCTATCTTTTTTTCAGTCTTCCTCATTGTCACAGCCACTTTGGTATATATCAAGAAATAGATATTCCTATAATTTTTAACTTTTATAACTATTACATCAACAACCAATTATAATATTGATTTAGTTCTGACACAAATTTTGTGAATTAAGTGGATTAGGCATTGCTGTCTCCACTTTAATAGTCCAGGATGAGCATAATACAAGATGTTAGTGATTGACCCAGCTCATTTAAGTGAGTCAGTGACAGGGAGAACTAGAATATATATCTTTTGAAAGCTGATCCATACATTTTTACTAACATGTGATGGTTATTGATGTTTTTTAAATCTAGGTTTAATTTCTAGAACTTGATAACATTACATAGTCACAGACTTTTTATTTATAGATTGTTTCATTGCTTTAACAAAATTTCCATAGGAAGATCCATGATTAAATATAGAATGACTGTTTAGCAGTGACTTGATGAATATATAAGCCTTTCAAAATTTAAGAGAAAGGAAAATAAATAACATGTAATTGACACATAATCTTTATGACATCATTCCTTTGAATGGATATTACCACTTAGTATTAATCTACATATAAACAAATAATGACTGTAAATTTTTAACTTAAATTCTTAAGTAGAGGGATGATATTCTAATCCATGTTCTTTCTTCATTTCGTTTTGTTTGTTTTTTTTTGAGACAGGGTCTCACTCTGCTGCCCAGGCTGGAGCGCAGTGGCACAATCATGGCTTACTGCAGCCTCTACCTCCCTAGGCTCCAGTAATTCTTCCACCACAGCCTCCTGAGTAACTGGGACTACGGCTGTGCACCACCACGCCTGGCTCATTTTTTGTATTTTTTGTAGAGATGGGGTTTTGCAGGTTGCACAGTCTAGTCTCGAACTCCTGACATCAAGTGATCCACCCACCTCAGCCTCCCAAAGTGGTGGGATTACAGGTGTGAGCTACCGCACCTTGCTTATTTTTCACTTTTTTTTTTTTTTTGCTTTATCTCCTAGGCCGAAGTACAGTGGCGTGATCTTGGCTCACTGTAACCTCTGCCTTCCGGGTTCAAGTGATTCTTCTGCCTCAGCCTCCTGAGTAGCTGGGATTACAGGCAGGCACCACCACACCCAGCTAATTTTTGTATTTTTTTTAGTAGAGACGGGGTTTCACCATGTTGACCAGGCTGGTCTCGAACTCCTGACCTCAGGTGATCCACCCACCTCGGCCTCCCAAAGCGCTGGGAGTGAGCCACCACACATTACCTAACTTTTCACTTTTTTTCCCCATATATTAGAGATGGCAGTGGTGTGCCCATAGCAGATACAAATACAAGTACTGGTGAGGGAAGTGAATCTCTACATATTATATTGTGGTGTCTACACTGAGCATCAAGAGTAATTTTTTTTCACTGTCTCTATTTTTTGTATACAAAATGTCATCTTTAAACTGATCTTTAAAAGCCATTCACATCAATATTTCTCTAAGATGGGGATCAGTGTTGTTGCTTTTATCTGCCCTTAGTAATCCTCTTTAAGTATATAAACTATATGCACTTTGAATAAATTCAACATGTTTCTTTCTCTAGTGATCTAGAACAACTTCGAAAAATCAGACGACGAAGTCCCCATGAAGATACTGAGTCTTTTACTGTATACTTGAGATCAGATGTGGAGGCAAAGTAAGAACATAGTTCTTTCAGAATAAAAGTGCAAGCCAAATTTTGGATTAATAAAAATACATTTTAGACAGAGTCAGAATTTTTTAAATGACTTTTTAAAAACAATATTTTTGTATTTGCAAATTTGTTTATTTGTGAGTTACTAATATGTACTCCTTAACTAAATATATGTCATAATGTGTAAGAAAATTTGCTGTTGAATTTACTCTAGTTATTTAGATTTCATTTGGAAAAGTTCCTAAGTCCTTTATGTTTCTCCGAAAGCACCTTACACTTTGTTGTAAGATTCTCATTAGAGAATTTAGATTTAAATGTGATGTCAATAAAGTCATTAAAATTGTTCATTGTGGTGACCATGTGTGTATGCACAGATCTTTGGAAGTTTGGGGAAGCCCTGAAGCTCTTGCCAGAGAGAAAAAATTGCGTAAGGAAGCAGAAATAGAATACAGAGAAAGTAAGTATATTCAATTTAAAGTCAAGTTAATTGAAAAATAACTTGCAGGTGAGAACTGTATCTGTAAGAACTCTCTAGTGCTAGCATACCTGTTGGCCTAGGCTCTGTTGCTTCCAGCAAATGCTAGTTTCCGTTTTGGGATTCAATTATTTCACAAAAACAGGAACTGTGTTTTTGTTTTCTCCTGTATAGCTTTTTGAAGATGATGAGAGGAAGAGAAGCTACAGTTTATCATTTTTATAAGACATATAACTATCAAAACTTATCTGATTTGAAGATTATACTTGTTATAAAAGTGATAGAATAGGAAGTAATTGCTGTATTAGTCTGTTTTCACACTGCTATAAAGATACTACCCAAGACTGGGTAGTTTATAAACAGAGGAGATTTAACTGACTCACAGTTCCGCATGGCTGGAGAGGCCTCAGGAAGCATACAATCATGGCGCAAGGGGAAGCAGGCGCATCTTAACATGGTGTCAGGCGAGAGACAGCGTGTGTGTAGGAGGAACTGTCAAACACTTATAAAACCATCAGATCTCAAGAACTCAGTATCATGAGAACAGTATGGGGGAGACCATCCCCGTGATCCAGTCACCTCCCACCATGGCCTGTCCTCGGCACGTGGGGATTATTATGGCTATTATAATTCGAGATGAGATTTGGGTGGGGACACAGAGCCAAATCATATCAATTACTTTTTTACAGAAAGGTCTATTAACTCAGCTACATTAATTAATTCAGCAGATATTTATCCAATACCTGCTATGAACAAGAAGCTGTGCTTGGTGTTTGAAATGTTTATGCAGGTGAGACTCTTAGGAGCCAGGTGTGGTGGCACATGTCTGTAGTCCCAGCTACTTGCCTGTAATCCCAGCTACTCAGGAGGCTGAGGTGGGAGGATCACTTGAGCCCAGGAGTTTGAGACCACCCTGGGCAACACAGACATAAATGGGGTGATACCATACATATTGTACATCTTGCTCTTTATAGATAGTGGTATAATCATAACCGTTTTGCATATCTACATATAGAAATCTACCTCATTCTTTTTAACAGTTGTATAGTACCCCATTGTATGGATGTAGCAAGATTTATGTTCTTCAGTTTTTCACTGTTAGAAAGAATACATCAATAAATATTTTTATTTTTTTAACGTGAGATAATTGTGAATATTTACATAGGATTGAGTGTTAATAATACAATTTTAGGATCAAATGGCATAGGCATTTAAAAATTTGATAGATCCTAAAGAATTACTCTCTGAAGGAAATATGGTACCAATTTACATTTACAATCACAGTGTATGAGGGAGACTATTTTTTCATACACTTGCCCATGCTGGATATTAAGAAGATTTTAACTTTTTTGTGTATTTGATGGGCAACAGATGGTACCTCGTTTAATTTTGAATATCTCTGACTACCACTGAGGTTATCTTCTATGTATAGTGGTTTTTCTTAGTTCTTCTGTAATAATTTTTATATGTTTTGTTCACTTTTCTATTAGATTGTGTGTCTCTTAAAATTGATTTAAATAAGTTTTTGGTGGATTTTAACCAAAATCTAACCAAGTTAGTTTCATATGTTCTAAATATTTTCTAGCAGTCTATCTTGAAATTTGGTTTCTCCTCTTTTTAGTAGGGAAATTTCAAACATATTCAGAAGTGCAGAGAAAAGCATAATAACCTTTTAATGCCCATCATCTGGCATTACAGCTACCAACACATGGCCAGCCTTGTTTAATGTATATCCCTCTCACTAACCTTCACTCTACTGGATTACTTTGAAACCAGGTCCAGACATTATATCATTTTATTTATAAATATTCCAGTATATATTAAAAGGTCAGGATGTTTGTTTTAGTCAGTTCATGTGATGGTGATGGTTGAACTGTTTTAGAAAAGTTAACTATCCATTGCCTGTAGTAAGCTGTCAGTCTTAGTAATCCTCTCATTTGCCCTTTGGTTGAAGGTCTAGGATGGTCTCAAATAGCTTTAATTCTGACAAAGAAAGTGATTGACCTTCTGTTGATGATTCCTTTTCTTGACAAAACTGAAAATAGTATGTCTCTTTTCAGCTAACCTAGTCAGGAGGAATAAGGAGTATATTTGAGATTCTTGTGACCTTGAATATATAATATTAAATCATCTAGTTGTTGAATAAGTATAGTTTTCCTTGTAAAATCCAAGTTCTTTAAATCATTGGTTTGGCATTTTCAAAAGTTTGAAGGAGACAGTGAATCCTAGTATCAAAGGATTTTTGGCCTCAGAAAAAGTTGTTGATTATTTTTATTTTATTTTATTTTTCGAGACAGAGTCTTGCTGTGTCACCCAGGCTGGAGTGCAGTGGCGCAATCTCAGCTCACTGCAAGCTCCGCCTTCCGGGTTCATGCCATTCTCCTGCCTCAGCCTCCCAAGTAGCTAGGACTACAGGCACCCGCCACCACGCCCAACTAATTTTTTGTATTTTTAGTAGAGACAGGGTTTCACCGTGGTCTCGATCTCCTGACCTTGTGATCCGCCCGCCTCAGCCTCCCAAAGTGCTGGGATTACAGGCGTGAGCCACCGCACCTGGCGATTATCTGGTTTTTTTTTAAGAGATGAGGTCTCACTATGTTGCCCAGGCTGGAATACAGTGGCTCTTCTCAGGTGCAATCATAGTGAATTATAGCCTTGAACTCCTGGGCTCAAGTGATCCTCCTGCCTCAGCTTCCTGAGTAGCCAGGACTACAGGTGTGTGCCACCGTGTCTAGCTGACAATCCACAGATATTATAAAGAGGGCTGCACTTAAATTAACAGAAGTGAAGTATTTACTTTCAGTGGAAGAAATACATACTGGGGACGGATAGTCCTGGAAATTCTTGTGTACTATTCAGTTAATGGTTTCCATTGAGTTTCTTTATAGGTAATACAGGTACTAATACAGGATACAATCAGATAGGGCATATTCCATTGGGGAATTAGATATTGCCAGTGCAGTTATATAGTTCTTTTACTCTTGGGCACTTATATATGGTAATGTATCAGGATTAAAGTAGAGATCGATGTGCTAGTATTTATGAAAAATGTATACATATTTTTCTTTGATAATCAGGCTGACTTTATTGTTATCTGTTAAACGACTAACAGATTTTATTGAGCATCGTGAGGTTTCTCAGAAGAATATCATTGCTGCTATTCCCTTTCTGGTTTGATAGAACAATTTATTTTTTAGTGTTCATACTTCTTATCAATGACACTGATTTTTTATTAGAATTAGAAAGGGACTGCACTTGCTTAGGGTTTGAGAAGTTAATAAATTTTGCCTTGTATGGCTGTTAAAAGCCCTAAGTTTATTCCTTTTTTTTTTTTCATCTTCTCTTTTGGTTTCTTGACAGTGCATTGCAATTTAGTTTTTCCAACATGAACTAACTGCCAGTTCATTTTAATCTTTCTTACCACCCTATTTTTAATTTAAGGCCCTTTAACCAAAGAGAGCATAAAGGGTCCCTTGGCATTCTACATCAGGGTCAGTGTCCACAAATTGTTTATTTCTAGAAGTCTAATTCTAAAATTACCTATTAATTCTGTGGGGGTTTTTTTGTTTATAGTTTTGGATCTTAGTGTAATCAATTTTAATAGAGGATGGCTTCCTGGATAGCTTACAACAACCTATGTCCCTGGCTCTTTTGCCGGTGTAATCTCATCTGTCTTCAGTAGCCAGAGTTGGCTAACTGTGGCCCTTGGAACAAATTGGTCTGCTGCCTGTTTTTGTATAGTTTATAAGCCAAAAGTGGTTTTCATATTTTTAATGACTGACAAAAAAGCAAAAGAGTAACAATATTTTGTGACAGATGAAAATTAAATTTAAATTTCAGAGTCCACAAATAAAATTTTATTGGGACGTAGCCATGATCTTTTATTTACATATTGTCTGTGGCTGCCTTTGCACTACCAACAGCAGAGTTGAGTAGCTCCGACAGAGACCGCATGTGGTGCTCCTGTCACTTTGCACTGCTACTCAGTTACAATTCAGTAACAGTTATAATTCAACAGTATTTCAAATGTCATAGGTATCCTTGTACATGACCTTTTTTTTTTTTTAGTATGAGTGCATACCTGTCTGGTGAGTAAGAAAAGTAGACATCTAGTGTTGTGCTTTTAAGTCACAGTTGAGCATGGATTATTTGTTATTGAATTAGATGGCAAAGTACTGTGTCTACTATGCAGTGACACCATAGCTGAGTTAAAAGAATACAGTATATGTTGACATTACTAGATTAATCAATCATCACAGTATTCCCAACTCACAGGAGTGTAACAATCAGAAAAATTAGAGAATTTAAGATGGAATATATTACAGCAGAATTTGTTCACAAAAATAGAAAATGAAAATGAGGCTGCAACCAAAGTTTGGTTTCTGAGTGGCTCAAGCAAAGAAAGTGGTTTTCTAATGGCGAGTAAATTAAGTCCTGTTTAATTTAAGCAGCTGAAGAAATGTATCCAGGACTAGTAGTCTTTAGGCAAGACTAGTTGCTTCAAGAGTTGAGGACACTGAGGACAGACATCAGTAGTCAATTAAAAAGCAAGGCAAATTATTTTGAATGATATTCCTTGGCTCTTGATAAGTTGACCTGTGTACCAATACTATTTGAGGAGTGGGTGCTGAGTTTGAAGAGACTGGAGAATTACCCTTTGTGAATAGTGTATGTGGAACAACCACAGGCAAGAATTTTTTTTTTTTTTTTTTTTTTGAGACGGAGTCTCACTCTGTCACCAGGCTGGAGTGCGGTGGCATGATCTCAGCACACTGCAACCTCCGCCTCCCGGGTTCAAGTGATTCTCCTGCCTCAGCCTCCCGAGTAGTTGGGATTACAGGTGCGTGCTACCATGCCCGGCTAATTTTTTTTGTATTTTTAGTAGAGATGGGGTTACACCATGTTAGCCAGGATGGTCTCTATCTCCTGACCTTGTGATCCTCCCTCCTTGTCCTCTCAAAGTGCTGGGATTATAGGCATGAGCCACTGCGCCCAGCAACGTGAGAATATTTTCAAAGAAGATGTGAAAATACTAATTCAGTAAACCTGATGTGGAATCTGCTAAGATGTCTTATATATATGATGGTGGTAAAAATACATGTGGAGCAGAAAAAGCCTTAGTTGGACAAATTTATAAAGTTTGTGAAAACATAAGATATTTAAAGCCTTTTCATCAGTAGATACTTCCCAGAAAATATTTGTCATGAGTAGGAACTTTGTGGAAAATGCTTAAATCTCGTTTGCTTTTGAACCAATAGTATCACCTTTGAACTTGTGGACTTAACCACTGAAAGAAATAGAAGCTGATTATCCTGACTTGTCCTTCTACACTGCATTTCAGTAGTTTAGCAGTTTTACTGCCATTGTTTGAGCGCAGGATTGAAAAATTCAAAATGGAAATTTTTCTGAATAAGAAGACCCACCTGTCAACCACTATTATCAAACACTGAATGGCTTAGAAAATTAGGTTTTGCTGCAGACGTTATTTTTCTTAATGCATTCAGTGTAAAATTACAGGGGAAAACAGTGCTTAAATACAAAACTTACTCTGCTGTGAAGTCATTTCAACAGTAGATACATTATTTGAATCAAAGTAATGTCAGTCAGCTTTATGTACTTCCCATGCTGTTAAAAGTTTAACACAAGCACTCAGATCCGCAGTGGCAGTGGTGTGTCCTGTCTGCGGAGAGCCAGGCCAGAGACAATGAGCAACACCTCAGAGAACACGAGGGCATGGCCCGAAGCCGCCCACCCTTCCGACTGCAGCAGCTGCTGACCCGCTGTTGCCATGACCTGCAGGAAAGCCAATGAGGAGGGCAGTTGGAAGAAATTCTTCTGGAGCTCAGAGAAGAAGGAGTTTTTAGGCAGGACCGGTGGCAATTGGTTTAAGATCCTTCTATTCTACGTAATATTTTATGGCTGCCTGACTGGCATCTTCATCGGAATCATCCAAATGGTGCTGCTCACCATCAGTGAGTTTAAACCCACATATCAGAACCACATATCAGGACCCCACCAGGATTAACACATATTTCTCAGATCCAGCAGACTGAAATTGCCTTTCATCCTAATGATCCCAAGCACTGTGAGGCATATGTGCTGAACGTAGTTAGGTTCCTGGAAAAGTACAAAGATTCAGCCCAGAAGGATGACATGATTTTTGAAAATTGTGACAATGTGCCCAGTGAACCCAAAGAACAAGGAGACTTTAATCAAGAATGAGGTGAGCGAAAGGTCTGCAGATTCAAGCTTGAGTGGCTGGGAAATTGCTCTGGATTAAATGACAAAACTTACGGCTACGAAGAAGGCAAACCACATGTTATTATAAAGCTCAAGTGAGTTCTAGGCTTCAAACCTAAGTCTCCCGAGAATGAGTCCTTGGAGACTTACCCAGTGATGAAGTATAACGCATCTGTCTTTCCTGTTCAGTGCACTGGCTAGCGAGATGAAGATAAGGATAAAAATAGAAATGTGGAGTATTTTGGACTGGGCACCTACCTTGGTTTTCCTCTGCAGAATTATCCCTACTATGGCAAACTCCTGCAGCCCAAATACCTGCAGCCCCTGCTTGCTGTACAGTTCACCAACCTTACCATGGACACTGAAATTCGCCTAGTGTAAAGCAGATGGTGAGAACATTGGGCACAGTGAGAAAGATGGTTTTCAGGGATCCTTTGATGTAAAAATTGAAGTTAAGAGCTGATCACAAGCACAAATCTTTCCCGCTAGCCATTTAATAAGTTTAAAAAAAGATACAAAAGCCTGTTAGTCTTGAACAAACTGTCATACGTATGGGACCTACACCTAAAGCATAATCTATATGCTTTACACTTGCTTTCTGCATTTAATCGGTTAGAATGTAATTAATGTAAACTAAAGTGTAGCAATAGCAACAAAATATTCTACTGTAAATGACAAAAGAAAAATTGAGTCTTGGGATGTGCTCATTTTTACTGTAAATTATGATTGCATAAGTGACTTGTAAGCAGTGTTTCTGGCCCCTAAGTATTGCCTCCTATATTTTATTTAATGTATAGTACTATAGGTGCATACTCTGGTCCTTTTTCAAGCCATGTGTTATCGTATCTGTTTTGTACTTTATGTGAGCAGGTTTTGCTGTCCAAGGTGTAAATATTCAATGGGAATAAAACTGGCATGGTCTTTTTTTTTTTTTTTTTGGCTCTTTCAAAGATAATGGCCCATCAATGAGCATCTTTAACATATTCTATAGTCTTTTCCTGTGGTGTTAGGTCTTACTTTATTATTATTTTTTGTCCTGGGAATGGGACAGGGATTTGTCATGGGGGAACTGCCCTTTAAATTTTAAGTGACACTACAGAAAAACACAAAAAGGTGATGGGTTGTGTTGTGCTTGTTTTGAATGCTGTCTTGACATCTCTTCTCTTTTCCTCTAGTATGTTCTAAAGCTGTGTCTGAGATCTGGATTTGCCCATCACTTTGGCTAGTGACAGGCCTAATAAATTTGCTTTGTACATTTTCTTTTACTTTCCTTTTTTCCTTTTTGGAGGCATCATGCTGATGGTGTGTCTTTATGAGTGTTTTAACCATTTTCATGGTGGAAGAATTTTTTATTTATGCAGTTGTACAGTTTTATTTTTTTCTGCAAGGAAAAGTGTAGTGTATGAAATAAACCAGAGTCACTTGTTTGAAAATAAGTCTTTATTTTGAACTTTATAAAAAGCAATGCAGTACCCCATAGACTGGTGTAAAATGTTTTCTACTATGCAAAGTCCATGTTCTAATAATTGCCAGGGGTACAGTGCTCTTGTTGATCATGTATTCAGTCAAATTAAAACAATGGACAATAAAAGAATGAATACATGAAAAAAAAAAAACAGAAGACATCTGCAGCAGATATATTTTCCAAGCCCAACCTATAGTTCCAGAAGTGTTTTTCAGATTTCCATGCAAGTGCAGAGGAAATTTACATATTTCAAAATCTGTTAAATAGTGCAGTTGAGCAGCTTTCTCCTGACTTCAATTGGAAGTGATTAGTCGTCAATGTAAAAAGATGCTAAAAGGCAAATATCAACAAGAATTTCATAGAATTCTATAAATGCTTTCAAAGCAATGAATATAGTTATTTAAAATTACGTTTATAGATTTATATCAGCATTTGGCAGTACCTATCTATAAGATTTTGAATATGAAATAGTAAAATATCAGATTATCATCAATAGATGAACATTTGCAATTAATTTTGATGATAAGGAATACTAACTGAATCCCAATTAAGTGAAATATTTTATCCTATCCTCCCAAAAAGAATTCTGTTCTTCTCATTAGTAGACCTGTATTACAAAGAATTGCACTCACATATTTTTATTATATTTTAAATTTTGTCAAAAAATTTCATGGAAATTTGTAGTTATTTCTTGCTATACCTTGATCATGTCCTTTATATTACCTCTTGGCCTCCAAAGCATAAAATATTTGCTATCTAGCTGTTTAGTCAGTTCTCGTATTGCTATAAAGAAATACCTGAGACTGGGTGATTTATAAAGAAAAGAGGTTTAATTAGCTCACAGTTCTGCAGGCTGTATAGAAAGCATAGAAGCTTCTGGGGAGCCTCAGGAAGCTTCCAGTCTTGGCGGAAGGCAAAGATGGAACGGGTATCTTACATAGCAGGAGCAAGAGAGAGATGGGGGAGGTGCCTCACACTTTTAAATGACCAGATCTCATGAGAACAAACTCACCAGTCATGAGGACAGTACCAAGAGGGTTATTGCTAAATCATTCATGAGAATTCACCCCCATGACCCAGTTACCCCCCCACCAGGCCCCACCTCCAACAATTGGATTTCAGTTTGACATGAGATTTGGATGGGGACACAGGTCCAAACCATGTCACCAGCCCTCTTCGAAAAAAGTTTGCCAACCCTATTTCAATGGTTTCGTTAGGATTCCACCCCATTTTATTTATTTTTGTTACTAGTAACCTGGAAAGAAGTTATGAAACTGGAAGGATGTAACTAGAAGCCTTGGAGTATAAATATTTAGGAGGATTCTAAATTATTTGACTATCTCAGTTCTGCACAGGACCAAGGCTTAGAAATGACAATATTTCCTTCTCCAGATGAGTTGGCAAAATTTCAAAGTGGAAATTGTAAGACAATTATGGTCAATAACCCAGGAAGAAAAGGGATGGAGAGAGTTTCTTGAGAGTATAGGAGTTCATTACCAGGAGGGGAGCAGTGGGATAGGAAGATCAAGGAAGAGGGAGAAGAAGATATGCAAGGAAAGAACAAAGTAGCAGTGCTCAAACTGTCCTAATGTTGGTCAATGGAAGCACCTCAGTTGGCTCCTAAGTCCCTTTGTCATAACTCTAGTATCATGGCGTCCTTACTTTCAGGAATAATATGTTTCAGATTCATCTTGTACGTTTCCTGTCCTGGGTTGGTAATCAACTATTTCTAAAAGGAGCCACTTTTCCTTTTACTGGAAGATAAAATCAAGTTAAAGTAATTACATACTTGATTTATTCTATGTCTCTACACACATAGAGAATAAAGTGTAGTTTCAAATAGCAGTATTAATACTAACAATGTAATTTAAGATTTCTTTGCTTTTCTTTGTATCTTTAGTATATATATCCCACTAGAGATGTACAGTTCAATTTCTGTGTGTTAAAGTCACTTAAATTTTTTCTATATAGAAATATCATCAGTAGATATACAGTTAGGCTCATTTGTTTCATTTTGCTTCTGATTTTAAAAATAATTTTGTTTTTATTTTATAATTGCCTAAAAATTTACATGATTTCTTAGTCAAACCTACAGAACAGATATTTCAGAGAACTCTAGCTTCCATCTCTGTCCTTTCCACTCTAAGTCCTCTCTCTTGTTTAAGTAACTGTTTTAAAGTTTTTGGGGTTTTTTTTAATACTTAAAATAAAAGAAAATAAAGCCAGGCTCCATGGCTCATGCCTATAATCCCAGGACTTTGGGAGGCTGAGGTGGGAGGATCACTTGAGACCAGGAGTTTGAGACCAGCCTGGGCAACATTAGCGAGACCGTTTTCCTTACCAAAAATTTAAAAATAAAAATAATATTTAAAAAAAAAAAACATTTGTTTTAAATGCCATACCCTTCATAAATAAGGCATACTATACATACTTTCTGCTCTTGCTTTTTTTTTGAGGCGGAGTCTCGCTCTGTGGCCCAGGCTGGAGTGCAGTGGCACGATCTTGGCTCACTGCAACCTCCACCTCCTGGGTTCAAGCAATTCTCCTGCCTCAACTTCTCAAGTAGCTGGGACTACAGGCACATGCCACCATGCCTGGCTAATTTTTTGTATTTTTAGTAGAGACGGGGTTTCACCATGTTAGCCAGGATGGTCTCAATGATCTGACCTTGTGATCCGCCCGCCTTGGCCTCCCAAAGTGCTGGGATTACAGGCATGAGCCACCGTGCCCGGCTGCTCTTGCTTTTTTTACTTAACTCTGTCATGAGGACTATGCTATAGCAGTAAATAAAGACATTTCTTCATTTATTTTATAATACTCTGTTTTTTGATATACCGTAATGTATTCAATCATTCCCCCATAGGACGTTTCTAGTGTTTTGCTATTAAAACGATACCATGAGAAGCCTTGTAAATAAAAGTTAAAGGAATTTTTTATAATACAAAAATTTGAGAAAACACAGTAATAGAAAAATAATCTCTCATATTTTTCAACTTTGAGGTAAAAATGAAGGACTTGTTTTTGTATCAGGCTTAGTTAACTTTTATAAAGGTAATATTGAGAAAAGAATCTTACCAAACTGTCTTTATCTCATTGCAAATCCAGATTTTCCTGCCTCCTTTTTTATTGTAAAAAACACATAGCCCAAAATTTACCATCTTAACCATTTTTAAAGGTACGGTTCATAAGTGTGTAAGTATATTCACATTGTTGTGAAACAGATCTTCAGAGGTTTTTCATATTGCAAAACTGAAACACTATACCCATTAAATAACTACCCCCCATTTCCCTGCCACCCCCCGGTCCCTGGCAATCACCATTCTGCTTTTTGTTTCTATTAATTTGAATACTTTAGATACCTCATATAAGTGGAGTCATACAGTGTATGTCCTTTTGAGATGGGCTTATTTCACTTAGCATAGTGTCCTCAAGGTTTATCCATGTTGTTGCATGTGACAGGATTTCCTTTTTCAAGGCTAAATAATACTCCATCATCATATGTATATACCACATTTTCTTTATTCATTCATTCATCCATCCATGGACATTTGGGTTGCTTCACCTCTTCACTGTTGTGAGTACTGCTGCTATGAACATGGGCATGTAAATAGCTTTTTGAGGCCCCACTTGCTATTCTTTTGGACATATGTCCAGAAGTAGGATTGCTGGATTATATGGTAATTCTGTGTTAAAATTTTTTTTAGGAACCTTCATATTTTTTTCCATAACAATTGCACCATTTTACATTCCTACCATCAGTGCAAAAAGGTTCCAGTTTTGACACATTGCCAATCCTTGTTATTTTCTGTTTCTTGTTTTTTTAATAGTAGCCATCCTAATGGATGTGAGGTGATATCTCATTGTGGTTTTCATATGTATTTCTCTGATGATTAGTGATGTTGAGTATCTTTCCATATGCTTGTTGGTGGTTTCTATATAATCTTTGGAGAAATGTCTATTGAAATCCTCTCCCCATTTTTTAATCAGATTACAAATCCAAATTTTTTATAACTTAATATTTTTGCTGTTAGCTAGTAGCGCATATTTAACATAGCCCTAAAGAGAATATCATGTTAATCTAAACTGTGACTGGTAAGAATATCTATGACCTAAATTTATTTTGTTATTCTTACAGGGCTATTTAGAAACCAAAAAATATTAAGAGAATACAGAGATTTCTTGGGAAATACCAAGGTAAGGATATCTTTGTAATAATGTGTGTGTTTGCGTTGCACAGCAAAATTCTAATATCATTCCATTGTAAAATTCTAGCATGTCTGTGATCTCAATCTAAGATTTTCTTGAGTACATTGTAGTTCACTGAATTATAGTCGATTCATTCATTTCCGTCTGATTTTCCTTTTTTTTTTTTTTTTTTTTTTGAGACAGAGTTTTGCTCTTGTTGCCCAGGCTGGAGTGCAGTAGTGTAATCTCGGCTCACTGCAGTCTCCACCTCCCGGGTTTGAGCAATTCTCCTGCCTCAGCCTCCCGAGCAGCTGGGACCACAGGCATGCCACCATGCCCAGTTAATTTTTGTGTTTTTAGTAGAGACAGAGTTTCACCATGTTGGCTAGGCGGGTCTTGAACTCCTGACCTCAGGTGATGCGCCTGCCTCGTCCTCCCAAAGTGTTGGGATTACAAGCGTGAGCCACCGTGCCCGGCCTGATTTTCTTGAAATTTAAAACATTTGTACATAAGTTTTCTTTAAAGTCATAACCATGTTATGAACCTTAAGCATGTAGATATAGATGAGGAAGACTTTATTTTCTTAGGTTTTAGTGAGATTTATATCTGTCATACACACTCTTAATTTTCTTTAGCCTCTCTCTTTCTGCTCCTAACTCTGGTTCAACATTCAGACTGCCAACTCTGTGCTTGTATCCAAGAAGCTTAGCCCTTAGAGAAGAAAATTACACAGCCAGTGTGATTGTTCTTTCTTCCTTATATGACTATACAAAATCAATGGATACTCAATATTATTTGACAGTCTTACTAAACTTCCAGAGTATGTTCACCTTCCCACTCTTTGAAATAGCTATTGCGTGTCTTTTTCTTTCTTCCCAACAGCCTCACTCTTTACTCTTCAGCTGTTGACTTTGCTTCATATTTTATTGAAAAAATAGGTGTAATTTCATAAAAGTACCTCATCTTTTTCATCACCTCATCTTTTCATCACCAAATTTACTAACTCATCTACACATGTGACAAAATACTCTGCTTTCCTTCCTACTAGAAGGAAATTAATATTGGGACACATGTAGAAAGTTTGCCTCTACTGTTCTACCTCTTGTTTTCTCCTGAACCTAATCCAACTGGGCTTTCAACCCCACCACCCCACTGAAATGACTTACCAAAGTCCCCAGCACCTTTAAGATGCCAAGCAGTCTATGGCCAAGTTGACTTTCCATTTAAACTTGGCTGGGAGGAATCTCCGATCAAGAAGTTAATGTCATATTTGGATAAAAGGCTACCTATGCACATTTTCTTCTCTCTGGTGGCATTTGAGACATTGCACCCATTTTGCAAAGTTTAGACATTGGCAGTGATGATAATTTTAGCCAAATCTTATTTGATATGCTTTCCTTTTCCATTTATTATCTTCAAGACCTCTTAATTTCCATTTCCCCTTTGATCCCTGCATTTCTGGCACCCCAGTACTGCCCTGAAGATGTGGACTCTGCTCTGGTAGAGCCTTCATATGTCTTATGAGCCAGCATTTTCACTCTCATGCCTCAAGGGCTATTGCCATTGCCTCTTGTGCTGGGATAACTTAGGCTGGTGAGACCTGCCTCCTGGGAAGATTCACTCCTCGCCTTCACATCTGTTTCACATGGAGAATCATCCTCACCAGATTTTCTAATAGTAGCTGTTGACTTATGAAATCTTTGTTACTTTAGAAGATTAATACTGGTCAGCTTTTGAATATTCCATGTTTTGAATTGATTTTTTTTGCTATGACAATGTTTTTTTGCTGGGACATTAGGATAAAACTAGTATTTCATTTCCCTCTACTGTACCCCTATTCCCTTTAGGAATGGTTGTTCTCTCACTGAAGATGGTTGCTTTCCTTCTCTAAAACATAGGGCTAATTCTGTTTGCAAAAATTAAATGCCTTCTTTTTTTTTTTTTTTTTTTTTTGTTATTTCTGACCCAGACACTTGTTTTTCCAATATATTCTTATCTCATGAGAACTCCAATAATGAGATATATGAAATCACAGTGTTCTGGGTCTGCTCCTCTGGTATTTAATTTCTTATATAATAATTTCCCCTTTAATACATTTCTACTTTCCCATGCCTTCCCTTCTATTTCTAATTCATGGGTTTCTTGATATAGTACTTCAGAGAATTGGAAGTACCTTTATCTCTGCTTAATATATTTAACTCCACAATAGTATCACCTTGAAATGCACCAATAATGCTTTGAACAATTTATGCTCCTTTTCCTGGTAGTTCTCTCTGAAATCTATCCAAATTTTCTGTACTTGTCCCAATATTAAAGAACCTTGTTTATTGTGAATGTTCTCAAAGATATATAAAAATAGAAAAAATAGATATTGGCTATCCAGTTTCATTAATTTCTAACATTTTGCTGTCCTGGTCTTCAAAAAGGGGCAGTTCTCCAATTGCTCTGATTATGGAATTTTTTAATATTTTATTTTATTTTATTTTATTTTATTTTTGAGACAGAGTATTGCTGTGTTGCCCACGATCTCAGCTCACTGCAACCTCCGCCTCCCGGGTTCAAGAGATTCTCATGCCTCAGCCTCCTGAGTAGCTGGGATTACGGGCACCCACTACCACACCCGGCTGATTTTTTTGTATTTTAGTAGAGACGGGGTTTTACCATGTTGTCCACACTGGTCTCAAACTCCTGAGCTCAAGCAGTCTGTCCATCTTGGCCTCCCAAAGTGCTAGGATTACAAGTGTGAGCCACTGCGCCCGGCCTGATTATGGAATTTTTGAGTAGCTTTTACAGGAAGCTTCCCAAGTGGGTTGTGGATCCTGGCTCCTTGTGATCTCTTGTTTTTCTAGATTTTTATTCTCTTGTTAGAGTTCCTTGGGCCTTATCATTATTTCTAGTTTCTACCAACACATCTTCCCGTTTTCTACAGCCTTCTTTATTAGAGTGGTTTGGGCCGAGTGAATCTTTTTCCTTATTTTTCTTATTATTTCTTATTCTGATCTTAAAGATCTCATTTCCTTTCCCTGTTTTGCCCCTCCCATGAGTTCCCAAACCTTTCTTCTAAAGAAATCTTATTTTTCACCGTAAGCAGCATTCTATTGTTCCCATAATAATTTCATTGAGTTTTTCTCTATTCATCCAAATAATACAATTTATCCTTATTTTAATAAAACATACATTCTGTTTGTTATCAATAAACAGTATAATTCAGAAATCTAGACCCATAGTCAGAGTTTATGGCTTACAAATCGGGTAAAAGTTGAGATCACATGGACAAGGTTTATCCCTGTGTAGTTCCTTCTCTTAGCTCTGAAGGCAGGTCAATACAGAATTTTGGGTGTCTGATTTCACACATTCTTAGAGCATATGAATTTCAGCACAGTGCATTTTTCTACTTTATTACTAGTTTTTATGTAGCCAGCTCAGATCCTTTCTGGAAGTAGGCAGGACATGAATTACAAGGAAACAAAACAAACAAGTTTCTGGAAAGAGACCCAGATATCCTTTCGGTTTTAATCTTTCCACTTTCTAAACAAGAACTTCTAGAGAAAAATAAGTAAACCTAATTCAGAAGTTTTGATAGAGGAAAATGTTCTGGTCTGTCAAAGCCACCAGTTATAGTGCTTCTCTGCAAAATTTTGGAGGTATTAAAAAAAGTTTTTGTTTTTTTACAGCCACGCTCCAGAACAGCATCAGTGTTTTTTAAGGGACCAGGAAAAGTGGTGATGGTTGCGATTTGCATGTAAGTACTGAAAAATAAGCTTTGTGAAATAGAATATATTCTTTTAAATATGTATATCCTTAAATATGTAAATTTATTACATGGTAGCTAGCTATAGAGTTTGAGGTTTATTTTGTTTTAGGAGGAAATTGAATAAGTCTTTATTATTGTCAGTAAAGTGGTGGGGAAAGAGCATGAATTCATGTAGATAACCATGCTCATTCTCTGTATATTTTTGATGTAGTTAGATCTAAGAATAGTTGCTACCTGAAAATCCTTTCTTGTTTTTATTGGAGTTGATACAAGTCTTTTTTAAAGAAGTTAGCTAAACCAACCTGGGTTACAGCTACTGAAGAATATGTTTGTGCTTATTATCTTTATTCCACTTATCTTGGAAGAACATAATTATTTGTTCTTGTTATTTTTGCCTCCTCTTTTTTTTTTTTTTTTTTGAGACAGAGTCTTGCTCTGTCGCCAGGCTGGAGTGCAGTGGCGCAATCTCAACTCACTGCAATCTCTGCCTCCCGGGTTAAAGCCATTCTTCTGCAGCAGCCTCCCAAGTAGCTAGGATTACATGCGCGCGCCATCATGCCCAGCTAATTTTTGTATTTTTAGTAGAGATGGGGTTTCACTATGTTGGCCAGGATGGTCTCAATCTCCTGACCTCATGATCTGCCCACCTCGGCTTCCCAAAGTGCTGGGATTACAGGTGTGAGCCACTGAGCCCGGCCTTACCTTCCCCTTTTTCCCTCTATCTTCTTGATTCCTATTGTTTTGTTCACCTTTTATCTGTTTTTCTGACTAATCTATTTTAGGATGTATGAAATCATTCAATAATTCATTAGTTCTTTTATTCTTAAATATATATATGTAAAATATGTATCAGATAGTGTGATAGGATATGAAAATAAAAAGATATAATACATAATTCTTTAAGGATTGGAGGGACACTAAACTAGAGGAAGGCATTTATAATACAGACAAGGAATAATGATGTCATAACTACAATAGTGGTGGTACAGATAGACATAGACAGTTTCAACTTCTTAGAAGGTATGTTCAAGGATAGTGACCAGGTTTCTGGCTGTACAGTTGTGTAAATAATGTACCATTCACTGAGGAGAGTACTGAAAGGAGGAGCAGGGTGGGAGCAGAGAAAATGATGAGTTCATTTTTGAGCTGGTGATATGTTTAGGGCACCCAGGTGGAGATAGTCAACAGGGTTGTTTTCACCAGTAATACAGGGATAGTGATTATAGCTTTTCTCATTGGAGGGATGTATGTGTGAAAAGTGCTTAACATAGTACCTGCTCTAAGATATGTGCTTAAGAAGTATTATTGTTAATATATATTGGTGTGAAGCTCAGGAGAGAAATCTGAGTTAGAGGTTTGATAGTTTTTAGTATATAGATGATAACTAAAGCCATAAAAGTAAAGATCACCTGAGGAATGTATGTATATATAGTATCAGGAATAAAAAGTCCTCAGGAAAAATTCCTTGAAGAATGTTAACATTAAGAAAAAGGTGGAGGCTTTGGGAGACCTCGTGATCCGAGGTCAGGAGATCGAGATCATCCTGGCTAACACGGTGAAACCCCGTCTCTACTAAAAATACAAAAAATTAGCTGTGTAATCAATGTCATGAAAATGGCCATACTGCCCAAAGTAATTAATGGAATCAATGATATCCCCATCAAGCTACCATTGACTTTCTTCACAGAATTAGAAAAAAAACTTCTTTAAATTTCATATGGAACCAAAAAAGAGCCTGTATAGCCAAGATAATCCTAAGCAAAAAGAACAAAGCTGGAGGCATCACGCTGCCTGACTTCAAACTATACTACAAGGCTGCGGTAACCAAAACAGCATGGTACTGGTACCAAAACAGATATATAGACCAATGTAACAGAACTGAGGCCTCAGAAATAACACCAAACATCTACAACCATCTGATCTTTGACAAACCTGACAAAAGCAATGGGGAAAGGATTCCCGATTTAATAAATGGTGCTGGGAAAACTGGCAAGCCATATGCAGAAAACTGAAACTGGACCCTGTCCTTATACCTTATACAAAAATTAACTCAAGATGGATTAAAGACTTAAACATAAGACCTAAAACCATAAAAACCCTAGAAGAAAACCTAGGCAATACCATTCAGGACATAGGCATGGGCAAAGACTTCATGACTTTCACACCAAAAGCAATGGGAACAAAAGCCAAAATTGACAAATAGGATCTAATTAAGCTAAAGAACTTCTGCACAGCAAAATAAACTATTATCAAAGTGAACAGATAATCTATAGAATGGGAGAAAATTTTTGCAATCTATCCATCTGACAAAGGGCTAATATCCAGAATCTACAAGGAACTTAAACAAATTTACAAGAAAAACAAACAACTGCATCAAAAAGTGGGTGAAGGATATGAACAGACACTTCTCAAAAGAAGATATTTATGCAGCCAACAAACATGTGGAAAAAAAGCTCATCATCACTGGTCATTAGAGAAATGCAAATTGAAACCACAATGAGATTCTATCTCACGCCAGTTAGATTGGCGATCATTTAAAAGTCAGGAAACAGCAGATGCTGGAGAGGATGTGGAGAAATAGGAACACTTTTACACTGTTGGTGAGAGTGTAAATTAGTTCAACCATTGTGGAAGACAGTGTGGCGATTCCTCCAGGATCTAGAACCGGAAATACCATTTGATCCAGCAGTCCCATTACTGGGTATATATCCAACAGATTATAAATCATTCTACTATAAAGACACATGCACATGTATGTTTTTTGTAGCACTATTCATATTAGCAGACTTGGAGCCAACCCAGATGCCCATCAATGATAGACTGGATAAAGAAAATGTGGCACATATACACCATGGGATAATATGCAGCCATAAAAAAGGATGAGTTCATATCCTTTGCAGGGACATGGATGAAGCTGGAAACCATCATTCTCAGCAGACTAGCACAAGAACAGAAAATCAAACACCACATGTTCTCACTCATAAGTGAGAGCTGAACAATGAAAACACATGGACACAGAGAGGGGAATATCACACACTGGGGCCTATTGGGGGGTGGGTGGCTGGGGGAGGGATAGCATTAGGAGAAATACCTAATGTAGATGACGGGTTGATGGGTGCAGCAAACCACCATGGCACATGTATACCTATGTAACAAACCTGCACATTCTGCACATGTATCCCAAAACTTAAATTATAAATTTAAAAAATAAATAAACATTGTTTAAAAAAAGAAGAAAATAGTGTCAGATGCTCCCCGGAGGTTAAGAGAAATGCTAAAATATTTCCAGGAATTTAGTAGTATGGAATGGTAGGTGGTATTGATAAGATGAAAACTGTGACAGAATAAATATGATGTTTTTAAGAAGTTATCTGAGGTGGAGGAGATGGGAAAAGGGTAGCTAAAAGGGGACATACAGTTCTCTCATTTATAAAATGGGGGTGTTAATATTTGTATAACAGACTTGTAATATAACATGGTAACTCACTAGCATAACGTCTGAGATAAATCATATTAGTCATTACTGTTGGTATCTGAGCAGCTAGTTTCCTCAGAGTTAACTGTGTTTATTTTGGCATCTAGCTACTTCTAGTATGACTCTGAGACTGCTTAGAGTCACCTCTGGCATCTGCCTCCTTAAGTAAACAGATTTTCACTGGAGTCTTGCCTTTGACACTGGCCCAATGGACAGTATCAGGTGCAGATCTGCTTTTATCTACCTAAAACACATAATTTTCTTTTACATTTTATCTTGTCCACATATAGAAGACCGTCTTTTCTCACCAGTTTTCAAAATATACTTAAGTAATTTGCTTACACATAGCATGCCTCTTAACAGTACATAATCTATATTTTTTCAAATTTTTACTCTTGTTACCTAAACAAAGTTTTTTAAGGCTAGGGATTCTTTTAATTGTACTTGTTTTTTTTTTTGTTATTGTTGTTGTTGTTGTTTTAGCGATGGGGTCTCACTCTCTTGCCTAGGCTGGAGTGCAGTGGCACGATCATAGCTCACTTCAGCCTCAAACTCCTGGGCTCAGATGATCTTCCCACCTCAGCCTCCCAGTAGCTGGGACTAAAGGCGTGCACTACCACAC
Organism: Gorilla gorilla gorilla; assembly: GCF_029281585.2. Classification (NCBI taxonomy): domain Eukaryota; kingdom Metazoa; phylum Chordata; class Mammalia; order Primates; family Hominidae; genus Gorilla; species Gorilla gorilla. The sequence goes on from NC_073227.2 coordinate 50,064,718, forward strand.
CAGACTAAGTTTTTAAAAAATTTTTTGTAGAGATGGGGTCTTACTTTGTTGCCCAGACTGGTCTTGAACTCCTGTCCTCAAGCCATCCTCCCACCTCAGCCTCCCAAAATGTTGGCATTATAGGTGTGAGCCATTGTGCTTAGCCTAATTTTACTTTCAACAGAATCTAGTATAGAGGTATACAGCTGATTGAGTATGCTTTTGGCTTAAATTTTTGTCCAAACCTATGCTAAATTGTTTTCTCTTTCTCTTCTAGCAATGGATTAAACTGCTTCTTTAAATTTCTTGCCTGGATTTATACCGGTTCAGCAAGTATGTTCTCAGAAGCTATACACTCATTATCTGATACTTGTAATCAGGTGAGGACTAAAGCTTTTTTATAAGTCAGTTTTAAAGTAATAGTTGTAGGCTTTAATCTAAAAGTTGATCTATTTTAAAACTGAATGATTCCAGTAGTTGGCCTGTGGGAGAAAATAAAAGTTTACTTTTCAGCAATGAAGTGCATAGAAATTTAATCGTAGTATTTTAAAGCAGATTGTTATGCTTTAAGAACCTCTGACAATGAAATGTGAAGTATAACATTGTCAGTCACTGAGCAGAAATCTGGTCTCTGAATATGAATTCTCAATGACTGTAATAGTCAATGAATTTAAACTTTTGGAATAAAGATGTAAAATCATATGTAATTGGTTAAAATGCTTTCACATTAGATTCATAATTTGAATTACTTTCCTTGGCTTTGCAAATGGAGAAAAATTTTTGTATTAATACAATTAAAATACCTTTTAAACCGCCTGTGGCCCAAATTGTGAAAACTAGAAACCCAAAACTTTTCTAAGAATATAATAAAAATTTCTGTGTGTGCATCCTATTACATTTTAAAGAGTGCGGTATATTAAGAGGATACCTTTTCAATATTTACTTATTTTTAGTCCTGTTATGTAAAAACTGATTTGGGAGAACTTCAATGAAAGACACAGGTAAAATAAGAATATTTAAGACAAGGATAAAAATAACATGAAGATAAGGAGCAAGGAGAGCAATATTAATTAAAAATTAAGCCTGTGAACTTGTCTCACTCACTGTCAAATCAGATGGATTAAAACCCTTCATAAAAGTAAGGAAAGAAGACAAGTGTTTGCCATTAGTACTAAGTATTTACCTTGAACTTAATTTTTATACTCAATATATACTTAAATACTGTCTCTATAAAATTTTACCATTCAACTGTGGTATGCAGTGGGAGGAGAGGGGATAGGGAGAGATATATAACTTATAATCTCTATTTTCTTGTAAGCTTATCAAGGAAAGTTGAAATACAGAAATATTTGTCCATATGGCAAGGAGATATGTATGATGTTATTAGTTTCAATATTAGTTTTTATTTCAAACATTGAAGACAGTGTTTAAGTGTTCATTCTCTATGCTATTCAGGCATTTAAAAAGAATGTAGTAGATATCTGTGTACTGACCTGGAATGATAACCATGATAAATTGAGTAAAAAATCAAGTTGCAAAATACTATGTTCAGAACTTCTGCTTTCACCCATGACAGACTAACAGGGATTGAGTTTATTCTTTTGCCATAAACAACTAAAAACTAGACAGTATATTGGACAATAGCAGCATAAGACCATGATCTCTGAGAGATAAGAAACAAATTATTTGAACTCTATGATCTCTCTGGCTTTTTGCTTGAACGCATGTTTTGGATAGTGGAGCAGGATGGGAAATAACAGTCTCATTGAGTTGAGAAGACAGAAATCAGTGTTCAGGGCATCTGAGGTGGCTAGAACTTACAAGGCAGAGTTCCACAGAGGAAGGAGCTACAAAGACAAAAAGCTATAGAAGTCTACATAGGGATTTCCTTGAATTGAATGTTTGCTGAATGTTAAGTTACACATGTGTAAGATGTGAGCATCAGTCTGGGCAGAGAACCAGCAGGGAGCAGTAACTGACTAATTCCCACTGCTCACACAAAACTAGGATACATTCAAGTTCTGACTAGCTGACGTAAGAGAGTTCTCATTGATTATCGAGGCCAATGGAAGGCTCGCCTTAGGAGCAGGGCTAAATTATTCTTAACGTAAAGGCTGTTCTAGAACCCTCCCTAACAAATCTTCCTAAAAGTTCTAAAGGATCAAGCTGATCTTCAAATAATTTAATCACTTGCCAGAACAAAGCCTCACATTCTTTAATAAAGGCAGCAAAATCCAAACACTCAGTGTAACATTCACAGTGTTTAGCATCCAATAAAAAAGACTAATCGCCAGTATAAGAAGCAGGAAAATTTGACTCATAACCAGGAGAAAAATCAGTCAGAAGTAGACTAAACAGATGATAGAATTAGCAGACAAGGATATTAAACAGCTATTTCAAGTACAGTCATGTATTGAAAGGAAAATATGAACATAAGAAGAGAAATCAAAGGTATAAAAAATAAACCAAATGAAACTTTTAGAGCTAAAAAAATATATCTGATGTGAAAAATTCACTGTATAGAATTAACAGCACATTAGACACTGCAGGTAAAACAGTCAGTGAACCTGAATATGTAACAGCAGAAAATATTCTTACTAAAGCCACAGACAAAAAAGATTGAAAAAAATGGAGGAAGCCTTGGTAACCTATGGAACAATATCAAGAGTATTCTGTCAAGCATTTAGGGAAGAAACAATACTGAGTACACAGACTTTCAGAAATAGAGAATGAAATGTTTTTCTACTGCTTTAATGAGGCTAGTATAACCCTGATCCCAAAATTTTACAAAGTCATTATGAGAGGGAAAAAACCCTACAGACCAGTTATTCCTCATGAACACAGATATAAAACTCCTTAAAATATAATCAGATTGAATTATATAAATATATAAATATGATATATATAAAAATGATATTATATCATAAGTGAGTAAGATTTCAGGAGTGTAAAGTTGGTTTAACATTCAAAATCAGTAAGTATAGAAGGTTAATATGAAGAAATTAATTGCATTTCTACTATCAGCAAATAAATGGGGAAGGAAATTTTAATAAATTCCATATAAAGTAGTATCACAAAATATTAAATACTTAGAGATAAATCTAGCAAAAGACATACAAGACCTTTACGCTGAAAATCGTAAAATGTTGCTGAGAGAAATCAAAGAAGACCTAAAGAAATGGAGAGATACAATACCGCGTTCATAGGTTGGATGTCATAGATCTGTCAAATCTCCCTAAATTGATTTACAGATATAATGGAGTTCCATTCATAATATGAATAGACTTCTCTGTACAATTGACAAACCGAATAAATTCCAAAATTCATATGGACATGCAAAGAACCTGGAATATTCAAAGCAATCTTGAAACAAGAAATTTGGAGAACTTCAAGACATTATAAACCTATAGAAATTAGGACAGTGAGTTACTGGCATAAGGATTGACAAATCAATGGAACAAAATTGAGGATCCAACAACAGAGCCACATTTACATGGCCCGTGACTTTCGGCAAAGGCATCAAAGCAATTGAGTGAAGAAATGAAACTTTTTAAAACAAATAATGTTGGAAAAATTGGATCCATATGGGGAGAAAAAGGACCTTGACTCCTACTTCACACAGTGTATACAAGTTTGAAATGGATCATAGTCCAAATATAAAAGTTAAAACTATGAAGATTCTAGAAGAAAACCTAGGAGAATATCTTTTAGACCTGGTAGGCAAAGATTTCATAAATAGGACACAGAAACAATATCATAAAATAAGATTTACAAATTCAACTTCATCAAAATTAAAAACTTTTGCTCATTGAAAGACATCCTTAAGGAAATAAATAGGCATAGATTGGGAGAAAATAGTCACAAAGCATTCTGACAAGGGACTGGTATCCAGGATTAAGAAATTCCACGATTCAGTAATAAAATGAGAACCCAGTTTTTTCCCCCCAAGGATAAAGATTTGGGCAGGTACTTCACCAATAAGGAAACATGAATGGTGGCCAGTGGACACCTGAAAAAGTGCTAACACCATTAATGATCAGGAAATGTATATTAATACCACAAGACATCTCTGCATATCCACTATAATGGCTACAAGTAAAAACCTGATAGCCAAATGTTGGTGAAGATGTGGAGCAGCCAGATCTCCCAGTCATTGCTGGTGTATTAATAAAATGGTACAACCACTCTGGAAAATATTTGGCAGCCTCCTATAAACATATACTTACCCTGTGACCCACCAATTCCACTTCTAAGTATTTACCCAAGGGAAGTGGGAATGAATGGTCCCAAAACATTTGTATAAGAATGTTGGCTGGGCGCGGTGGCTCACGTCTGTAATCCAAGCACTTTGGGAGGCTAAGGCGGGCAGATCATCTGAGGTCAGGAATTCGAGACCAGCCTGGCCAAGATGGTGAAACTCCATCTCTGCTAAAAGTACAAAATAGCTGGGCATGGTGATGGGTCCATGTAATCCCAGCTACTTGGGAGGCTAAGGCAGGAGAATCGCTTGAACCCGGAAGGCGGGGGTTACAGTGAGCCGAGATGCGAGATTGCACCACTGCATTCCAGCCTGGATGACAAGAGTGACTCGGTCTCCAAAAAAAAAAAAAAAAAAAAGGAATGTTATAGCAGCTTTACTTATAATGGCTGAAAAAATTGGAATCAACCCAAATGTTTATCAGCAGTACAGCAGATAAACAAATTGTGGTATACTCATACAATGGAATATTATCTGGCAATAAAAGGGAATGAACTACTTTTCTGACTGGCAACATAGTTGTATCTCCAGCAAGGAACTTTAATTTTTAATAGTTTAAAAAATTGGGAAAAATGGTTGCGTCTGATGTCGGGGAGGAAAGAGGCACAGGGAGCTTTTTGGGAATGATGGAAAGGTTCTGTGTCTTCATAGGAATATATGTTTCAAGGGTGTGTGTATTTGTTAACAACCAGAACTGTACATTCTGGGCCAGGTACAGTGGCTCATGCCTGTAATTCCAGCACACTGGGAGGCCGAGGCGGGCGGATCACTGGAGGTCAGGAGTTCGAGGCCAGCCTGGCCAATACGGTGAAACCCGCATCTCTACTAAAAATACAAAAACATTAGCTGAGCGTGGTGGCACATGCCTGTAATCCCAGCTACTCAGGAAATGGAGACAGGAGAATCACTTGAACCCGGGAGGCAGAGGTTGCAGTGAGTCAAGATGGCACCACTGTACTCCAGCCTGGACGACAGAACTGGACATCTCAAAACAAAAACAAAAACAAAACTGCACAATCAGGATTTGTGCATTTCATTGTATGTGAATTTTACCTCAAAAAAATTCTCCCTATGTGGAAATGTGATTACTTAGTAGATATTTGATAATAGTAAGGAATTAGTATTGATTTTTTTTTTTTTTTTTGAGACAGAGTCTCGCTCTGTCGCCCAGGCTGGAGTGCAATGGCATGATCTCAGCTCACTGCAAGCTCCGCCTCCCAGGTTCACACCATTCTCCTGCCTCAGCCTCCCGAGTAGCTGGGACTACAGGTGCCCGCCATCACGCCCAGCTAATTTTTTGTATTTTTAGTAGAGACGGGGTTTCACTGTGTTAGCCAGGATGGTCTCGATATGGTCTTGATCTCCTGACCTTGTGATCCACCTGCCTCAGCCTCCCAAAGTGCTGGTATTACAGACGTGAGCCACCGCACCCGGCCAGGAATTAGTATTGATTTTTAAAAGTCTGATAATAGTCTTGTGGCTGTATTTTCTAAAAAGCCTAGTTTTTAAAGAGATTCATCTAAAATATTTAAAGATGAAATGGTACGATGCTTGGAATTTACTTCAAAATATTCATGAGGGAGTAGATATGGATGAAATAAAACATATTTGGTTACATATTTATAATTGTTAAAGCTTAATGATGGATGATTTGAGTTTTTAAAAATGTTCTATCAGGGCCGGGCATGGTGGCTCATTCCTGTAATCCCAGCACTTTGGGAGGCCGAAGCAGGCAGATCACCTGAGGTCAGGAGTTCAAGACCAGCCTGACCAACATGGCAAAACCCCGTCTCTTAGAGTTTTCAAAAAGACTTCAGTGAAAAATATTTCAACTGGACCTTTCTGAATAGATGGAAATTGTATTTCAGAAAGTTGTTTCTTTCGAGACCTATAATATTTTAAAAATTTTAATTCCTTGTAGTATTTTTATGCCATATGTTTTCCCTCACTTCTTGAGAGACTTAAGTACCTCCAACTTTTAAATTAGACCTGTGTCTCTAATTATAATGTAGTTATTTATTTATTTATTTACTTATTTTTTGAGACAGAGTCTCGCTGTCTTGCCCAGGCTGGAATGCAGTGGCACAATCTCGGCTTACTGCAAACTCCACCTCCCAGGTTCACGCCATTCTCCTGCCTCAGCTTCCTGAATAGCTGGGACTACAGGCACCCGCCACCACGCCCGGCTAGTTTTTTGTATTTGCAGTACAGACAGGGTTTCACCATGTTAGCCTTACAATTTCTGTTACAGTTCATTTTGGAAAACTTTTCTGTTAAATATTGCACATCATATCATTTAATATCAACTCAGATGAATTTATTGAGCACCTGAGTTTGCAATGTAGCAAGTGTTTAGAAGAAGACATGGTTCTTTCTCTGTCTTCTTTAAACAGGTTATATGCACATAAAACAACTAGAAAGATCTTCTAAGGTACCATTTATGCGGGTGCTGGATAGTATGATACTTAAGGAACACCAGAAACGTGAAGGGTGATCATGGAGTAGAGAGCATTTACAGTACTTCTTAGCCACTAGATGTTAATGTTCGTTATGCTGCAAACTAAACAAATGCTCTGTAGGTTATATATACGTAACTGATAGAGATTTATGTTGTAAATATGTAGAAAAAGGTCTGGAAGGATACATATCAAATATAACTGTGATTCTGTCTTACCTCTGAGGAGAGCTGGTTGGGGTGGTCTCATTTTTGTTAGAACTAATAAATATGGTCCATATTCAGTTTATAAAATAGTTGACGGTATCTCACACTTCATTGCACAGCCAACTGAACATTAAGGATTTTTTAAATAGTTGAATGTTTATTGAATATTATAAAAATAATATAAATACATATCTATGTATACATATATACACATAATGTGAATAATGACTGTCACTTTTAATGTACAGGTGTGTATTAGTCCATTTTCACACTGTTGATAAAAACATACCCAAGACTGGGCAATTTACAAAAAAAAGAGGTTTAATTGTGACTAGGGCAGGCTCACAATCATGGTGGAAGGTGAAAGGCATGTCTCACATGGCAGCAGACAAGAGAAGAGGGCTTGTGCAGGGAAACTCCCCTTTTTAAAACCATCAGATCTTGTGAGACTTATTCACTATCACGAGAACAGCACAGGAAAGTCTTGCCTCCGTGATTCAGTTACCTCCCACTAGGTCCCTCCCACAACATGTGGGAATTCAAGATGAGATTTGGGTGGGGACACAGCCAAACCATATCTTTCCGCCCCAGCCCCTCCTGAATCTCATGTCCTCACATTTCAAAACCAGTCATGCCTTCCCAACAGTCCCCCAAAGTCTTAACTCATTTCAGCATTAACTCAAAAGTCCATCCAAGGTGTCATCTAAGACAAGGCAAGTCCCTTCTGCCTATGAACCTGTAAAATCAAAAGCAGGTTAGTTATTTCCTGGATACAATGAGGGTACAGGCATTGGGTAAATACAGACATTGGGTGAATACAATGTCTCCATTTGGAGACATTGGGTAAATGTCTCCAAAAGGGAGACATTGGCCAAAACAAAGGGGCTACAGGCCCCATGCAAGTCCAGAATCCAGCGGGGCAGTCAATTCGTAAAGCTCCAAAATGATCTCCTTTCGCTCCATGTCTCACCTCCAGGTCACGCTGATGCAAAAGGTGGGCTCCCACAGCCATGGGCAGCTCCACCTCTTTAGCTCTGCAGGATATAGCCCACTTTTGGCTGCTTTCAGGGGCTGGCATTGAGTGTCTGTGGCTTTTCCAGGTGCACTGTGCAAGCTGTCAGTGGATCTATCATTCTGGGGTATGGAGGGCAATGGCCGCCCTCTGCTCACAGCTCCACTAGGTGGTGCCCCGGTAGGTTTTCTGTGTGGGGGCTCCCACCCCACATTTCCCTTAAGCACTGCCCTAGCAGAGGTTGTCCATGAGAGCCCCGCCCGTGCAGCAAACTTCTACCTGGGCATCCAGGTGTTTCCCATACATCCTCTGAAATCTAGGCAGAGATTTCCAAACCTCAATTCTTGACATCTGTGCACCCACAGGCCCAACACCACGTGGAAGCTGCCAAGGCTTGGGGCTTCCACCTGCTGAAGCAATAGCTGGAGCTGTACCTTGGCCCTTTTTAGTCACAGCTGGAGCAGCTGGGATGCAAGGCACTAAGCTCCCAGACTGCACACAGCAGAGGGACCCTAGGCCCAGCCCACAAAACCACTTTTCTTCCTAAACCTCCAGGCCTGTGATTCAAGGGGCTGCCACAAAGGTCTTTGACATGCCCTAGAGACATTTTCCCCCTTTTCTTGGTGATTAACATTCAGTTCCTCATTACTTATGCAAATTTCTGCAGCAGGCTTGAATTTCTCCTCAGAAAATGGAATTTTCTTTTCTATTGCATTGTAAGGCTGCAAATTTTTGAAACTTTTATGCTCTATTTCCCTTTTAAAACTGAATGCTGGGGCTGGGCACAGTGGCTCATGCCTGTAATCCCAGCACTTTGGGAGGCTGAGGCGGGCAGATCACGAGGTGAAGAAATCGAGACCATCCTGGCCAACATGGTGAAACCCCATCTCTACTAAAAATACAAAAATTAGCTGGGTGTGGTGGCGCTTGCCTGTAGTCCCAGCTACTCGGGAGGCTGAGGCAGGATAATCGCTTGAACCTGGGAAGCAGAGGTTACAGTAAGCCAAGATCGTGCCACTGCATTCCAGCCTGGCGACAGAGTGAGACTTTGTCTCAAAAAAAAAAAAAAAAAACAAAACAAAACTGAATTCCTTTAATAGCACCCAAATCACCTCTTGAATGCTTTGCTGCTTAGAAATTTCTCCAGCCAGACACTCTAAATCATCTCTCTCAAGTTCAAAGTTCACAAATCTCTAGGGCAGGGGCAAAATGCTACCAGTCTCTTTGCTTAAAACATAACAAGAGTCACCTTTGCCCCAGTTTCCAACAAGTTCCTCATTTCCATCTGAGACCACCTCAGCCTGGACTTTATTGTCCGTATCGCTGTCAGCATTTTGGGCAAAGCCATTCAAAAAGTCTCTAGGAAATTCCAAACTTTCTCACATTTTCCTATCTTTTTCTGAGCCCTCCAAACTGTTCCAACCCCTGCCTGTTACCCAGTTCCAAAGTTGCTTCCACATTTTCGGGTATCTAGAGCAGCACCCCACTCTACTGGTACCAATTTACTGTATTATTCTGTTTTCATGCTGCTGATAAAGACATACCCAAGACTGGGCAATTTACAGAAAAAGGAGGTTTAATGGACTTACAATTTCACATGGCTAGGGAAGCCTCACAATCATGCAGAAGGTGAAAGGCACGTCTCACATGGTGGCAAGACAAGAGAAGAGAGCTTGTGCAGGGAAACTGCCCTTATTAAAACAATCAGATCTCATAAGACGTATTCACTAGCACAAGAACAGCATGGGAAAGACCTGCCCTGATGATTCAGTTACCTCCCACCAGATCCCACAACACTTGGGAATTCAAGATGAGATTTGGGTGGGGACACAGCCAAACCATATCAGGGTGTAAAAGAGTTATATCTTCCTTTGAATTTCCTGTCATTCTCTTAGTTTAATTCCCTGAAAAATCATGTATATTTTAGGTGGTTTGCTCCCTTTTCCCATGGAATCCAGTGGTAAAAGCTTATAATATTCTGTGTATTTAGGGTAGGGTTTCCAATATTAAGACCTAAAAATATATTTGTATTAAGTATTTTCAAGTTTCTTTAATCTCTATTTTTTATTAGAAAAAATGTGTCTATTAAATTTCTTGTAACCTAAGGGAAACCTCATCTGTGAAGAAGTCATTATCTAGAAACTTCACTTATCTGATTATTTGATATGATGCTAGAAAAAGGAAAAGCCTCAGATTAATCAACTAAAATTACATAGGGAATTCACTCAGAGGCTTTATATTTTTATCAAATAGTTCTAATAAGGTAGTCTTATGATGTGATTTCTAGATTCACATCAAATTAGGATGGAAAGGACTTACTAGGGACAAGCATACTACTATTGAGAAGTTCCAGTGGATAACTCTTTAACAAAGGACAAAACTTTAAAAACCACCTAAGTGGAAATGAAAGAAAGAAGGAAGAAATGATGAAGGCAAGTGAGACAGAGGAGAGGGAGTCAGAAAGGAAGGAAAGAAAAGAATATGATATATAATTCCTGTGCATGGTTTTGCAGTTTTAATAGAAATGTGTGTGCCCATACACAATATATATATATTGTTTAAAGTTTTTATCTTTTACTTGTACAGCTATACAAGTTATTCTTCCTGTAAAAAGTCAAATATTACAGACTACCTTAATTCTGCCTCTCTTCAGAGATACAAACATAGTTACTTGCATGTTCTTTTAAACCTTTTCCGTGCTTTACATTATATGTAGTTTATAAAAACTACAAAGCGTAAGTTCTGTACTGTACATACTGTTCCTAACTTGCTTTTTTCTCTTCTTCCACTTAACGGTATGTCTAGGAGCTTTATCCATGTCAGTATAGAAAGCTCTACTCTAACCCTATTTTTTTAACCTACTGTAGAAGTAATTTATGGTTTATCATTTATTTTGTCATTCCCAATTGATGGATTTTTTTTAGGTTGCTTTCATGTTTCTCATCTTTATAAACAGTGGTGTTTTGAACCCCTTTGAGTTCATCTTTATTTTTTAAGGTAAGTACTAGAAACCAGAATTGCTGGGTCATTGGACATGCATATGTTGAGTGTTTCTTTGTCATTGTTAGCCTGCACCCTCCACATTGGCTTTACCATATTATACTCTCCATCTTGCTAATGATTATTCACCTTTTTTTCTTCTTCTTCATAGGGTTTACTAGCATTGGGCATCAGTAAGTCTGTTCAAACACCAGATCCTTCTCATCCGTAAGGACATTGCCTTATTTTGTTTTTGTTTGTTTTGGCGATAAGTCATTGAAATAACTAAATATCAGAAATCTCCTGCAATTTATGTACCTGCAGTTTGTTCAAGATTTGGTCATTTCTTCCACTGTAGTATCTAAAATGCAGAACTTCCCACTGTGTCAAAGTAAATTCAAGGTATAATTTGAAAATGGAGTTCAAGTTATTTTTATGCTTTGTAGCATGGCATGGAGATCTTGTTTTCTCCAAATTTGATAATAATAAAGCACATATTTTGATCTTAGAGGTCTGTTTTATTTGGTCCAAGGAAACATATATTCTAGATTTAGACTCATAGGCTGCCCAATCTAAAATTTTGATGATAACTTCTATTAGATACACACTTATTTTAATCGTCCTGTTGTGATTTGGAAATGTATTTTGTTAATATTTCAGAATTATTTATTTGTAAAATGAGTATACTTTTTAGAATATTATTTTGAATCATAGCCATTATTTGATACAGAGATTTTTTTCTATTGCTTCTATTAACATAACCATCTAACACTTTTGAATTCCACAAGCATCATTTTAAGACTAGCTTCAGTAATATAATTTGATAAATCTTAAGACCAAAAAAAGTGCACTTTTATTTCTGTAAAGGAGTCTACCTCTATTCTTTAGAAATGCCTTTCTTTACTTGAAAGCAATACTACTGTTTTCCCATAAATAACATATTTGAATGTTTTCTAACTGTCAAGCTAGTATAGAGAATAGCTCTCTAGTGTGTTAATTACCCATCATTACAGTGTTTTACCATCTTAAGAAAATTTTTTTTTTTCTTGGCCAGTTTTATGTACAAAAGATTTAAAAACAGAAGGTACAAATTTTAAATTTTAGGTTGTGAAGATTTCTTCTCAAGGTATTTTTATAGTCTACTTTAGTGCTGCCCAACAGAATTTTCTGCAATGATGGAAATATTTTATATCTGTCCAGTATGGTAGTAGCTAACTACATGTAGCTATTGAGCACTTGAAATGTGGCCAGTGCAACTGAAGAACTAGATTTTAAACTATATTTAGTTTTAATTTATTTAAATTTAAATTGCCACATGTGGCTAGTGGCTCATCATATTGGGCAGTTTAGACCTACATAATCAAAATTTTCAATAAGTTCATAATTCCTTGAAATCACCTGAAGTGTAAGTAATACCATTTATTTTATATCTTAATTTATTTTAACGTGAATATATATTCATGTTACTTTAGAAGAAAGTAAATTTTTCTGAGTGAGCTAATTGTCACATTGTCACATCTATGAACTGGGAATTCCCCATGGCAGGATTACTCTTTGAAAAAAGGAATTCCAAGAGCAGCTTGATTAAGAATTCTTGTTGAAAGCCAGGTGCAGTGGCTCATGCCTGTAATCCCAGCACTTTGGGAGGCTGAGGCAGGCGGATCACCTAAGGTCGGGAGTTCGAGACCAGCCTGACCAACATGGAGAAACCCCATCTCTACTGACAAAACAAAAAAATTAGCTGAGTGTGGTGGCGCATGCCTGTAATCCCAGCTACTCGGGAGGCTGAGGCAGGAGAGTCGCTTGAACTCAGGAGGCGGAGGCTGTGGTGAGCCAAGATCGCGCCATTGCACTCCAGCCTGTTCAACAAGAGCGAAACTCCGTTTCAAAAAAAAAAAAGTCGGGCGCGGTGGCCCACGCCTGTAATCCCAGCACTTTGGGAGGCCGAGGCAGGCAGATCACCTGAGGCTGAGAGTTCGAGACCAGCCTGACCAACGTAGAGAAGCCCCGTCTCTACTAACAATACAAAATTAGCTGGGTGTGGTGGTGCATTCCTATAATCCTAGCTACTTGGGAGGCTGAGGCAGGAGAATCGTTTGTACTCGGGAGGTGGAGGTTGTAGTGAGCCAAGATCCTGCCATTGCACTCCAGCCTGGGCAACGAGCAAAACTCCGTCTCAAAAAAAAAAAAAGAATTCTTGTTTAAATTTGTATTTCTCAGAAGAGTGCCACTGAGTTTGGGTTTGGGACTAAATTTTCCAGGAAATATTTTTATTAATGAGTGATTCTTTTCCTCCTCTAGTATGTTATTAATATATTTTTGAGCACCTTTAATACTAAGTATTGTGTCAGTACTTACAATAATACAAAATAATGTACATATTGACAAAGCGTGCTTGAAAAATAATTGAGATTTTAGCACCATGAAAACACCCAGAAAACTGAAGGTCTTAGTTCTAGTAATAGTTGAAAGTTGCTGTGTGCTAACCTATTCAGAACCAGCAATAAATTATGTGTTGTAAACTTCTGTATCCAGCATCAAATTATAGGTATTATAAATAATAGACTGGCTGCACACAAAGATGAAAATATTCAATTAGAAGCTGCATTACAAGGAAATTTAAATGTTATCCTGGTCATTAAACATCTGAATGCATTTTTTAAAAGATTAATTTTACCAGGATCTGTGGTACATAATAGTAAAGTAGCTCTCTAAATCAAAATAGGCTATTTGGAAAAGAGATCAGAAAATACCTGAATTAAATGGTATTCACTTTATGTATTTTCAAAATTCTTACAGTTTTTTCCACTTTACATATTGCTTTTCAAGTTTGGCACTTAACATCTTACTTAAATATAAAATTATAACATCTTGATAGTCTTTTTCATTGACCTATTAAGCACATATATTTTAAAAGAAACCATTTGTATTTCTTGCGAACTATATTCTTTTCTATTTTTCAGGTACGGATTTTCAAATATGCGCTATATTTCTTCACTAATTAGTGGTGTTGGTATTTTCATGATGGGTGCAGGACTATCTTGGTACCATGGAGTCATGGGATTGCTTCATCCTCAACCAATAGAATCCCTTCTATGGGTAATCCTCTTTTTTTCTCCTCAGTTTTGATGTCTTATGATGTAGTGATTGTGTACAGTAGAAGGCCTTTGTCATATTGGTGTTAAAGGAGAGTGACATACACCTTCTTGACTGTGTATTGTAGGGTTATATATCTATAGTTTAATTTTTAGAACGTGACTGGACATAACCTCTAAATCCATAAGATTCAATGATGTTGAACAAGATCTCTGTAGGTACCAATTATCAAGCCCTGCTCCTTGGTTAAAATCTTGGGCAGTTCCACTAATTTCTCCAGTTACTGTTGAAGAACAAGAAAACCTCTGTTCACTTTTGGTCCCAAGAATAGTCTCATTTCAGTAATTAAAATATTCAGACCCATGTAATAGTCATAAGTTGGAACTATATTTGAAGTTAAAGCTTCTCTTTTCCCGCATCCTGGGCTTCCTTCAGGTAGGAAGCCTGCACTGTGGGAATGGGAGGATAGCAGGATGATCACCCGTATGATCCCCTCTGGGGCTTCTGCCCCTCTCTCCTATTCCCTGGAAAGTGTTGAGGGTTTGGATAGGGGATAAAAACATACCACTTTACTGACTACAGTGTTATTTTGCATTGGTTTCCTCTGGCCTTTGTAGATGTTTAAAGCTGTCTTTTTTTTTTTCTCATGGGCACTTCTTGGAGATTACCCTGCTTGGCTGCTCTGGCTCTGGCTGCCCAAATTGATCACGTAGCCTACCCTCTCAGCTTCTGCATCTCATGGTGTGGTTTCCAGACAGTGCTGAAGTTGTCTTGCATTTGGAAAGAATGCCCTTTGAGCAGCTGATCTCCTTATAAAAGACTCCTAGGGACCTGTGTGTTAAAACAGACATCTTTAACACACTTTCTGTGGGAGTGCAGGTTTTTCTCTCAAGCCCAATGATCTACTCTGCTGATACAGCCAATATCAGTTAGTAGGCTTGCATATGGATGTATCACTCAGGTATGCATCAGACAGTTTGCTGTGATCCAATATCCCGGGGGACACACATCAAGGCTACTGAACAATCTTAGTAGCTCAACAGCTTTCACCAAAGAAATCTTTATTTTTGGCCTCCTCAATTTCAGCTCTTCTTATGTGGTCTAGAGGATGTGGAGCTAGCATGTAGTCTAGTGGGTAGAGGCCCCAGGTTTGGGCTACCTTCTGTGCAAGGCCTGAATAGGTGGTATAACACCTCCTTTTGGAATGTGGGGATACTTGTACCTATTTTCTTCTCTATTTTGGGTTGTAGTCAGAACTAGACAGAATCAATCTGTCTACTTTTTAAATATCCTGTTATATCATGCAAATCTACTTAATAACAAGCGCATTAAACTAGGCTTATTTGTTATTCTCTAGTTTTCTATAGTTTTGATTGACTAGTTTCTTACCATAATACATTTCATATAATTAAAACAAACAAATGTATTTCCTCCATTCTGAAAAGATTTGGCCACTTTATGGGTACTTCATTGTTCTAGCGTTCTTCTAATTTGTATAGTGTCACTTTATACAGGCAAAGCGCTCTCTGTAGTTAGAGATTAGGTAATTAGTTAAATTTTCAGTTGTATATAAGTTTTAAAACTTCTAAAAGCTCTTGTGTCTTTCAGTAACTAAATGGGTTTCCATTAGACTATGGCCCTTTTTAAAATAGTGTTGGACTAGGTTCAAAGTTTTCAGACCTCTATTTTAGGAAAGCCTAGGGTTCTAAACATTGTTGAAAATTCTGTAGATGTTTGGTTTGAATTTCATTAAAATAAAAAAAAGTGTTGCTAGGTTAACTTTTTTTGTTTTTGGTACACCCCTGTCTAAAGCTTTTTTAACCATCTTTAATTGAAGAGTGTCCTGGGATTGCAGGGAATGTGGTATTACCGAAAAACAAAAATTGGTTACTGTTTGTAACTACTTATCTTTCTGAATCAGGATTTTCTTGGTATTAGGCATGGAAGCAAAATCCAGAAGTTACTTGAGTTTGGGTGTGGATCTTACTGTATCTGGTGTCTACCACTCCTGATATCAAATATTGTATTCATATCTCATTGTCCTCCTCATTTGAGTTGTTTCCCATTAGTAACATTACTGTCTGGCTTAAATTTGAATTCGTGTTTTTGTTGTAGACATTACGGACTTTATATATGAACAATTGTGATTGGAAGTACTTAATTTATGCTTTATTTTAATATTTCTTTTCTAGGCATATTGTATTTTAGCAGGATCATTAGTATCTGAAGGAGGTATGTACTGTCACAGAGTATGTCTCTATTCTTAATTTAGTAATATATATTCAGCTGTCCATTATTATAGTTTGCTAAGTTCTGTTGATTAAAGAAAAGCAAGTGTGGGAATAGGCATCTAAGCTTTCTCTACTTTTAGGGAGTAAAGTCTTTGCATAATGTACTGTGGTTGTTCTGTAATGGATAGCTGTGGGGGGGTGTGTAACTGCGCCCTGCCATGGGATGGCATCCTGGCAAAGCCTCATTTCTCTTTGTGTCCTGAGCTGCTAGGATAAGCTCAAGTAGGTGACTATCAGATAGATGGAGGACAATAACTGGTGTGGCATGAAAGCGCTTAGCAAGCCCACCATATTTGTGGTTATTTTTAAACTATGTGGTGGTAAGAGGTGTTCCTTACAATTTTTACTTTGCAAACATTATTCCTTGATTGAACCCGCCACCACTACTATCACTGTTACTTGCCGATTCACTAAAAATTGGATAAATAATTATTTTACCTATTTAAAAGGGAAAGTATGTTTCATTTTTGAGTATCATACCATAATACTCAAAACATTTGAAATGGAGTATAAAAAACATAATTAAACTGAACTTTTAAAATTAGAGTTTAATAATATTCACCAGAAGAATATTATTTACTGGCTCTTGTGATACAAATATTTCAAAGTTTTTGAAATACACAGCTATAGCAGTATGATGACAGAGAACTGCTAATATCAGTATAAAACTGCCTGATTCACTGCTGTGCTCATGTTTACTTCTGA
Source organism: Gorilla gorilla gorilla (assembly GCF_029281585.2). Classification (NCBI taxonomy): domain Eukaryota; kingdom Metazoa; phylum Chordata; class Mammalia; order Primates; family Hominidae; genus Gorilla; species Gorilla gorilla. The sequence goes on from NC_073227.2 coordinate 50,081,700, forward strand.
AACATTGTAACTTTCTATGTATAATGTTCCCTTCATCTATTTTTAAAATTAACATTTTTTATTGACAGATCCTAATTGTATATGTTTATGGGGCCCCTCATCTTTGAAAGTCTATGAAATGGTTATAACACAACCTGCTTCAAAAGATTGGGAGGCTCAGAAATGAATGTGGTTAGTGTGGTGCTGCCAAATAGCAGCTCTTCAATAAACTAAAGCTGTTGTTATTAGTAATTATATTTAATTATTATGGTTTAGAATTATGGGGTTCATTTTATTATAATGATTAATTGATAACAACTAATTAACATAGAACTTGTCCGTATTGCCAACCCTAGTTTTAAAATGTTGTGCTTATTTGTTTATCTTTTGAGATGCCATCTTTAAAGTTTGGAGGCATGAAGTTTCTGTCTTGCTGATATGAATGCTTTTCTTTTAGCAACACTTCTTGTTGCTGTAAATGAACTTCGTAGGAATGCTCGGGCTAAAGGAATGTCATTTTACAAGTATGGTATGTATTTTAGAAACCAAGTGTTTGTTTCACCTCCCTTATTTGCTTAAAATTACTTAGTACTGTTATTGCTTTGTTCCTAATAGAAATGTACAAAATATATCTGAATATCATCCCTGTATGGCTCTTACATATCCTTCAGCCCTTATTAAAAAGAAATGTAGTATAGAAATTTGAACATGGATACTTTATATTTGGATTTGACTTAAGTGAACTAAGGTATTTCTTTATATGGTTATATAACTTGAGAAAGTAATTTGACTTTATGTATCAGTTATTGTTGACATTTAAGCCAAGAAATTATGTTTGCATTGAGCAAGGTTTTTAAAATCATAATCTCTCATACACTTTTTTATCTTAACTTATATCTTGATTTTAAATGGATACTTATTAAAATGTTACCTGATAGTATCAAGTTAAGATTTTAGAAATTTTCTTGTCTTGTCTCTTCCCCAATGACTAGTAATGGAAAGTCGTGATCCTAGTACAAATGTGATATTATTGGAGGATACTGCTGCAGTCTTGGGAGTTATAATAGCAGCCACTTGCATGGGCCTTACTTCTATAACAGGTAAATATTTCTTAAATTACAGGTGATTTATTTGTCCTACTTAAATAATTCTCTAATATGTGGGAATTTTCTCTTATATCATTGAATAATATTAAACCAACAAATTGTTAAATGTTAATTCCATACTAATCATTGACTTATGTAAGACATTTGGTCAGCAGAAGTATTCAGGTTTATTTGAATTAAAAATGTCTCTAAATTAGAAATAAGGAAGGCTATTTGTAAAGGATTTCTGTAATGCTGTAAGTCTTTCTAGCTGTGACTTAAAAAATTGTGCAATCACTCTGAACTTTTTATTTACCTATAAAAGTGTGGATAATATTTACCTTGGTAACCTCTTAGGTTTATTAAGAAAATATGAGAGTTTTAATAAACTCTAAAGTTCCAAATAAATATACATAGGTCCTCAAATAACATTGTTTTGTTCAACTTGATTTTGTTGTAACATTGTTGCGAAAAATATCAATTCCTAACTGGAGCTACCGTCTCTGTGGAGTTTGCTCATTCTCCCTTTATCTGCATAGGTTTTCTTTGGGCACTCCAACTTCCTCCCACATCACAATGCCGTGCATGGTCAGTGAATTGGGGTGTCTAAATAGTCCCAATCTGAGTGAGTGTGGGGGTGTGTGTAAGTGTGCCCTGCCATGGGATGGCATCCTGGCCAGGTCTGGTTCCTTCTTGTGTCCTGAGCTGCTAGAATAGGCTCAAGTAGATGATAATCAGACAAATGCAGGACAATAACTGATGCATGAAAGCACTCAGCAAGCCTACATATTTGTGGTTGTTTATTTTTTAATTATGTGGTGGTGATAGGTGTTCCTTACAATTTTCACTTTGCAAACATTTATTCTTTGATTTAACCCACCACCCCTACTATTGCTGATACTCACTGATTCACCAAAAATTGGGTAAATAATTATTTTACATAGTTTTTATTAATTTTTAAAAATGTATATGTAGCCCACATTTATTTCAGTGTTCAATATTAGACATGTTTTGGGTCTTAGAAGTTGAGTGATGTTTTTGTGACCAGAAATATGCCATAGGAACTTAACTCTTTTTTTTTTTTTGAGACAGAGTTTTGCTCTTGTTGCCCAGGCTGGAATGCAATGGTGCCATGTCGGCTCACTGCAACCTCCACCTCCCAGGTTCAAGCGATTCTCCTGCCTCAGCCTCCCGAGTAGCTGGGATTACAGGCATGCGCCACCACGCCTGGCTAGTTTTGTATTTTCAGTAGAGACGGGGTTTCTCCATATTGGTCAGGCTGATCTCAAACTCCCGACCTCGGGGGTGATCCTCTTACCTTGGCCTCCCAAAGTGCTGGGATTACAGGCGTGAGCCACCGCGGCCGGCCGGAACTTAACTCTTGTTTGTATCAGTTAGCTTATGGTAAAATTGGTTTTGTTATATGTTGTTCCCTATAAAGTCGCAGTTTCTAAGAACCTTTTGACAACATGAATGAGGACTTAACCGTACATTGTGGCTCTTGTTCATTTGTCTTTTTCCACCCTTAATGCCAATAATAACTACTGTTGCCTTCCTATTTCTTTAATTCTAAGTTGTTTCTGTCCTTATTTTGGTAGCTAATTAAGTGTTTTGAGGGCCAATAAAATACAAGTAAATGAAAAGACAATTCTATTTTATTTTTATTTTCGAAAACAAAAGAACCATTTAGCATGAAAAGACTCAATTTATGAAGCTGGAATTCTCTTGGAAAGGAACTTCTTCCATTCTTCTCTATTTGTCCTTACATATTTAAAATAATTTTAGGTGACGAGCTTCCACAGTTCTGCAGTGTTTCTTCAAATAGTCTGAAATATGAATACTTCTTTCTCATTCTGAGTGTGCATTTTAATACCAAACCAGCATTCTCTGATGTTTATTGTGATCCAAAATATTTGTAAAAGTGTTGATTGTTTTTCTGGTTGACCACATAGTTTTAGACTGTTTTTGAACATAAATTACTAGCAAAATTTTAGGCTTAAGAAAAGTGTGACTTGATGCAGATGTCAACTTTGAATAATTTATTTTCTTTTACATAATAATAGAAACCAATCAAATCAAACTTACAAAAATATGTAATGTATTTTACATGAATTAAATTTTTCTTAATTAGCTAATTTATTCAAGTTAAATTAACATGCCAAGAAATAAAAGTTTTCTTAAAAAAGGTATTTTCTTTCAGCTAATATTCCTGTGATTTCTTTAAGAGTACATGAATGTATATATTTAAATAAAAATAACTCTTTACATTTGGATTTCTAAAGAGCAGTATTTGATTTTGAGCTCTATAATTACAAAACTTCTAATGGATAATGTTTTACAAGCGGATCATTTTTAACACTTAGTATAGATAAACAAGTTTGCTTTTTAGTGTTACAGCTTAGCAAAATATATGTTTTATCAAGCATTAAGAAGAGTTAAATATATTGATGACATTTCATCTTTGGGATAAAAAGACTTGTAGTCATAAAAGCCATGTGTAAAATGTATTATAAAGATTTAAAATGTATTTATTGGTGTCTATTATATAAATATTACCTATACATTCATAGATGATAAATCAGCCTTTCTCATTGGTTCTGGGAGAGAAGCCCTGACAACCTAAGGCAAATATTAGAATCAGAATCACCTGAAGGGCTTGGGGAAACACAGAATGCTGAAACCCACATCCAGAATTTTTTATTCAGGGGCCTGAAATGAGGTCTGAGAATTTGCTTTTCTACCAAGTTTTCAAGTGATGGCTGCTGGTCCAGGAACCACACTTTGAGAAGCACCACCTTGAGGCACCTATGGCATGTAATGAATTAAGTTCTGTCCTTTTTATCTAGAATGATACTAGCTATATATCATCCTTGGTTGGATGAGAAGAGAGTCACCCATATTATTTTCTGTAGGGCTTAATTCTCTTACAGAACATTAGTAGGAAGAAGATACAGAAAAAGGTTTCTTTCAGCTTTTGATTTCTCTGTTATTTTGTCTATCTGGTGTAGGAAAAGTGTATGGATATATCTAAAAGAAATGGATTCTTCATTATGTCATTTTTTTGTATTGGTGTCTCTAAATGTGCTCAGAAACTTCATATATGTAATGACAGGTACAAGTAAGAGATCTTAATTATGTCACATAGTACTCTTATGAAAGCAAGTTGTAGCATCCTCATTTTGTGATATATTAAAACTATTAGGAGTCATTAAAGGAAGTAATTAAAGAAATTAGGAATAAATTTCAAGTGCCTTGATTTACTTGTTCTGGTTCTTTGCTCTCTATAAAGTTCACTGAAATAATATAAACTGTTAATTTACTGATTTTTTTATGTGCTTTATTTAGGCAATCCACTGTATGACAGCCTAGGTTCTTTGGGTGTGGGCACCTTATTAGGCATGGTCTCAGCATTCCTCATCTACACTAACACAGAAGCACTCTTAGGGCGGTCCATCCAGCCAGAACAAGTACAACGGCTCACTGAACTCCTGGAGAATGACCCATCAGTAAGGTCAGCCTTATTCCAGTAATCCTGTTAAGGCTTACAAAAACATATTAAAAAACAGAAATGCCTGGTTTGTAAATACTTCCAGAGGAAGTTTTGGATTCCTCGTCTTCAGAACATTTTAGTCTGTAACTTTTCAGAATTATAATCCTGGAAGGAAGAAAGAATACACTTAGGAAACTCCTTCTAAGTTTCCTTTTAAATTTTCTATACTTCTAATTTTTAGAGTAAGGAACAGTCAAGTTGATATAGTGAGAATAGAAGTTTGCAAAGTGGTTGTCTTCTTAGTGGAAATACTTAATATGGAACCTGTAGAGTTGCCTTATATTCGTGTTGCAATTACAAATTGAATATATTAAATTTAAAAAGATTTTTGTTCATTGGGCAATGATTACCAAATTAAATATAATTTATATTTACTTTGAAAATAGACTTTGTTTTAGCTTATTTTAAGTATTTTTCTTATAATCTTTATCTTTTAAATTACATAAAACTAAAGAACTGGAGACTTAGGAGACAATCAGCAGAAGAGATACAGAATTCTAATAGTGCTTTTCAGTGAAATTCTAGCAGCATTGTGGTTTTATAATGAAATAAAAGAACAAACCTTTAAAAACCCAGTTTTCTACTAACTCGCTCTATATTTTTTCAAACTTTAAAATAAGATTTTTTTGTGTATTGTACTTGAAATCTTTAAGTTAAATCTTTTTAAAATGACCTGTATATCTGAATTAGTAAAATATATTAATGATTACTAGATTTATATTCTATGCCCTATATGTTTAATCTTGAAAAGTAACTATCTTATTGGAACAAGATTAGAAATTGAGAGACGGGCACAGTGGCACATGCCTATAGTTCCAGCTACTTGGGAAGCTGAGGCAGGAGGATCACTTGAGGCCAGGAGTTTGAGGCTAGTGTGCAATGATCATGTCTGTGAATAGCCACTCACTGTACTATATTCTGGGCAGCATAGCAAAACGCTGTCTCAAAAAAAAAAAAAAAAAAAAAAGATTAGAAGTTGAGCATTATGAAAATCAGTATTAGAGTTATTAACATAATGTGAGATAATCCAAATTAATATCCTTTCCTTGTGATGTTTTTGTCTGGTTTTGGTATTAAGATAATACTGGCTTCAGAGAATGAGTTGGGAAATGTTCTCTCCTATTTTTTTTGGAAGAGTTTGTGAATAATTGGTGTTAGCTTCTTTAAATGGTAGAATTCAAGTATCTGGATATGAGCTTTGCTGTGTGGGTAGTTTTTTGATTAGTAATTATATCTCTTGTTATGGATCTGTTCAGATTGTCTGTTTCTTCTTGACTTAGTTTAAGTAGCTTGTATTCTAGGAATTTGTGTTTTACTTCTAATTTACCTAATTTGTTGGTATACAGCTATTTATAATATTCCTTTGTAATCCATTTTATTTCTTTAGTGTTGGTACAAATGTCTCATCTTTCATTTCTGTAATTTGAATCTTCTCTTTTCTTGGTCAGTGTAGCTAAAGGTTTGTTCATTTTCTTGATCTTTCTAAAGAACCAGCTTTTGGTTTAATTGACTTTCTCTGTTGTTTTTCTATTTTCTTTTTCGTGACTTTCTCCTTTAATCTTTATTATTTTTTTCCTTCTGCGTGCTTTCAGTTTAGTTTGCTCTTCTTCCACTGTCTTAAGGTTAAGCTTTTAATTTGATGTTTCTTCTTTTTTAAAATAGACAATTACAGCTACAAATTTTCCTTTAAGTATTGCTTTCTCTGCATTCCACACATTTCAATATATTGTGCCATTTTCATTCATCTAATAGTATTTTCTAATTTCTTTTTTTATTCTTTTCAGTTATTTAGGGGAGTATGTCACTTAATTTTTACGTATTTGTGAGTTGCACAGATTTCTTTCCATTATTGATTTATTATTTTGTTCTATTGTGGTCAAAGAATATGTTTTATATTAGTTCTGTCCTTTTAAATTTACCAAGGTTTGTTTTATGGCCTTACATATAGTCTTGGATAATATTCATGTGCACTTGAGAAGAATGTATATTCTGCTGTTGTTGTAGAGTGTTCTGTAGATGTTTGTTAGGTTTAATTGGTTTATAGTGACTTCAATTTCCCTAATTATCTTCTTGCTCTATTGTTCTATCCTTTTTTTTTTTTTTTTTTTTTTTTTAGATAGAGTTTTGTTCTTGTTGCCCAGGCTGGAGTGCAGTGGCACGATCTTGGCTCACTGCAACCTCCGCCTCCCAGATTCAAGTGATTCTCCTGCCTCACCCTCCCAAGTAGCTGGGATTACAGGTGCTCACCACCATGACCAGCTAATTTTTGTATTTTTAGTAGAGACGAGGTTTCACCACTGGCCATGTTGGCCAGGCTGGTCTCAAACTCCTGAGAGACGAGGTTTCATCATTGGCCATGTTGGCCAGGCTGGTCTCAAACTCCTGACCTCAGGTGATCCACCCGCCTCGGCCTCCCAAAGTGCTAGGTGTGAGCACCGCGCCCGGCCTCTGTATCCGTTACTGAAAGTATCGAAGTCTCTAGTTATCGTTGTTGTATTAGCTCTTTCTCCCTTCATTTCTTCTTGGTTTTGGCATCATATATTTTGGTGCTCTGTTGTTGCTACATACATGTTTATAATTTTGTATATATTGTTTAATAAGTAATGTCTAAAAAAGAGCTATAAACTGAAAGACTGGCAAATTTGAAATTTTGTGGAAGAGTGAATATCTGTGGATTCAATTATTGGAAAAAATACGTCAGTAATCCAGAAAATTCATACAATTTTTTAAACAGTATATTAGTTACCTACTGCTGTGTGACAAATTGGCCCAAAACTTAGTGGTTTAAACAACATATTACCATCTTACAGTTTCTGTGAGTCAGGAATCAGGGCACAGCTTATCTGGGTCTTCGACTTCAGGGTTTCTCATAGACTGTAATCAAGGTGTTGACTGGGATTATAGTCATCTCCTGGGGAAGGGGCTGCTTCTAACCTTACTCACATGATTGTTGGCAAGATTTAGCTCCTTGCCAAATGGGCCTCTTCAACATGGCAGCTTGCTTAATCAAAGCGTGCAAATTGATAAGGCAATAGAGAGTGAGTGTGAACAAGACAAAAGTCACAGGTTAGTCACCTGGTCTTGGAAATGACATCTCATCACTTTGCCATATTTGGTAGTTATAGCCCACATTCAGTGAGAGGAGATCACACAAGGGCTTGCGTATAGGTGGCAGGGATTGATCATTGGGAGCCCTCCAAACAGTTTTCTGTCTGTAGTTAGTTATATGTAAGAACATAAGGAAAAAGTATATCTAAATATATTTATTAGTTGCTACTCACATACCAGCCAAATAATGAAATGTGTTAATACTCTGTGAAGACTAAAGTAGAAATGATTTTTGAAAATGAATAAATATGTTCTGTGAGTTACCAGGAGAGAAAAAAAAAAGAATAAATGATATAGCCTCTTGCCAATCTGAAAAAGTTTTGTTTTAACTTGAGCACATGTAACTATAAATATTAAAACATTAATTCTTATTTCATCCTTGATGGTTGATTAAAATATAGCTTCCTTATATGGATAAAAAACTTTGGACTCAGTGTTTAGTAACCCGCTCAGGATCCCTCAGAAATTAGGGTCTAATGTTGTAAGAATACTTGGAGTGTTACGTAGGCTTGTTTTTCTAGTAAATCTCCATGTCCTCAGAATTCAGAGTGTTTTGTTGTTTCTTATATGTGCTGTACAGAAAAGATCTTACAGTGATCACTGTAGAAAGAAGAGAATTTCTCAACAGTTTCTAGGCAAGATTGTTTACTGAGGGTTAGAGCAGGAGGGGTGAAAAGTAGTTATGCTTGAGTATCTGCTTTCCTGTCTGGGAGGCAAAAGGGTATGATGCAAATACCACTGGGCTTGGACTTCTGAAGAGCTGGGCTGGGGAGTCCTAATCTGCTGTTTACTAGCTAAATTACCTTGAGCAAGTCACTTATGCCCCTCTAGGATGATTTTATCATGTATAAAATAAAGATGTCACCCTATCCACTTATGAAAGCCATCCATTAAATGCCTGCCTTATAGTTCTTACTATATTAAACATTTTATATATGTATTAGCTCATTATTCCTCACATCAAGTCCCATGTGGCAGTTATTATTAACCTCATTCTAATAGAGAACTTCACAGCATTGTATGAAGACTTTTAAAGAAGCTAGTGAACATACAATTGGTTAATATACTCTACAACACCATTATAAATTAAAACAAATTTTTGTATGGCATTTAGGAAATTGATAAGTGGATATATGGAGACAAAGGCTTATGAGATAACATGACATTTTAGAAAATTGATTTAGAGTTAATGAAAATATGTATATGTGTGTATATATATATATTTTTTTTTTTTTTTAATTTTTTTTTTTTTTTTGAGACAGAGTCTTACTCTGTTGCCCAGGCTGGAGTGCAGTGGCACAATCTGGGTTCACTGCAACCTCTGCCTCCCAGGTTCAAGCAATTCTCCTGCCTCAGCCTCCTGAGTAGCTGGGATTACAGGCATGCACCACCATGCCTGGCTAATTTTTGTAGTTTTAGTAGAGACAGGGTTTCACCATATTGGCCAGGCTGGTCTCAAACTCCTGACCTCAGGTGATCCTCCCTGCTCGGCCTCCGAAAGTGCTGGGATTACAGGCATGAGCCACTGCGCCCAGCAGAGTTAATGAATTTTTAATACACGAGCTTTATAATTCATATATAAAAATTACCATAAAATAATATTTGTTAAGTTTGCACCTTTGTATGATATCATGCCAAAAAAAAAAAGCTAAACGGACAGGCCTTAGAAAATGATGGGTGGTACTTAATGGTGAATACTCTGAAGCCATCTTAGTCCATTCTCGTAACTAGTGGGGAAAAAACAATAATTCAAGCCTTTGTGCTATTAAAGTATATATATGTGTATGTATGTATAAATAAATTTGTATGCATTGTTATTGATTGCAGGGCAATTCATGATGTTAAAGCCACAGATCTGGGATTAGGTAAAGTAAGATTTAAGGCAGAAGTAGATTTTGATGGGCGAGTTGTTACAAGATCATATTTGGAAAAACAAGATTTTGACCAAATGTTACAAGTAAGTTTATTTGTTTTTTCTTACATAACTGAGGGTTAGAAAAATGCTTTTAAGGTAAACAAAATGAAATTTTTTTTTATAGATCTTAAAGGCACTTTAGCTCTCAACTTCTTAGGTTCCAAAATTTAACAGAGACCTTTATATTTACTATGGAGGGGTTCAGAGGAGACAGCAAAAGAACAAACTTACTATTACATGCTTGCTATGTGCATTTAATCTTTTTTTTATCTAATTTACCCTCAACAACCCTGTTATTTCAACAATGAAATAACATTTTTATTTTAACATATATAGAAATTGAAACACAGAGAGATTAAGTAATTTGCCTTAAGTTGTAGTGCCACAGAGATGGAGTCATATATGAATCGAGATCTGCCTGACTCCAGAATCCATTTTTTTATTAAGAATAGTTTAAAAGAGAATTTATAAAACAGAATATAATGAACAGCACAGATGTTACCACTTGCCCCTGTCAAATCTTAACATTTTGCTATAGTGTGTTTGCTTAAGGTCTTAAAAAAAGAAATAATTACAAAAACAGTTCAAGCCCACATTTTCTCTTTCTATATCTCATTCTTCTTCTTCCATCCCTAGAATTAAACATTATGCTGAATTTGGTACCTGTCTTTTCCATTCAGATTTTTATACTTTTCAGCATTTTTTAGTATAATATGTAACATTTTGAATGTTTAAAAATTGGTATAAATGGTATCCTACTGTATGCATCTCTACAATTGGCGTAACAACATATTTTTTAGATTCTTCCGTGTTAATTTATATATCTCTAGTCAGTTTACTTTCATTGTTATAGAGCATTTCATCCTATGAATATGCTGTAATTTATTTATTTTGTCTCCAGTTGATGGACATTTATATTACTGTTAGAAACAATGCCATGGCCGGGCACGGTGGCTCACGTCTGTAATCCCAGCACTTTGGGAGGCTGAGGTGGGCGGATCACGAGGTCAAGAGATCGATACCATCCTGGCCCACATGGTGAAACCCCGTATCTACTAAAAATACAAAAATTAGCTGGGTGTGGTGGCGCGTGCCTGTAGTCCCAGCTACTCGGCAGGCTGAGGCAGTAGAATCGCTTGAACCTGGGAGGTGGAGGTTGCAGTCAGCCTAGATCGTGCCACTGCACTCCAGCCTGGGCAACAGGGCGAGACTCCGTCTCAAAAAAAAAAAAAAAAAAAAAAAAAAAGAAGAAAGAAACAATGCCATGATTGCATTCTCACACGTTTCCTTGTTCACATATATGAAAATTTCTTTAGTATGGTGTATATATAGATAGCTAGATTTTAAATAGGTGGGCCATTGGGTGTACTTACCTTCAGCTTGCCTAGGTCTTACCAAGTTATTTTCCAAAGTGTGTCAATTTAACTTCCATCATTGTATATCAAGGTTCTTGCTTCATATTCTTACATGATTGTATTAATAGAGTTATTAAATTTTTGCCAGTTTGATAGGTGTGAAATAGTATCTTGTTCTAATTTTATTTCTTGGAGCATTGAGGTTAATAAACATTGAAGTTCATTGACCAGTGGGATTTCCTCTACATTGCTCCCTGATTTTTCATGTTTTAAGTTCATTTGTATTACACTTATAGATTTGAAAGGTCTTTATTTTATTGTATTGTATTATTATTTTTTGAGACAGAGTCTCGCTCTGTCACCCAGGCTGGAGTGCAGTGGCGCGATCTTGGCTCACTGCAACCTCCGCCTCCCAGGTTCAAGCAATGATCTACCTCAGCCTCCCAAGTAGCTGGGATTACAGGTGCCTGTGACCACACCCGGTTAATTTTTCTATTTTTAGTAGAGATGGGGTTTCACCATCTTGGCCAGGCTGGTCTTGAACTCCTGGAAAGGTCTTTATTTTTAATATCCTGGATGCTAATTCTTACTTGTATATATGCAATTTTTTTTTCTAGTTTATAACTTCCTTTTCTTTTTGTTGTTATACAAAATATTTAATATGATTTTTAATTTTAATGTGAGATTTGTAATCTTTTCCTCTGTGCTTTTTATTCTTTTGCATGAAAAATCCTTCCGTATCCCATTATCATAAAAATATTCTCTTCTCATCTAGTAGTTTTTTGGTTTGTTTTTTACCCTTATGTCTTTCATCCACTTCGAATTATTTTAATGGTCTGACATAGGGATTCAATTTTTTTTCTTAAGGGAAAATATTCTAACACTATTTATTGACTATATTATTTCCCCAGTAATTTTGTAGTGCTACCTCTGTGTAGTAGTATACTCAGTTTTCTTGATCCGAATTGTTTTGGAAATAGGTAATCCATTGCCTGTGGCTTAAAGTTTTAAAAATGTTCATTAAACTTAATGGTGTTTGTTATAGGTTTGTTTTTTTTTAAGGAGTCATAAGTGTACCACTATGGTTTTTAAAAAATTTATTTTCCTGTTTTCATTTTCTTTATAGGAAATTCAAGAAGTGAAAACTCCTGAAGAACTAGAGACCTTTATGCTTAAACATGGAGAAAATATTATTGATACTTTAGGAGCTGAAGTAGATAGACTTGAGAAGGAACTGAAAGTAAGATGTATTCATAAAAATAACATAATGATAATGGCAGCTATTTTTTTGAGTACTTACTCTACAGCAGACACTAAGTGCATCCATCACATGCATGCTTTAACCCACTCATAACTCCACAGTGTGTAGGTATTTATAAGCAAGAAAATGACTGGGTTAGATAAGTTGAATAATTTACCCAAGGAAATAGGGAAATTGTGATTTGAACCAGATTCTTTACTTTTAAACAGTATTTTATGCAGCCTGCTTAGTTTCTAAAATAGTCAAAGGGGGTTTTTTTGTTTGTTAATAAATAAGCATTTTGAAAGTTCCTAGAGAAAGATGAAAAGGAAACTTTAGACTCTGGTCAAAAGTTAGAAAAAATAGAATGTATATCTTGCTTTTAGCCCATTTGAAATTATTTTCTGTTTTTGTTTGTTTCTATTCAGTTGGATGTTATTGTAATTTATTGATTATGTTACTGAAATATTACCTGATCCTGATCAGGTTGTCTTTTAAAATGTCTCAGTGTTCTCAAATTGCCATTTATTGGCATTTGAATTCTGTTTGCAATGAATAAAAACTTGTAAATGATCTTTATATAATTTGTTGAAGGCAGTGCTTTTTCTTCAGTTGATATTGACCATTCTTTAATTTTGTAAAAAATTGAAGAAAAAAACTTCCATCTCTACTTTTCAAGTTTTCCTTTGAGACTCTGGATATCCGATTAGATTAATACAAGTACTTCAAATAAGATTTTGTTAATATTATAGTTCATGAGCTTTATCTGACATAATTTTTGAATTTTCTAGGTGATATTTTGGTCTTAAGACTCTTTCATTCTTAAAAATTATTGCAGACCCCAAAGAGATTTTATTTATTTGAGTTATAGTTATTGATATTTACCAAATCATGCATGAAAGTAGATAAATTTTAAAATATTTATCATTTACTTTTAAAAACATACACCTATTTAATATAAATAACTTTTTTTTTTTAACTAAGATAGAGTCTCACTCTGTTGCCTAGGCTGGAGTGCAGTGGCATGATCTGGGCTCACTGTAACCTCCGTCTCCTGGGTTCAAGCAATTCTCCTGCCTCAGCCTCCTGAGTAGCTGGGACTACAGGTGCCTGCCACCATGCCCGGCTCATTTTTGTATTTTTAGCAGAGATGAGATTTCACCATGTTGGCCAGGCTGGTCTCAAACTCCTGACCTCAAGTGATCTGCCTGCCTTGGCCTCCCAAAGTGCTGGAAAGTGCTGGGATTACAGGAGTGAGCCACCCCACCCAGTCACATTTTTTTTTTTTTTAATTGAGACGGAGTCTCACACTGTCACCCATGCTGGAGTGCAGTGGCGCGATAGCTCACCGCAGCCTCTGCCTTCCAGGTTCAAGGGATTCTCCTGCCTCAGCCTCCCAAGTAGCTGGGATAACAGGCACCCACCACTACGCCTGGCTAATTTTTGTTTTGTTTTGTATTTTTAGTAGAGACAGGGTTTCACTATGTTGGCCAGGCTGGTCTTGAACTCCTGACCTTGTGATTTGCCCACCTCAGCCTCCCAAAGTGCTGGGATTACAAGCGTGAGCCACCGCGCCAAGCCCACATTTTTATATAAATAGTTATATTTTCCAAAATGAAAAAACGTAGTTAGAAGAGTGATATTTCACATTTTTGCAAAAGTCTCTTATGCCTGGCTTAGTAGAAGACAGCTACATTCCCATATCTGCTTCTGCCTTCAGTTGTAGTGATTTGATTGTTTGGCCGAAGAATATGAAGGAAAGGGAGAACGGTTTCTATAGCCTTTTGAGATAATTGTGATACTCTCTTTTGGTGTTATAACAGCTGGTAGAAACCAAATCAATGAATGAACTTTTCATATGCTACTTGTGAAGGTAGGGGGCACAGTCTACAAGACTGTCCTTCCTTCTAATACCAACTGTGAGTTCAGGAGGTTCCCTAGAGCACCTTCAGATTTAATAACTCGCTAGGACTCTTAGAACTCACCGAATCATGTTATACCCATCATGGTTTGGTTTATTACAGGGAAAGGATACTGCTTGAAATCAGCCAAGAGAAGAAGTGCATAGGGCAGGAGGGTCCAGGAAAGTTCCAAACATGAAGTTTCAGTTGTCTTTTCTCTGTAATGTATAGTATTACTCTCCTGGCAATGAAGTGTGACAGTAGCATGACGTGTTGCCAACCGGGAAGCTCATCTGAGACTTGATGACCAGAGATTTTATTGAGGCTCCATAGTTGACTGCCTAAGTAGCTGACCTTTTGTCTCTAGCCCTTCTAGAGGTAGAGCAGATACTGTGTGGCCAAAGGCCCCCATCATATATCACATTCTAAAGTTAATGCCCCCAGATAAACAAAGACACTTTTAGGCAGGACATGTCAAGGGCCTAGAAATTCCCTCCCGGTTATGGAGAACAAAAGCCAAACCTCCCTTTGGGTAAGATTAATTCTCTACTATACACTGTTATATTAAAATCTGTTGGTCTATTTTTATACTCTGAATGAATCTTTTACCCATGCATGATTCTATAACATTATGAATTAGTATTTTGGAAAATACTGGTTCACAGAAGTGCATAGATCTTTCAGATGTTGATACATTTCTAAATAATGGGTACACTCTCAGGCTGATGGGGTGGATATGTTTTTCAACTTAAATTTCCACTTAAAAGCTTGCATTTTATCATTAGCAACAAATACTGTTGTTTTCCTTGAAATAAGACTCATTTTGTTCATTTTTTAGGAGATGCCTGCCAAATACCCAAATTTGAATAAACCGAGTTTGTTAATCTTTCAAATAAAAATGTACTCTAGATTAAAAAGCAGTTTATTCAGCTCACAACTTAAGCAATCAAAGAAGTACTTTTACGTACTTTCCATTTTGTCACAGTATTTTTAAAAGTGAACTCAAGGGTTTAGGTTTAATAAAATGGATACATTTGCTATTTCATGAAAGACTTTTTAAAATGAAACTGGCTTTTTTTTTTATGTCAAGTGTGGGACAGTAGAGACAATGACTACTGGTATTGTTTGATGCCATTTGTGTTGAATTGTGCAAAGGTGCAAGCAGTTTTACCCACCATTGTTTTTATGCCATCAGGAAATGTCAGCATAGTAAAAAAAGCAAAGAATGTCTTACAGTTACTATGAAAATTGTGACCTTAGAGTCCCCCTAAAAAGGTCTCAGGACCCCAGCAGTCCTTGAACTGCACTTTGCAAACAACTAATCTATATAAAATGTGAGACAATGGTTATTTTTGTGCAAGGTAGCACAAGATTGAATAAACTTTGCTCTTTATTCTATTTGTTTTTATTTTGCTGGCAAGGAAAATGATGGACTAAATATTTGCTTTACATTTTAGTAGATACAAGAAATCAGAAGCCAGATTTAAGAATAGTCACCAAATTGGTCCTTGTCATCTACATTTACTCTTACAACAATCAGACCTTATTGTTTTTGTTTAGCTAACTTTGTACTTTAACTAGAGGCTATTAAATCATTAATAATGTTTTTGAATTATGTAAGTCTTTCAAACCGGGAAGGTAAGTATAATCCATACATTCAGGTGGAAATGTCCTTGGCTAAGATAATAAAGCATGGCCGGGCGCATGCGGTTGCTCATGCCTGTAATCCCAGCACTTTGGGAGGCCGAGGCGGGTAGATCACGAGGTCAGGAGATTGAGACCATCCTGGCTAAAATGGTGAAACCCCGTCTCTACTAAAAATACAAAATATTAGCCGGGCGTGGTGGCAGGCATCTGTAGTCTCAGCTACTCAGGAGGCTGAGGCAGGAGAATGGTGTGAACCCAGGAGGCGGAGCTTGCAGTGAGCCGAGTTTGAGCCACTGCACTCCAGCCTGGGTGACAAACCGAGACTCCGTCTCAAAAAAATAAAAATAAAAATAAAACAAAATAAAATAAAGATAATAAGGCATAATTAATCTTAAGTCAAAGGACATGTTGTTCATAGTTGAGGTGCCAAACCAAAAGGGAATGCATGAATGTAATTGTTTTTCTTAGTCATGAAAATAAGCTGATTTTCTTTTGAAAACTAAAACTTTGTTCACTGGCATATTCCTTCATTTTTAGTATCTGAGTTTAAATTGTAATTATTATTGGATTATTTTGGGAGGTCACACTCATTTATATAATTCTGTACCAGTGGAGTCATCTCTGTTGAGTAATGCCATTGAGTGTTGAAATAGATTATATTTTTGGCTTAAAATTCCAGAACTTGTGGCTGGGTGCAGTGGCTCACGCCTGTCATCCCAGCACTTTGGGAGGCCAAGGCAGGTGGATCGCCTGAGGTCAGGAGTTCAAGACCAGCCTGACCAATATGGTGAAACCCCATCTCTACTAAAAATAGAAAAATTAGCTGGGTATGGTGGCGGGCCCTTCTAGTCCCAGCTACTTAGGAGGCTGAGACAGGAGAATTGCTTGAACCCGGGAGGTGGAGGTTGCAGTGAGCCGAGATTGTGCCACTGCACTTCAGCCTGGGCGACAGAGCAAGACTCCATCTCAAAAAAAAAAAAAATTCTAGAACTTTTGTATAGTTATTTGTAAAGATGTTAAAAATAAGAGAGACTAATTCATAGATTCCCATATTACAAGATAGGAACTACAAAATTAATATAAAATATATCTTGTTATTATTTTGAAGTTCTTTGACCTGTTAAACATTTTTTTGTCTTATCTCTGTATTTCAGAGTATAGATAAACCTTTCTCCTATCCCTCCATTAAGTTTTTTGTTTATGATGATTAATGGAAATTAGTTCATTGGGAGGCTGCTGTAGCATTCATAAATTCCTTATAAATAATGTCTGAATTAAATGCTCTGTTCTTTACTTTGCCTTTGTTTCTACAGTTTCTCTTAAAGCATTGTTTTTAATGAATCTGCAGCATTGTAAAATAAATTATGTGATTTGGGCTTTAACTCTCTGCAAGTATTGGAATAAAATCCTCATGGTGTGTAAAATAGCCTAATCGGTATTGAGCAATGCAAGGAATATGGATTTTAAAGTATTTGTTGAATAAGTGGGTGAAAATTTTAAATTGGATACCAATTATTGATTTTCAGTTCTGTTCAATAAATATTAGTTTCTACTATACACATGATATCTTGTTGAGCAGTAAACATTGAATTTTAAGGATATTAATCATATTTATTCATTCAGCATATATTGTGTGCTTTGTATTGTGCACATATGCTTTTACAAATTTGATTAGTTTACTCTGAAAACTTGATTTTAAAAAGCAGAGCAAATTTTTAGGCTTTTTTTTTTTTTAGATAAAGCTTTTATTAGTACACATTTGTTTATATCATGCTTTTTAGACAGAATAATGTCAAACTTTTAATGAACAGGTAAATTTTTCAAGTCATATTAGGATAGGTAAGGGTTGATTGGAGTAGGAAGATACAATTTAGTTTCATTTCTGTTTGGAGAATTTTTTTTTTAATTCTATATTGAGTTTAAGGAGTTCTAGAGACAGGGAATAGTTTTAAATAAGGAAAAAGTTGGGTACAAAAGTGTGCCCTCCTTGTTAAAAGGTCCCTGGTCATTCCCACATTAGGATCTAAGAGGAAAGTACCCCCAGGCACACCTGAGCAACACTAGTTATAAGAAAAATCCCTGTGTGCACTCAGTAGAGTGTTCTTGCTGGAGCAAAACTCCAACATTCTGCCAGATTTTGTTTTTATAACTGGATGCCTTTAATACGAGTAATATGCACATGGTCCTAGGATATTTTTAAGCTAGGAATCCTAAATGAATCATTTACAGGAACTTTTCTCCCCTTTTTATTTTTGCAATTTTTATCAATAATGCACAAAGTTTATAAAGTCAAATAGAACTGAAAAGATTATAACAGAAATAACTATCACTGCCTCACCTGCCTCAGTACTTATATTTTAAGAGATAACCATTTTTAATACTTTTAGTATGTCTTTATTTATTGCCATATTTCTGCATAAAAGTCTTATACTACTTCTCTTGATTTAACAGTATTTCCTCTACGATAGATGTAGATTTAGTTCTTTTATACACTACTTTCTGTCCTCGCTTCTCACAGTATTAATATATTACATTTTATCATATTTGTAATTCCCCTCAAGTTGATTTAGGTACCCTTCCTTTTTTTTATTTTATTTTATTTTTTATTTTTTTATTTTTTTGAGATGGAGTCCCGCTCTGTCGCCAGGCTGGAGTGCAGTGGCACAATCCCGGCTTACTGCAACGTCTGCCTCCCAGGTTCAAGCGATTCTCCTGCCTCAGCCTCCCGAGTAGCTGGGATTACAGGCGTGCGCCACTATGCCCAGCTAATTTTTGTACTTTTTAATAGAGACGGGGTTTCATCATGTTGGCCAGGATGGTCTTGATCTCTTGACCTTGTGATCCGCCCGCCTCGGCCTCCCAAAGTGCTGGGATTACAGGCGTGAGCCACCGCGCCCGGCCAGGTGCCCTTCCTTTGTGCACTCACAGGAAAAAGAAACCCAAAATCTTTACTTTGCTCTGTGGTAGCCGAGTGTTGTAATTGCCTACTTAATTTACCTATATCACCTCACTACCAAACGTAAGTCCACTGAAGGCAAATACTGTTTGTTCCCAGCTCATTGTCATATACACTTCAATGCCTGGCACAGAGTAGGCATGTAATAGTAGACAGTATTGGTTGTTATTGAATTGAAGTTCCTTAAGCTAGCATATAAGATTTTTAACAACCTGATTTCTGCCTGTCTTTCCAGCCTCATTACCAACCCTACCCTTTTTGCAGCTTCTGTGCTAGCTATACCATAGTGCCAGTGCACACTTTGCAGGCTGTCTGACTTTGCTGATGTTGTGTTTTCTGTCTAGACACTCTTCATTATCTACCTGGAAGGCTCATCATATGCAGACCTAGCTTAGATATTATATCCTCAGTGAAATTTTCTAGATCTCATGAGCAAAATGGCTGTCTCATTTTTGCTCCCAGTGTTGTTATTTAGTACAGTGTAATAGGAGCTTGGGATCTGGAATCAGGCCTGGAGTCAGGCCTGGAATCAATCCTGGCTCCATCACTTACTAGCAGTGTGACTTCAGACAGGTTAGTTAATTTCTTCATACTTCAGTTTTCCCTGATGTATGTATAAGATGGAAATAGTAATTAGGTTATGAGGCTTTTAAAACACACATACATGTGCACATGTAACACAGTACTTGATACATGAGTGAGTAAGCAATAAATGATAAATGTTAACTTTTTATTATTAGCTCTAATACTTTAACTTGTAGATGATTACTGCTATGCTGGTCTCCCTAGCTAAACTGAGTCACTCAGGGTCAGGAACAGAGTCTTATTTAATAATCATAGCTCTGTTTTCTAGCACAGGGCCCGGCCCAAGAATACATGGATTGTTGCTAAAGTATATAAAATGAGTGGTTGTCAATTTACTCTTTTTGATTATTATTGTTTTGCAGTGATTTTCTTTTCACCACACAAAAATGTGTATTTCCAGTGCTTTGCAATGCTTGGCATTTACTAGATCCTTAATGCACTTTTATATTAACAAACACATGAACAAACTTAGGAATGTGATACTACTTATTGTACTGTTTATAGTATGCCTATTTACCTATTGATCTTATTTTTTTTTCTTATGCAACTATTTCTCTCATTAGTATGCTATAGTGAAATAGTTTGCAAATGTTTTCATTGGCTCTAATGACCAAAAGGAATAAAAAGAAACAAGATTTTATTTTGCTGCAAATAATGTGGTGGTGATTTTTCTTTCCAGAAACGAAATCCCGAAGTTCGACATGTAGATTTGGAGATACTGTGAGTTTGATGGAATGAATCACCTGGGTGGGGACCTTGGAAACAAGTTTGTCCGTCCACTCTACAAAGTTTCCTCCTCTCCTACACTGAAGGACTCAGTGCCATGCAGAAGCCTTTTTTTTAAGATGAAGGAAATATTTTATGTAAAGAGCAACTCAGCAGGACACAGAATTAAAACTACTACTTACATCTAAGAGACACACTACAAGTTGAATCAATTTGAAAATCATGTTTTTATGCTTCCATAGGGAACATTTTGGTTATTTAAATTGTTCATAATGTCCCATATTTCACCTGTTCAGTGTATACTGTACTTTGCAACCATCTTTCGTTTTTTCACAATGGTAAAAATAAGTGGCATCCATAGGATCATGATTTTTAATTTGTTGCCTCTGAAGATTTCACTCCATCAAGATCTGCCAGTCTTCAATATTCTGGCTAAATCTTGGTATGTGGTTTTTAAACAGTCACTCCGTTTCAAAATCTGTCTTTCCTTATAGAATGTGGAAATTATTTCTCCATACCTTGTGATTTTGACCTGAGTGCTAAGAGAATCACTCTCCTTACCTAGTTATCTACAAATGTTCATTCCAGAAATGTTTAGTTACTGAATTGAATGAAGACATCTCAGTACACTCTTTTAGGTCATAGTAGTTGCCATTTTGTAAAATTTATTTTTTCTTCTTTGCTTTTTTCCCCTTATTTGGTTTAATTTTTCTAATGTTAGGAGATATAGTCCTAGATATTTCCATGGGCCAGTGTGATGACTTTTTTTTAAATGAGGTTCAGTACCATAATGTTTATTTACTGGGAGATAATGCATTTATAAGCATTTTAAAATTCTGTAAAATGGGTTAGAAATATTTATAATTTTACAGGCAGGACAGCATTTGACTTTTATTTAAAAGGCGGCACTACTTATGTAAATCTGAGCTGTGGGATATTTCTTGCTTTAAGAGAGAGACAGAATCACTGAAACTCATGGTCATGATTTTGTATAATATAGTTCATACTGTGTCTGTGAGTTTCTTCCAGTTACAAATGGGCATTTAGCATAGTTATATTGACTATAACATGTAAGTAAATAGCTTTCTACTGACCCTAAGTTATCAAGGTGGAAAAAAAACATGCAATTCAGTAATTGAAAATGTGGTGAAAAGCTGCAGCTGTCATCATCAAAACAACTCATAACGTACTTTAAAATGTTCAGGTAGCAGTGAGCATTGTTCATATGAGAATGGCAGCTGGGTGATCTCTTTGCTGAATTAATGAGTTGTTAACATGTGGACCCAACTGCCTGTGTGAGATCTGTGTCTTAAAACTTACTGAAATGGAAATTTATGAATTATTGCAAATTGTAATGCTGGAAACAAAAAATAAATCCTTGGTTAAAGGGTTTGTAATGGTGATTTTTGATCCAGAAATCTCATTTACTGGAAAATTGTGAGACTTTACGTTGGTGTATTTTTCTTTTTTTTTTTTTTACTATTACAGAGTATTTTGCATGCTGTACATTTTAAGTGAAATAACATTCCAGTTTTATTTTTAAGATAGAAAATTGTTATATATATATATATAATTTGATACTCTATTCTTAGTTTCAAATTCCTTACCCCTTCTTTACAAAAATATGATTCATTCTATACTTTTTTCTTCTTCCTTCCCCTTTCCCACTTGCCATTTATTACTTCATGTCATTGCCATATGAGAAAGTACCAAATTATATCCAGTTTCCTCCTAGTGATATTACTCTGAAAAATTTCACAAAGCCAGACAAGAATAATTACTCATTTTTTTCCCCAAGACGACCCTCAAAGTTAATGTGCAGCAGGTATTCCAAATGGTATTTTTTTTTTTTAGGATTCCCTAAAAAAAAACAATTTCTGATATTTCTTTTTAAATCTGATTTTGGTTGAGGTCATACCATTCTTAAGTAATAATTGAAGGTTTATGTTGCCATCTTTTCTAATTCTGTTTTGCACTGATAAACTTACATAAAGTTTGTTTATGTAAAATAAGACATAAAGGAGTACAACATATCAAGGAATTTGAGTATTTATGTGGAATCAGGAAATTTTTCTAGAGTCATTGAATTTTCAAATCAGAGAATTTGGGCTGGATGTGGTGGCTTATGCCTGTAATCCCAGCACTTTGGGAGGCCGAGGCAGGAGGATTGCTTGAGCTCAGGAGGTCAAGACCAGCCTGGGCAACACAGCGAGACCTCATCTCTACTAAAAAAAGTTAGCCGGGTGTGGTGGTGCTCACCTGTGTTAGTCCATTCTCACACTGCTATAAAGAAATACCTGAGACTGAGTAATCAAGAAAAGAGCTTTAATTGGCTCACGGTTCTGCAGAATGAACAGGAAACATAGCAGCTTCTGCTTCTGGGGAGGCCTCGGGAAACTTCATTCATGGCAGAATACGAAGGGGAAGCAGTCATAGGCAGAGGAAGAGCAAGAGGCGGGGGTTGGGGGTAGGTGCCACACTCTTGTAAACAACCAGATCTCATGAGAACTCACTATACAGTACCAAGAGGGGAAGGTGCTAAAGTATTCATGAGAACTCCACCCCCGTGATCCAGTCATCTCCCACCAGGCCCTACCTCCAACATGGGATTACAATTCGACATGAGATTTGGTGGGGACAAAGATCCAAAGCATATCAGCATCTGTAGTCACAGCTACTTGGGAGGCCGAGGTGGGAGGATCACTTGAGCCCCAGAGGTCGAGGCTGCAATGAGCTATGATCATGCCACTCCAGCCTGAATGACAGAGTGAGATCCTGTCTCAAAAAGAGAATTTGGGTCTCTTTCTCCAAAAATAAGGCTATATTTAGTTTTTCAGGTTTCTTGTTATTTTACCAAATTAATGTTTCTTACTTTGTATCTACTTTGGCATATAGCATTTGAGTATTAAAGCATATAAATCATTTTTAAGGAAAATATTCTCTGCAGGAGAATAATTACAAAAATAATACTGGACAGAGGAGGGGCAGTCAAGGGTCTATGATTGATTCCTTCTTGCCCAAAACTAAAATCTAGGATTTATCAAAGGTGAGATATACAGTGGTCCCTGACTTATAATGGTTGCACTTAAGAATTCTTATGATGGGTTTATTGGCACATAACCCCATAATAAGTAAAAAGCATCTGTACCTACTTTTAGCTTTGGCTGAGAATGGATCTCTAATTCACTGTAAGTAGCAGTCCCCAAACTATATAAGGTGGCACAGTTTTCATCATGGCAGTGGGAGGATGAGGGGTGGAGTTTTTTTGGTTTTTTTTTTTTTTTTTTTGGAGACAGAGTTTCGTTCTTGTTGCCCAGGCTGGAGTGCACTGGCACAATTGCAGCTCACCGCAACCTTCGCCTCCCGATTCAAGTGATTCTCCTGCCTCCTGAGTAGCTGGGATTACAGGCATGCGCCACCACACCCGGCTAATTTTGTATTTCTGGTTTAGACAAGGTTTCTCCATGTTGGTCAGGCTGGTCTTGAACTGCCGACCTCAGGTGATCCGCCCTCCTCAGCTTCCCAAAGTGCTGGGATTACAGGTGTGAGCCACTGCTCCGGTGATCTGTTTTTAAGTGGAGTATCCTGGGGGCCTATAGTATCCAACTCCAAAGAGGTAAGTTCCTGAACATACACTAAAGAACCTGTGAGATAAGATGAGACGGAAAAAATTTCAAATTTTTTCAAAAGCAAAGGTAATCCCTGCATACATCCTCCTACACACACACACATACTACAAAGTGAATAACAAAATGTCATAAGGCTTGAGTTTTTGGTATATGGCTTTCAGTGTTACCTTATCTCATAGTTTAGGTAATGATTTTTGCTAAAATGATAACCATCTAAAGAGTGCCTAAGTTTTAAATCTCGTAACTTTTTGAGGAAGAATGCTGGGAACTACAGAAAACTGCATAGGCATTTAGAATTTGTATTATCTTCTTAGACTGCATTTGTCAAGCTTTGGCAGCATTTCATTTAAATGTGATGAACCCCAATTTGCCAAACTGTCAGAAGTCAGTGAAGCAAAGAATCGAAGGTAAAATGTTGATTCAAAGATTGTCTCCCCTAAATCCTTAATTTCTGTCTCTGAAATGGAACTTTGGAAGCCATTTATATAGATTAGTCTGACAGCCTTTATATTTGCATGTAAGTTTACTTGCATCCTTAGACTTGGCTTTATGCAAAAAGAAAATTTTTATTCGTTATATTGTATTTCATCTGTCTGATTTCCCTGGCACATTAAGATGGTCCTGGTCCCTCAGGATACTTTTTCCCTTAATAAATGTCATATGTAAATAAAGGCAACTCATTTATTAGTTTGGGATTTTTTTCCCCTTGAGAAATAAATGTTTGTTGAACATAAATTCTTCTTTACTTCATGTGCTAAGAACTAAACTATATAATCTGATATATTTTTTATGCCTATGTTTTTGAACAGAATTCGTTACTCATTCAGTGTGCCTGTTAGTTTTTTTTTTTTTTTTTTTGAGATGGAGTCTCGATCTGTCGCCCAGGCTGGAGATCCGCTCACTGCAAGCTCCGCCTCCCAGGTTCACGCCATTCTCCTGCCTCAGCCTCCCGAGTAGCTGGGACTACAGGCTCCCGCCACCACGCCCGGCTAATTTTTTGTATTTTTAGTAGAGACGGGGTTTCACCATGTTAGCTAGGATGGTCTCGATCTCCTGACCTCGTGATCCACCCGCCTCTGCCTCCCAAAGTGTTGGGATTACAGGCGTGAGCCACCGTGCCTGGCCGCCTGTTAGTTTTTAAGATTTCTTTTTGGTCGTACAAAACCTAACTATAATAACTCTTAATCATTTTATAATCGGTTTCACTTTAAAGAGAACTATTAATTTTTTGGTTTTATAAAACCAAACTATAATAACTTAATCATTTTATAATCGGTTTCAGTTTAAAAAGAACTATTAATATACTGTTTATTAACATATTAACTTATTAATATGTTTGGTAAAACAAAATCTGGAAAGTTATATTCCTTAGTGATATATATTTTCAGTACATTTTGACATAACTAGATTATTTAACATTTTAATTAGGCTGTTTTGTTTCAGATGTGTCTACAAGAGTATGTTTAGAGAAAAAAATACAAAACATGGAAACATCAAAACCCTCAACCTAAGGCTAGCCTGCACTGTGATCTAAATTGAACGCTATACTAATCCTGTGGGAATTCCAACTGTATTTTCTTTTTCATGAGAAACTAAACCAAAGTAATTTGGTATTTTGAGAGGGTAAAATTCCCTCCCAAAATTCAAAACCTATTGAAAGTAGAACCACTACAGTTTATGATTTGCACAGGAAAATAAAGAATTGTATGTGTCATTAGAGCCCAAAATAAAACCCTTTTAAAAGGTTTTTAAACGGCCGGGCGCAGTGGCTCAAGCCTGTATTCCCAGCACTTTGGGAGGCCGAGGTGGGCGGATCACGAGGTCAGGATATCGAGACCATCCTGGCTAACACGGTGAAACCCCGTCTCCACTAAAAATACAAAAAATTAGCAGGGCGTGGTGGCAGGCACCTGTAGTCGCAGCTACTTGGGAGGCTGAGGCAGGAGAATGGCAAGAACCCGGGAGGCAGAGCTTGCAGTGAGCCGAGATTGTGCCACTGAACTCCAGCCTGGGAGACAGCGAGACTCTGTCTCCAAAAAAAAAAAAAAAAGGTTTTTAAATAGACTAAAATATATACTTGTTAGTATTATAATAGCTATTAACAGAATATTTTGAGGTCTGTTTGCCAGGTACTGTTTTACATGTACACTTTTTTGTTGTTGTTGTTTTTGAGACGGAGTCGCTCTGTCGCCCAGGCTGGGGTGCAGTGGCGCGATCTCGGCTCAGTGCAAGCTCCGCCTCCCGGGTTCACGCCATTCTCCTGCCTCAGCCTCCCAAGTACCTAGGACTACAGGCGCCCGCCACCATGCCCGGCTGATTTTTTTTTTGTATTTTTAGTAGAGACGGGGTTTCACCGTGTTAGCCAGGATGGTCTCGATCTCCTGACCTCGTGATCTGCCAGCCTCCGCCTCCCAAAGTGCTGGGATTACAGGCATGAGCCACCATGCCTGTACATGCCTACATGTACACATTTAATCCCCACAAAGAGCCAGTGAAATGTGGTCTGTAATTCACATTTTTGCAGATGAAGAAACAGATACAGTAGTTAATAATAGTGTCTGAGACTACTCATCCAATAAAAGGCAGAGTCAGGATTTGAACTCTCAAGGAAGCATTCTGCTAAACAGAAAAGCCGAAGAGAAGTAACACTGTATAAAAAGTAGAAAGGAAATATTCATTATATTGTTATACAGTAACCTAATTTATATTCAGTAGTCAGAACAATTAGCTAAATCTAACTCAGACTGCGTGGGACAGGGGGATGACAGGTGGGGTAGGGCATGGATCAATGAGTTGTTTTTTTTGGGAGGGGGGCGGTGTTTGGGTTTTTTTGGTTTGTTTGTTTTCTTTTGAGATGGAGTCTCACTCTGTTGCCAGGCTGAAGTGCAGTGGCACGATCTCGGCTCACTGCAACCTCCGCCTCCTGGATTCAAGCCATTCTCCTGCCTCAGCCTCCCGAGTAGCTGCGACTACAGGTGTGTGCCACCACACCCAGCTAATTTTTGTATTTTTAGTAGAAACAGCTTTTCACCATGTTGGCCAGGATGATCTTGATCTCTTGACTTCATGATCCACCCCCTCGGCCTCCCAAAGTGTTGGGATTATAGGAGTGAGCCACCGTGCCCTGGCCCTCATTAAGGTTTTTATGGACGCTGAGGTCTTGTCTGTTACGTTAGGCTATTTTTTATTTATTTTTATTTATTTATTTATTTATTTTGAGATGGAGTCTGGCTGTGTTCCAGGCTGGATTGCAATGGCGCGATCTTGGCTCACTGCAACCTTTGCCTCCCAGGTTCAAGCGATTCTCTTGCCTCAGCCCCCCAAGTAGCTGAGACTACAGGCACCTGCCACCTTGACCAGATAATTTTTGTATTTTTGGTAGAGATGGGGTTTCACCTTATTGGCCAGGCTGGTCACGAACTCCTGACCTTGTGATCTGCCCACCTCGGCCTCCCAAAGTGCTGGGATTACAGGTGTGAGCCACCGAGCTGGCCTATTTTTTAAATGATATTTATTTTTAACTATTACTACCACTGGATAAACATATCCAGAAGATAATATTTTGTTCAAATGTCAGTCATTGATTTGAACCACGTAGGAAAGAAATTCAGGGAGAGGTGTGAAAATTAGAATTAGTCAGAAGTTTTAAAAATATAGTTATCCCGGCCAGGCGCGGTGGCTCACGCCTGTAATCCCAGCACTTTGGGAGGCTGAGGCGGGTGGATCACATGGTCAGGAGTTCAAGACCAGCCTGGCCAACATGGTGAAACCCTGTCTCTATTGAAAATACAAAAATTAGCCCGGCATGGTGGCGGGCACCTGTAGTCCCAGCTACTTGGGAGACTCAGGCAGGAGAATTGCTTGAACCTGGGAGGCGGAGGTTGCAGTGAGCCAAGATCATGCCACTGCACTCTAGCCTGGGTGACAGAGCAAGATCTGTCTCAAAAAAAAAAAAAATTATATATATAGTCATCTCTTGGTATCTGTGGAAATACCCTGTGGGGATATCCCTGGGATACCAAAATTCAAGGATGTTGAAGTTTCCTGTATAAAATGGCATATTTGCATATAACCTACACACATCCTCAAGTATACTTTAAATAATCTCTATTATAATACCTAACACAATGTAAATGTTATGTAAGTAGTTGTCATACTGTATTTAGGAAACAATGACAAGGAAAAAAGCCTGTTCACGTTTAGTACAGACACAATTTTTTATTTATTATTTTCAATACGTTGGTTGAATCAGAGATGCGAACCCATGGATACGAAAGCTGACTATATTTTAAAATTGTGCTTGAATACATAAAACATTCACATGATTCTAAATTCAGAATGCTCAAACAGATTTATAGGAAACATTCTTTCTCTCAACCTTGCTCACAGCTATCCATTTTCTTTTCCCAGAGGCAACTAATGTTATAAGCTTGTGATATATCCTTATAGAGATATTTGATGTATATATTCACATATATACATGTTTATTATATATATTTCCCCTGTTCTACAAAGATGATAAAATAGTATATATATTAATGAACCTTCTCATAACGTAAGTACACAGCCATTTTCCAGAGTTGTGTTTACTGAAAATTACTACATCAACGGGACATAACACATAATGTGCTTTACCATATGGTAGCCACTAGTGACATGGGGATATTTAAATTTAAATTAATTACATAAAATAAATTCAGTTCCTCAGTTGCATTAGCCACATTTTCATGTGCTCAGTAGCCACATGTGGCCAGTGACTGTGTTGTACAATTCAGATATAGAACATTGTCACTATCACAGAAAGTTGTTTTGGACAGTCCTAATATGGTGGATTAAAGTAATCCTAGTCTCTCTTTAATATTTGAGAGTGTCTTTACAGTGTACAGCATAACAGTGCCTGGTTTCTGTTGTTGGAGGCAGGAGGATAAAATTCTGGCTTAGCTCTTAGAAATGTATCAATACAAATAGCTCTTGGGCTATAACTTAAGGCTACCAACTGGTAAGTGTTACTTTCAGCAAATAAATTTCTCATGTTCAAAATGAAGAGTTTGAATTTGACTTCCTCTCATTCAAATGCATAATATACATTCTGAACATTAGGGAACAATTGAATCATACAAAAGTGTTCTTGAACCATCAAAATTTCTTACCCAAGTTCATAAATTATGTTTCTGAATGTTCATGTCAGTTTATCTTGTTGCCCAGCAAAGGGCTAAATAAGTATGATACCATTCATCACATAAAGGTCTCAGAGAACAAAATATGTGATTGGTGGGCCCAGGTGGTGAGAAAGGAAGGAGTTGCGGGTTTATCACACTTTATACAAGAAATAAGTTCCTGGGCCAGGTGCGGTGGTTCGCACCTGTAATCCCAGCACTTTGAGAGGCCAAGGAGGGCGGATCACGAGGTCAGGAGATGGAGACCATCCTGGCTAACACGGTGAAACCCCATCTCTGGTAAAAACACAAAAAATTAGCCGGGTGTGGTGGCACGTGCCTGCAGTCCCAGCTACTCAGGAGGCTGAGGCAGGAGAATCGCTTGAACCCAGCAGGCGGAGGTTGCAGTGAGCCGAGATTGAGCCACTGCACTCCAGCCTGGGTGACAGAGCAAGGCCCCGTCTCAAAAAAAAAAAAAAGAAAGAAAGAAAGAAAAATAAGTTCCTGGACATTGTGTAAATTAAATATTTCTAAATCTATAAATTAAATATTTCTAAATCTATTTTTAGATGCACTAGAAGAGTTCACAATTTAAAGAAATCCTCCTGTAATGTATGATTATTTATATTTTGTTAAATCCTATTTAAAAGAGATTTTATAAGATGACTTCTAGATTACTCCTGGAACTATGGCAGATCATGTTGAGGTTAAAAGAGCATTAAGGGATTGGGTGATAGATGGTCTAATATCATCACTGCTTGAAGTTCCAAGGAATTACTCAAACTGATCCAATTTCCTTATGACATTTTCTATATGGATTGACAGCCCATGTCAATTATTGAATATTTACTATATACAAGCTATGATATACTAGATGCCCGTGAGGCCCTTCTTAGAAGAAGGAAGATGATGGCAGTGTTGTCAACCAGATAATCATTCCTGATGGTCAAGGTGGGGGATGTCCCGTCCTGATAATCCCCTCATCCAATAACCAGGACAGAATTACTCATGGCTGTGGCATCTTGTCCTTCTTGAGGTCAATAAGGCCTGCCTTGATCAGAACCAAGCAATTGTTTATCCATCATGGGCCAGTGATTTCAAGTATAGAAGATGCTGGGACCCTAATTTGAGTCCACTTAATGGGAGGTATCCTGGGAAATGCCCATAATTAATTTGTGTTTGCTTTTCCAGGTTTCCTTAAGTTTCCTAAGTTTCATAATGTATAAGATATTTACAAAATTCCTAAATTTTTGTAAACATACTGTTATTTCTCCCATCTTAGAAAAACAGACTAAAACATCACAACCACGCCTCCACACACAAAATGCGTAAAAACAAAAAAATCCTTCACTTAGTTTCTTATTTCTTTACTTCCCTTCACAGCAAAACTCAAAGGAGTTGTCTATATTTGCTGCCTCTCTTTCCTTTTCTCTGAAACCCATTCCAATCAGGCTTTTGTCACTCTCTCCACTAACCCTGTCCTTGACTCCCATACCACTAAATACAATTGTCAATCTTAGGTTGTCATCTTACTTGATCTGTCAGCAGCATTTGACACAGTGAATCTGGCTTCCAGAATTCTACTTTCTGGGTTCTCCACCAACCTCTGTGGCCACTCCTTTTCAGTCTTTTTTTTTTTTTTTTTTTGAGAGAGAGTTTCGCTCTGTTGCCAGGCTGGCTACAGTGCAGTGGCATAATCTTGGCTCACTGCAACCTCCACCTCCCGAGTTCAAGCGATTCTTCCAACTTAGCCTCCCTGGTAGCTGGGACTACAGGTGTGCATCACTTAATTTTTGTATTTTTAGTAGAGATGGGGTTTCACCATGTTGGCCAGGCTAGTCTCGAACTCCTGGCCTCAAGTGATCTATCTGCCTTGGCCTCCCAAAGTGCTCAGATTACAGGTGTGAGCCACCATGCCCGGCCTTCAGTCTCTTTTTGTAGGTTTCTCCTCATTTTCATTACCTCCAAACATTGGCATATCCCAGGACTATGTCTTTTCTTTGTCTATATTCATTCACTGAGTGATTCAGTCCCATGGCTTTCAAAAAAAAAAAAAAAAATTCATTGAAACCTTGATTCTCTACTTTGAATCCTAGACTCAAATGTCCAGTTGCCTACTTGACATCTCCAGGTTTGTGAGATAGGCATTCCGATATGCTGCTGATAGGAGCGTGAAGTAGGCCTAGCTATGTGGGGGGTACTATAGCTGAAGATATTAAGAGTCTGGAAAAATATGTCTGGGCGTGGTGACCCATGCCTGCAGTTATAGCACTTTGGGAGGAGGTGGTGGGTGGATTGTTTGCTTGAGGCCAGAAGTTATCAGCCTGGTCAATATAGCAACGCTTTGTCTCAAAAAAAAAAAAGAGTACGGAAAATAGCCATGTCCTTTGACCTATTTATTCCACTTCTAGAAATACAGCCTAATAATACAGTCTTTGGAGGCATTTTTGGCAGGATATTTAATACGGTAAAATGCTTATGATAGAGAAAAATGTAAAAATATACATCTTGGGCTGGGCGTGATGGCTCATGCTTGTCATCCCAGAACTTTGGGAGGCCAAGGCAGGAGGATTGCTTGAGCCCGGGAGTTCGAGACCAGCCTGGCCAACATGGTGAAACCCGGCCTCTAAGACAAGAAATACAAAAATCAGCTGGGTATGGTGGCACGCACCTGTAGTCCCAGCTATTTGGGAGGCTGGGGTGGGAGGATCGCTTGAGGTGGGAGGAGGTGGAGGTTGCAGTGAGCCAAGATGATGCCACTGCACTCTACCCTGAACAACAGAGGAAGACCCTGTCTGAAAAAGAAAAGAAAAGAATATACATCTTGCAGTTCAAGTTGTTACTGCTAAGCTTTGAGATTGGAGTGGGACATAAAAAACATTTTTATGAACAGGTATTACTTTTTTAAATTTTAAAAAGTGCTTAAGATTCATTTTCTAGTGAAAAAACAGGATACATAACTATATTCAGAATAATTTCAATGTTGTGTACATAGAGAAAGGATTGAAAGCAAATACACTATTAACAATTTCATACGTGGATAATTTTTATCTTCTCTTTTTCTGTCATTTACAGATTTTCTACAATGAGTTTGCCTTTTATAATAAAAAGTTAATTTAAAAGGACAAGCAATTCAGGCTGGGCGCAGTGGCACACACCTGTAATCCCAGAACTTTGGGAGGCTGAGGTGGGTGGATCACCTGTGGTGAAGAGTTCAAGACCAGCCCGGCCAACGTGGTGAAACCCCGTCTCTACTAAAAATACAAAAATTAGCCGGGCATGGTGGTGGACACCTGTAATCCCAACTACTCGGGAGGCTGAGGCAGGAGAATCACTTGAACCCAGGAGGCAGAGATTGCAGTGAGCTGAGATCACACCACTGCACTCCAGCCTGGGCGACACGGCGAGACTCTATGTCAAAAGAAAAGAAAAGGACAAGCAATTCTTCAATCTTGGGATAAATGAAGACATTGATTGGAGTGTCATAAAACTAAGATGTGAGAATTTTTGAATTAGAATTTTAATTTTAATACCTACTTTCAAGAGGAGGTAAGAACCAAAAGTTTTAAAGGGAAAAGACTGAAGATGAGCATGTTTCTTTGAATTATAAAACTTGGGTTTAATACCACTAGACTCTAAATTTCCAACCCTAGTAATATGGCATATGCTGTTGGAACTCAACGTGGTCGTTTGCTTAACTTTTTGTTGATATAATCTGAAATGATATTAAATCTCACTGTGGAGCATCATAAAAACAACCTATTTGTCAGAGAAGAGTAGGACAATTGTCCTATTAAATTGGAAAACTGAAAAAGAAAATTTAAAAACAGACTTCCATTATTGCATTCATATGACAAATACTTTTTGAGTGTCTGTGTCACTGGGCACTGTACTACCTCGTAACTACCTAGGCAGTCGGGGTAGGGAATCCTCCTTGGGGAAGTACCCTTTGTAAGGCCAGGCACAGAGAAAAAGGAGGGTAAAGAGTGTGCTAGGTAATAGGTAGAGGACATGTACAAATAGATGGCTACTGATTTTCAGTTGATAACTATGTCTAATTAGGTGAATACCATCTTATTCTAGCAAGAGTATCAGAGTGCGTTCATTCCTGAGGACCCTTTCCCTGGTGTTGAAACAAATTATCTCTAGCCTTCAGTACGAAATAAATTCCCTTTTGCTACATTTCTGCCAAATCTGAAGAATCACAATGGATGAGTCTCATGCCTATTTCAAAATGGTATAGAGTCTCTGGGGGTTCAGTATATTTAACTTGTTTCCTCATAAGTGTGACTTCAAGATATTGTTTCATGCTGGAATTGTAAATTGTGATTTATCCATTCTCTGTAGAAATATTAAATAAATCTGAAAAAACTCCAAAACCCATTTTTATTGTAATTTTTCTTACTGAATTTTAGATACAGCTTTAAGATTATTTGCTAAGAGATGAAAGGTGGGTGTTAAACTCAGATTGAAGCAATTTAAAGTGTTACAGGCCGTTATATTTGATATAGAACTTCTCAGTTTATTATAAAGTGGAATAAGGTTGGATCTCTAAAAGGAAAAAATATATGTTGCAGCTGTTTCCATCTTATTTGTTCCATGGGACTGTCTTACGTCCCCAGCCCTGCAAGATTCCTCCAGGGGTCTCCAGCTACCTCCACTCCTCTGAGGACTTTCTGTGTACAGAAGACAGGCCCAATGTTGCAACACGACCTCCTATCGAGGCTTGGCAGTGTTTTCAGATTAGAGTTCAATTTTCTTTACTTAATTTCTTGATACCTATCTCAATCCTAATAAACTTAGCTACAATATTTTTGAAGATTTACATTCCTAAACACTCAATTCCAGAATTAATTTTTCCTTAATAAAATAAGCTTCACTATTTTTTAAATTTTTATTTTTAATCAACTCATAATTGTACACATTTATGGGGTACTATATGATGTTTCAATACATGTATACATTGTGTAATGATCAAATCAGGGTAATTACCTTACCCATCACCTCAAACATTTATTGTTTCTTGGTGGTGAGAACATTCAAAATCCTCTTCTAGCGATTTTGAAATATACATAGCTAACTATAGTTACCCTACTTGCAATAGGACACCAGAACTTATTCCTCCTAACTGTAACTTTGCATCTGTTGGCCAATTTCTCCCCATCTCCTCCTCTCCTCTACCTCCCACCCTTCTCCCCCAGCCTCT
The DNA here is from genome assembly GCF_029281585.2 of Gorilla gorilla gorilla. NCBI lineage: Eukaryota > Metazoa > Chordata > Mammalia > Primates > Hominidae > Gorilla > Gorilla gorilla. The sequence goes on from NC_073227.2 coordinate 50,115,738, forward strand.
GATAACCAAGGTTCTACTCTCTACTGCTATGAAATCAACTTTTTTAGATTCCACATATGAATGACATCATGTGGTATTTGTCTTTCTCTATCTGGCTTATTACGCTTAACATAATGTCGTCTAGTTTCATCCATGTTGTTGCAAATGACAGCATTTCCTGTTTTGTTATGGTGAAATAGTACTCTATTGTGCATATATACCACATTTTATCTCTTCATCTGACGATGGGTACTTAAGCTGATTCCTTACCTTAGCTATTGTGAATAGTGGTGCAATAAACAGGAGCATGCAGATGTCTGTTTCACATACTGATTCCAATTCCTTTGGATAAATAGCTAGTGTTGGGATTGCTGGGTCATGTGGTAGTTATATTTCTATTTTTTTGATAAACCTCCAAACTGTTTTCCATAATTACTATAATAATTTACATTCCCACCAACAGTGTGTAAGGGTTTTTTCTTCTTCACATCCTCACGAACACTTGTTATTTTTTGTCTTTTTGATAATAGCCATTCTTACTGGAGTTAGGTGATATTGTGATTTTGACTTGCAGTTCCCTGATGACTAGTGATGCTGAGTATTTTTTCATATACTTGTTGGCTATTTGTATGTCTTGTTTCAAGAAATGTCTATTCAGGTTTTTTGCCCATTTTTAATTGGATTATTTGGTTTTTTTGCTATTGAACTCAATAGTTTGGGTTCCTTATATATTCTAGATATTAACCTCTTGTCACAAACATTTACAAATGTTTTCTTCCATTCTGTAGGTTGTCTCTTCACTCTGTTGTTTCCTTTGCTGTGCAGAAGCTTTTTAGTTTGCTTTTGTTGCCTGTACTTTTGAGGTAAAAAAAAAAAAACTCCTTGCCCAGACCAATGTCATGAAACATTTCTCCTGTTTTTTTCTATTAGTTTCATAGTTTCAGGTCTTACAGTTAAGTCTTTAATCCATTTCGAGTTAGTTTTTATACAGTAATCCCCTCTTTTCCATACGGGATACATTCCAAGACTCCCAGTGGATGCTTAAACCATGGATAGTACTAAATCCTATTTATACCAAGCTTTTTCCTACATGTACATGCCTATAATAACATTTAATTTATAAATGAGGCACAGCAAGAGATTAACTATAATAAAATCAACCAATTATGGAAATATACTGTAATAAAAGTCATGTGAATGTGGACTCTTTCAAAATATCTTACTGTGCTGTACTCACCCTTCTTGAGACGATGTGCAATGATAAAGGGCCTACATGATGAGATGAAGTGCAGTAAATGACGTAGGCATTGTGCCGTAGCATTAGGCTACTACCGACCCTCGATGATAGGTCAGAAGGAAGACCATCTGCTTCACTGATCCTGGATCACTGAGCCACGATGATGTTGATGACAAATAGGCAGTTAGCATATACAGTACAGATACACTGGACAAAGGGATGATTCATGTTCCTGAAGGAGGGAATGAGATTTCATCATAGTACTCAGAAGGGTGAGCAATTAAATCAAAACCACAATGAGATACCATCTCACACCAGTTAGAATGGCGATCATTACAAAGTCAGGAAACAAGATGCTGGAGAGGATGTGGAAAAACAACAATGCTTTTACACTGTTGGTGGGAGTGTAAATTAGTTCAACCATTGTGGAAAACAGTGTGGCGATTCCTCAAGAATCTAGAACCGGAAATACCATTTCACCCAGCAATCCCATTACTGAGTATATACCCAAAGGATTATAAATCATTCTACTATAAAGATGCATGCACACTATGTTTATTGCAGCACAATTTACAATAGCAAAGACTTGGAACCAACCCAAATGCCCATCAATGATAGACTAGATGAAGAAAATGTGGCATATATATATATATATACACATACCATGGAATACTATGCAGCCATAAAAAAGAATGATTTCACATCCTTTGCAGGGACATGGATGAAGCTGGAAAGCATCATTCTCAGCAAACTAACACAGGAACAGAAAACCAAACACCGCTTGTTCTCACTCATAAGTGGGAGTTGAACAATGAGAACACATGGACACAGGGAGGGGAACATCACACACCGGGGCCTATCGGGGGGGTGGGGGGCAAGGGGAGGGATAGCATCAGGATAAATACCTAATGCGTGCAGGGCTTAAAACCTAGATGACAGGTTGATGGGTGCAGCAAACCACCATGGCACATGTATACTTATGTAACAAACCTGCACGTTCTGCACATGTATCCCAGAACTTAAAGTAAAATAAAAAAAGAAGGGTGTGCAATTTAAAACTTATGAATTACTTATTTCTGAAATTTTCCATGTAATATTTTCAAACTGTGGTTAACCGTGAGTAACTGAAACCTCAGAAAAGACAACTGGAGGCTGGGCGTGGTGGCTCCTGCCTGTAGTCCCAGCACTTTGGAAGGCCAAGGTGAGTGGATCATGAGGTCAGGAGTTCAAGACCAGCCTGGCCAACATGGTAAAACCCCGTCTCTACTAAAAATACAAAAATTAGCTGGGCGTGGTGGTGGTGCCTGTAATCCCAGCTACTCAGGAGGCTGAGGCAGATAATTGCTTGAACCCGAGAGGTGGAGGTTGCAGTGAGCCATGATCGCACCACTGTACTCCAGCCTGGGTGACAGGGTGAGACTCTGTCTCAAAAAAAAAAAAAAAAAAAGAAAGAAAGCAAAACTGGGATAAGGCGGGGACTATGTTACATGGTGAAAGATAGGGGTCTAGCTTCATCCTTCTGCATATGGGTATCTAATTTTCCCAGCACCATTTATTGAAGAGACTATCCTTTCCCCAAGGTGTGTTCTTGGCACCTTTGTTGAAAATCAGTTGGCTGTAGATATGTGGATTTATTTCTGTACTGTTTTTATGCAAGTACCGTGCTGTTTTGGCTACTATAGTAGCTTTATAGTATATTTTGAAGAACATGAAGTAAGAACATTATCTTAAAAATGTTCATAGAATGGTTAGGGCTTCTCCTACAAAATGCACTGGTGAGTCACAAACACAAAATAAATTTTATTATAGTTTTCCTTATTTTTAACCCAAAATAATAATAGCCAGTTAATCAATCTACCATATTCATCAGTTGTCAATCCAACTAGTTTTGACTGCTTCCAAAAAATCAAATTTATCTTCAAAAGATAAAGATATCCATTATTCCATCAAGCCTATTTTAAAAATTGGTCCCACATACCTCAGGTAACTCCCAAGCAGTATTTCAAACATATCCTAAAGATGATGACATTGTTAGAAAAAGATGATAGCCTCATAAGAGATTATTTTTAAAGGGATACTAGTTGCTCTTCAATGTTTGTTAAAAATATTACTAATGTTATTTTATGATCATACTTTGGCTACAATTACAGATGTACCCAAGAAATAAAGTAGGTAAGAATGTATTCCTTTACAAGATAATTCACAGTGATCTTTCTTTAAAAAGTTGTTTCCGTTTTACAACCACAATAACTATCCCTACATCATTAGAGATGCAACTATTGTAAAAGATGAGCTTTTCTTGAGCCAGCAGGCTGGATATCCACACATTTGAAAATAATCTTAGTTCTTAACATTCAGTGAGTTTGTCAGAAACATAGGATCTCAGACTCCACTCCATACCTATTGAATCAGAAAATCTGTGTTTAACAAGATTTGCAGGTGATTTATAAGCAGGTTAAAATTTGAGGAACAGAGAGCTCTTGCTAATCTTATGAAGAGACATAATTTATAACACCAACGAAACAACTATTGAAGATGAGAAAACTTTTTTCTGATAGAATACATGATGACCTTAACAAAGCCATATAAATATAAATTTGCTCAAGAATGTACATGAAGATATAAACATAATAAGGACAGATGTGACACTCTCTCTGTCATACACTGGATAGAATTAATAGCAGATTAGGCACAGCAAAAGACAAGATCAGTGAACTTGAAGCAATACACCCTATCCAAAATAAAGCAAAGACAGAAAAGAAATAAACAGAGTCCATGTGATCTATGGGAAAATATCAATCAGTCTAACATGTGTGTGTACTAGTTTGCTACGGCTACTGTAAAAAATTACAACAAACTTAGCCCCTTAAAATAACACAAATTTATTTTATACTTCCGTAGGTCAGAAGTCCAACTAGGGCCTCACTGCTGTCCACAGGGCTGCATTTATTGCAGGAGGCTCTAAGAAAGAACCAATTTCCTTGTCTTCTCCAGCTTTTAGAGACTCCAGTATTCTGTGGCTTGTGGCTTCCTTCCTCCATCTTCAAAACCAGCCTGGGGTCCTCACACTGCATCACTCAAACCCACCCTTTTTAAGACCCTTGTGATTACTTTGGGCCCTCCCAGATGATCCAAGATAATCTTCCTGTAAGATCCTTTCTGCCCTGCAATCTAACATACTCACAAATTCTGGGGATTAACATGTGTGGACATCGTTGGTGAGTCATTATTCTGCCTTCCACAACATGTAATTCGAGTGCCAGAAAAAGAAGAGGAAGAAGGAAGACAGAAATTATATTTGAAGAAATAGTGACTGAAAAATTTTCCAAATATGATGAAAAATATAAACTCACAGATCCAAGAGTTCAACAAACCCCAGTAGAAGAAATTTAGATAAAACCACACCAAGGCAGATCATAATCAAACTTGATAAACAGTGATAACTTCTCAATTACTGATACTTCAAAGAAATGGCATCCTTTATACTTTTCACCAGTATTAAAAATTCTTCATTAGACAAATGTTTGTAGTTCCCCATAGATTCATGAGGGTTTTCCTCATCATGTATCCTTAAAGAGAAATGTGAAAGGACTAGGAAAAGCCCCAATCTTTACCTATTTTAAAGCTATCATAGACATACTTCTGCAAAAAAAAGTCCATCCACTGGGTGTAGTGGCTCATACCTGTAATCCCAGTACTTCAGGAGGCCAGGGCAGGAAGATCACTTGAGGACAGGAGGTTGAAACCACCCTGGGTAACATAGTGAGACCTTGTCTCTATCAAAAGGAAAAAAATTAACCAGGCATGGTGGCACACACCTATAGTCCCAGCTCTTCGGGACTGAGGTGAGAAGATCACTTAAGCCCAGGAGTTCGAGGCTGCAGTGAGCTATGATCATACCACTGCACTCCAGCCTGGGCAATAGAGCAAGACCCTGTCTCAAAACACATAAACACACAAAGTCTACCCAAATATACACCAGAGAGTGAATGGGTAATTATTTAGCACAAAATGTTAATAGAAAACACAACTTAAGCCACAATCAAACAGCATTATTATATTTTTATATTGAATTGAAAATGCTTCTGTGTTGCTAGGAAGGAGAAAGAATCATTGTCACTGGTACCAAAAAAAAAAAAAAAAAAAAAAAAACAAGACTAGAATACACCGTTTATACCCCTTTCCTCATCTCTTGGCAGGGCCTGCATTTCTCCCCAGCATCTGGTGGAGAGTGAAAAGTCACTATTTAAGCCCTTATTTTGTCTGGAAGCAAACCCTGGGTTTAAAAAAAAGCCTGTATCTCCAGTTACATTTGCTGGTCCCCCTGCTTCTATTCAATCACACAGCCTACTCTTCATTAGTCGTGCGTGATGAGGACAGGTTCTGAGAATTGTGTCCTTAGGTGATTCTGTAGTTGTACAAATATCACAGGGAGCACTGACGCAAACCTGGATGGTGTCGCCTACTGCATACCCAGACTCTATGTACAGCGTATTGCGCCTAGGCTGCAAATCTGTACAGCAAGCTTCTTCCCCGTGGCCCATGGGGCTTTGAATGACGGCTTTGAATGCGGCCCAACACAAATTTGTAAACTTTCTTAAAACACCATGAGATTTTTTTTTTTTTTTTTTTTTAGCTCATCATCTATCATTAGTGTATTTTTTTTCTTTTCTTTTTTTTTTTTTTTGGAGACGTAGTCTGTCACCCAGGCTGGAGCGCAGTAGTACGATCTCGGCTCATGGCAACCTCCGCCTCCCGGGCTCACGCCATTCTCCTGCCTCAGCCTCTCCGAGTAGCTGGGACTACAGGCACCCGCCACCATACCCGGCTAATTTTTTTATATTTTTAGTAGAGACGGGGTTTCACCGTGGTCTCGATCTCCTGACCTCGTGATCTGCCCGCCTCAGCCTCCCAAAGTGCTGGGATTACAAGCGTAAGCCACCGCGCCCAACCTCATTAGTGTATTTTACGTGTGGCCCAAGACAATTCTTCTTCCGATGTGGCTCAAAGAAGCCAAAGCATTGGACATCTCTGCCGTACCACCTGTGACTGTGCTGAACAGTGTAGGGAACTGTAACACGGTATTTATGTATCTCAACAAAGAAAAAGTACAGTAAAAATACAGTATCAGAATCTTATGGGACCACTGTCATACATACCACACAGTCTGTTATTGAATAAAATGTCACCAGGTGGTACATGACTATTTCTTCCCTTTCTTCCTCTTCCTTTTTTTTTTTTTTTTTTTTTGAGGCAGTCTCTCTCTATTGCCCAGGCTGAAGTGCAGTGCCGTGATCATGCGCTACTGCAACCTCAAACTCCTGGGCTCAAGTGATCCTCCCACTTCAGCCTCCAGAGTAAATGGGTCTACAGGTGTCTGCTACCATGTCTGGCTTTTTTTTTTTTTTTTTTTTCCTTTTTTTTGTAGAGACAGGGGCCTCGCTATGTTGACCAGGCTGGTTTTGAACTCCTAGTCTCAACTGATCTGTCCACCTCAGCCTCACAAAGTGCTGGGATTATAGGCATGAGCCACTGTGCCCAGCCTGTATTTCATTTTTATTATGTTAAACATTCTTAAACGAGAATGTTCTTAAGCATTCTCATGCCTCAATGCATTTTTAATTTTAATACTAAAAAAGGTTAAAAAAATTTGCATCAATTTGGTCTATAAAATGTTTGTGAAATGACAATAAATGTTTAATCTTAAAGCTGTATTTCGAAACCATGGTTTAACCCAATTTGTGAAAAATATACAACTGGTAAGTACAAGCACTAAGATATTCTACTTTAGATGTATTTTATTCTACCGCAGCTTTTTATTTAAGGCTGCAAGTGTATTTCTCTTCTTTCACATCAATTTTGTATCTTTTTAAATTTACAGATAAAATGCAGGCATGTTTCTTAAACATTAGGACCAATGATTACAGGCACTGAGACTGTATCTCTACAGAGCATTAGGACTGAATCAGACCCAAGAGATGGCCACATCTAATAGATGGCTTCATCTAACAGAGACACGGATTCACTGGCACGTATTTTTCTCATTTTATATCTGATTCTGCTTTAAAAAATTTTTTTTAAGAGATTGAGTCTCACTGTGTTGTCCAGGATAATCTCAAACTCCTGGCCTCAAGCAATCCTCCTAGCTCAGCCTCACTGGGATTATAGGCATGAGTCACCACACCCAACCAGATTCACCTTTCTGAATACAGGTTTATATGGGGGAACAAGTTGCCCAGTAAAGCTTGGGATTTTCTCGTAATTAACAGCTCTTTTGTCATTTTTCTTCAAATAGTTGCCAAGCCATTGGCTGTATTACTTTGGTTCTTAGGCCATGACGCCTGGTAACAATGCCAGGCACATCAAGCTCTTAATAAATATATTTTATGAATGTATAATAAATTTAGAAGTGATTATATCATCCTATATTTGGATCCTTCATTATGTAAACCATGCACTGAGCAGCACTCTCTAAAATTGCCTACATAGTATTTTGACTATTCTGGACTTTATATAAATGGAATCATACAATGCATGGCTTTTTGTCTGGCTTCTTTTACTTACCATAAATTTTGAAGGTTCATTCATGTTGTAGTACGTATTAATACTTCATTCCTTTTTAATGGCTGAATAATATTCCATTGTTTGGATATGCATTTTGTTTATTCATTCAATTGATGGACATTTGGGTTATTTCCACTTTTTGACTATTATAAATAATATTCCTATAAGCATTTGAGTACAACTTTTTGTGTAGACGTATTTTTATTTGAGTATGTACCCATGAGAAGCATTGCTGGATCCTATAATAACTCTATGATTAACTTGTTAAGGAACTGCCAATGCGTTTTCCAAAGTGACTGTGCCACTTTACATTCCTACCAGCAATGTTTGAGGGTTTCAACTCTCTCCACATCCTCAACATTGGTTACCGTCTCTTTCATTTTAGCCATCCTAGTGAAGTGGCATCTCATTGCAATTTGATTTACATAACCCTAGTGATTAATAATGTTGAGCATCTTTTCTTGTGTGTATTGGCCATTTGCATATCTTCCTTGGGGCATACACACTCAGATCTTTTGCCTGTTTCTAATGGGGCTTTTTGTTCTTATTGTTGAGTCGTAAGTTCTATATACTCTGGCATCAGTCTCTTATCAGGTATATAATCTGTAAGTATTTTCTTCCATTCTGTGGGTTGTCTTTTTCATTTTTCCTGGTGTTCTTTGAAGCATCCAAGTTTTTCATTTTGTGGGAATCCAATTGATCTATGTTTTTCTTTTGTCACTAAAGCGTTTGGCGTCATATTGAAGAAATCTTGCCTGAGCCAAGATGAAGACTTACTCCTGTGTCTAAGGGTTTTATAGTTTTAGCTCTTAGAACAATGATCAATTTTGAGTTACTTTTTGAGGTTCAGGTAGGAATCCAACTTCATTCTTCAGGATATGAATATCTTGTTGTCCCAGTACCATTTGTTGAAGACTATTCTTTCCCATTGAATTGTCCTGGCACTCTTGATAAATGTCAATTGATCATAAATGTAAGAGTTTGTTTCTGTTGGCTATCTGAGTTCCTTGTATTTCCATATAAATTTTAGGATCATCTTGTCAATTTCTGCAAAGAAGCCAGCTGAGATTTTGATAAAAATTGCACTGAATCTGTAAATCAATTCGGGGAATATTGCCATCTTAACAATATTAAGTCTTCCACTCCATTATCATGGGATGTCTTTCCATTATTTGGGTTGTTTAAAATTTTTTCCAATAATATTTTGTAGTTTTTCAGTGTACAAGTTTGGCACTTATTTTGTTAAATTTATTCCTATTTTATTCTTTCTGATGCAATTGTAAATGGAATTATTTTCTTAATATCATTCAGATTGTGTACCACTAGTGTATAAAGGTACAAGCGATTTTTGCATATTGATTTTGTGTTCTGCAGCCTAACTGAACTTGTTTCCAATACTTTTTTTTTTTTCCCGAAAGAGGGTCTCACTCTGTCCCCTAGGCTGGAGTGCAGTGGTACCATTGCGGCTCACTGCAACCTCCACTGCCCAGGCTCAAGTGCTCCTCCCACCTCAGCCTCCAGAGTATCTGGGACTACAGGCATGCACCACCTTGCCCAGCTAATTTTTATATTAGTATTTTTAGTGGAGATGGAGTTTTGCCATGTTGCCCAGGCTGGTCTCAAACTCCTGGCCTCAAGTGATCCACCTGCCTTGGCCTCCCAAAGTGCTGGAATTCCATGTGTGAGCCACCACACCCAGCCTGTTTCTAACACTTTTTAATTGGTAGCTTTACGCTATGTGTGCTTTGCTACAAAATATCCAACAGCTCATATTACTTAATAATCATCTTTTAATGCTTCAGAAAAACTTTCTTTTTAACTGATATATTCCGATTCTAACAAAAATTATTTGGACTAAAGTATTCCTTTTCCATCCAAAATTACTGTCTAGGCTGGGCATGGTGGCTCATGCCTGTAATCCCAACACTTTGGGATGCTGAGGCGGCAGGACTGCTTGAGCCCAGGAGTTCAAGACCAGCTCAGGCAACATGGTGAAACCCCGTCTCTACAAAAAATACAAAAATTAGCTGGGTGTGGTGGTGTGCACCTGTGGTCCCAACTACTCGGGAAGCTGAGGTGGGAGGATCACTTGAGCCCAGGAAGGTCGAGGATGCAGTGAGCCATGACTGAGCCACTGGCAACAGAGTGAAACCCTGTCTCAAAACAAAAAACAAAAACAAAAACTCTTAAAAGTTTGCATCTTCTAGGGCAAAAATAAAATACCTTTATGTTTTCCCTAAAATGAAATACTGTGTTGTCTTAGCTTTTACTTAGTCTGACTTACCAGTTACTCAATTATGCTGTTTGATAATGATTATGTCAGATTTACATTTTATGTAATAACTAGAAGTGGGAAGCCACAACCATGTCCCCTTGTTTAGCCACAGCTATTCTGCCTTTGTACACAGAACGCTGCTCAAAAACCATAAATAATCAGTATCTGTTTATTTTTTAAAGTCATGGGTAGCAGCTATAGGTTTTTTTCTTCTTCCTGATGGAATGGTACCACGAATAGCAAGCATGTGTGCTTTATGTGTGAATGTGTAAAATACCGTATGAAAATCCTCTTGGACTACATATCACTCTGAGCTCGTCACTGGCTGTCCCTTTCATTCATTAGATCAAATGAATTTCTGGATGATTTCTGGTCACTTTCCTGACAAAACTGAGCATCTTGTATTTCGATATTAAGCATGTAACATTTTCCTGATGTTCAGAGACAAGCAAAACTCTTAGCTTCAGGGAGAGAAAAGCTATGTATTCAAAGAAACAGAAAAGTATTTACAATGAATTAGAAAGATGCAAAAACCAAGTTAAAACACTTAACAGAGACTTGACATTTATTGTGCAATTTTATCCCCAACAGAACACGTGGCATTCTAGAGGTATATGAGGTAATAAAATCAACACTCCAATTAGAACACCTGAAATAATTGGCTCTAGTAACAAATGTCTCTTATAATTAAAAATATTGAATGTTTAAAAAACTTTTATAACATTTTAAGTTTCTAAAAGAAATGAGCCTAACACTTAAAAAACAACTTATTCTATATAAATTGTTCACAAAAAAATCTTGCTATTCTATATTACACTACGCATTTGTAGTTTTATTAACATATCCCTAGTGGGTATTAACTCTACACAGTACAATCAAATAGAAATTATTCATAGAGAATCAACAAGACTCCAACAATAAAAATATCAGGATCAATGGATTTGTCACAGTTTCTCCACAAGTATTCATCATAGAAAATAGAGTAAAGGCAACTCGGCCCCGGTGTTAGGCTGCTACATGAAGTTCCAGAGAGGAGAGACATAAAGGCAATGCTTAAATTGTGCAGGGTCGGGCTGGAACAGCGACCTTGAAAGCTCCATGACCCACCTCTAGCATGCCCTGTTCCCAAGAAGCGCAAGCCAGGACCCTCATGGCCTTGACATGCTCTTGAACTTAAACACAGCCAAAGGGATGTGAAAGCCAAAACTACAGGAAAAAATCAACAGATTACTGTATTTTCTTACAAAATTTTCACAACAGTTCTCACAGTGACATCATAAATTAAAACTCTCTCTTCCAAACCAATCAGACTCACCAGCTCTAAAGCTACAAAGACACAAACGTGAAAAGTGAATTGAACGTTGGCTACCTGATGCCCCGGTGCTGTTTCTAACATCTAGGAGTTCCCAAAGACTCTCACTTCGCTGAGTTCAAATGTTTGCTTTTATCTCCCTGCATTTTTGCACTAGGAACCTATGGGACAAATGTGAACAAACTCGTGATTTTAATTTTAATTTACCTACTTTAAAAAAAAGTTTTCTGGTCTTCATCATAGGATCTTACGTAGGTCAAGCCTTATACAGAAACCTGGGCAGATCCCAGAGGATATATGGTTTGTATGTTCCTACCTAAGCATCGACATACTTTAGAAGTAGTTTTTAGCAATACACAAATATCAACTCTCCATTGATGGCATAAATAAAACAACAAATCCATTCCAAAGTGTTGATGGGCTTTGAGAACTGTGCTCCAACTACTGAGGAAGACTGAACTCGTCATTCTGCTTCCTATGCCCAAAGCAATCCTCTTCTTAGCTGAGTACCTTGGGCAGTTTCCTTATCAATACAATGGGGATAAGAACAGTAACAGCCTCATAGGGTAGCTGTGAGGATTAAAATGAGAATGCATTAAAGTACTTATCCAAGTAACTGTCACACAATAACTCAATAGATAGATATTAACTATAGTTACTACTGTTGTTGCAATTAAGTGGTTCTGAATGGGCCCAAATAGTTTTCCAATGTGGCCAGGATACATCTGGCCACTTGTACTGGCCCAATTATTCCAAGAATAAACAGGTTTTCAAATGAGTCTTACTAGCAGACATGCTTTCACTGTAATTTGAGGATCTGTGATTCAATAAAAACACAGCCCTTATATCAGACAGCTATAGAGAACTGTGAGGAAAATTAATCCGGTCCCCATTACTGCTAAGACTTGGTAATTTAGTGCCTTCAGAAGTCAAATTAACCAAGCTGGTCATCAGATGAGGGAAGTCTCAACCTCTCAGTGTTAACCTGCAACTGAACATATTGTGGAGTGTGAAAGTGGTCTCTAATGTGTACACAGATCAGTTAAACTTTTACATTTTACATTTAGAAGGCAAATATTGATGGGTTATTATTTTTGCACTCCATGTTGTCTGATGTCAATTCTTCACTCTCCTCTAAAAAAAAAAAAAAACCCAACATAAATAAAAGAACCAGTGCCACTGGCTGACAATGTAACTTTGCAGAGGACTATCCATCCGCTGGGTGCCATTTTCCTACATTACTCCAACTGAAGTGGTTATTTTTATCCAGTACTTACATGACTGAAAGAAGCCATCACTATGTTTACAAAAATACATCATAATGATACATACTGCTGTTTAGACACATTTACATTAGAGTTCTGACTCAAGCACTCCATTTGACATGTTTTGCCAAACAGTTCTGGCACGTGTTGCCACATTAAACATACACCAGCAAGACTTGCGCCATATGTGCAAAATCATTTTCTATTACATTTCTAAAAATCTGTATATATGAGCTGTCAAAAATTAACGCAGATCTGTACTGTGAAATGACAGCACTGAATGAGGAAAGTTATACATTTAAATCTTTTCTAAAATTGAAGCTATTATCCATGGATGACATTTTTAAAAATAATTGAAACCTAAGAAACTCAGGAGGTAGTCAATGGGTATTAGGTTTAGGTTCTAGAGCATAAATTGAAGGATGGAATCTAAATGAGGACAATGGATGTTTGCTTTTCTGAACATATAGTGCACGTTTCATCTTTACCTGATCTCCATCTGTTTTCTGAGAGTAACAGAAGGGAGGCAACAAGTCATTGAGAGCGGCAGGGGAATGTAGGAATCATAAACCTACAGATTCGAAGTCTGGGTTATTGCCTAATTTGGGGTAAACATCTGATACTGCAAGAATAGTTACTGGACTTAAAAAAAATCCTATCAACATCAGTTACCACTAGTTGATGGGACATGGAGTAGTTGGATCGAATAAAAAAATGGTTAATAATTTATCTCTCCTTATAATCCTGAAGGAATCTCTTATGTCAATGTGTCTGTCACTGACAAAGGGATAAGGAACAATGCAGAATACACAATCACCCACTAACTCTACAGCTGTGAAGTAGCTACAAATATGTCTCGAATCCCCTACAAAAGGAGATGATAACAATTTTCTGCAAATGCTCTAATATTATCCTTACATTCCTAGTGAAGCTTAATGAAACATAAATGGTAATGGTCACCTAAATGCTGTGGTGGAATGAGGAAAACCAAAAAAGTGATGCCCGGGTTCAAGGGCTAGAGGAAATATTTTCAAGTAAATACAGAAAGTACTTGTAAAATGTTCAAGTAAAATGAGAAAGTACTTGTAAAATTGAAATGGTTACAGTTTTTCTTGAAAGCATTTAACACTAAGGTTAAGCCATGAGATTTTGAACAATGCACCGTCAAGTCAGTGAGAAATGTGACTTTAGTAACTGCTTGCAAAATACTGGTCCCCTCCACAGGCTCCTGACCTACACTATCCAATACATATCATTTGAGGGTCATCCTGAGCCTGGCTGGAACTGAGCTTGGGGCTTCAACTCACTGTGAAAAGCCGGCATGATCTTTGTAACAAGATTTTAATTTGGAAAACACAGGACAGTTGTCACTTTTTGTAGGTATGGCTCTTCTGCTTATGGACCACACCTAGTCACTGACAAAAAAGCCACATTTAGTCTTTGTTGTCAAGCCAGCCCCGTGACGACCTCCTCTCACCAATTAAGTGGGGGCGCAGCTGCATCCTGAGCTGTTTTAACTCAATCTATTTTACACTACCAATGCTAACATGACTCAAGAAGGACTCTAAAAGCTGACATGACTAAGTTTCTTGTGAGAGCAATCTGTCCATTTGCCAGATAAAGATGCAGAAAATCAAATCAAAATAATAAGCAACACCTTCAAGTCTCCAAGGATTTCAACTGAAAGGCTCACAGAGCAATGACAGCATCCGATCTTAGTGAGTGAGCTTTTAACCTGGCTACACAGAAGCCCAATGGGCCTTGCCAAAAAACAAATGAACATCCTTTGTTGGTCCTGATTTAAAGAAGAGGAGGCCATGCAAACCACCACCGTGAACTTACGTACATACTAGCCTTAAAGGTGAAGCTCAAGTGGCAGTGTGGATATGTCCCAAGGAGAGGAGCCAGCAGTGTCCACAATGATGCTGTATCATGGCCTCACTGGCTGCTAGTGCCTGTGTCAGATGCTAGGCTTGGCTAAAGGAACCCAGCAGATACACAAACAGTAGAAGTACAATGGAATATCTCACTCAGGGGCAAAAGTCGTAGGAACATTTCACTCAGGCAAAAGTTGTAGGTCCTAGACCCAGGAGAGGAGTTAGAACTGGCTGTGTGATGCTGAGTATGGAGTCTGTCAGCCTTGTGCAAAAGAGATGCCCAACAATTAGTCTCAACATTCAGAATTTGTTGATGGAGAAACAGCTGATAGAGAAATGATTAACCTGGAATGGGTGCGAGGGAGGAAGAGACCATGTGTAACTTTGGAACAAAAGTGGTGTGCAAACCTGGGACAGCAGCCTTCTCAGGAGGTAACAGTGACAGCCAAAACACAGGCTGCTATCCCCCGCCCTTGCAGCAGTGGTGCAGGTGCGTTGTCACGTACGGCCATGGAGCAGGGGTGCAGAAAGTGCTCTCATCAGCCTCAGCGAAGACCAGCACGATAGGGCTCCAAGATGATATTTGGATATGAAGAAATATTCAGGACCCTCAAACTTCCAGAAAAACAAGAAGGGCTAGTCTGTTTTTCTTAAAAGCAGTGATCAAATATTGTTGCTTTAGAAAAACAGAACAATGTATTCAGCAGTAAGGACAACTTAAGGCCAATGAAAAATTAAGGTAAGATGGAAAAACAGATGAGGCTATGGTGGTGTTTTTCTTCTAGCAAAGATGTCATGTTGTCAAATAATCTTGTAAGACAGACACTGACTTCTCGGACCTCTAAAAATGCTTTAAGAGGTATCTTTCCTCCTTGGATAGCCAAAGATACTGGTCTCATGGCTGCCGTAAGAACATGACATTTGCCCATATCATTTCTTTTACTTCCAAATTTTAGCTAATTTGCCCCAAATAGAATTGAATATTAGTTCTCCCTATACCATTGAATAGATATGACAAATTTTAGTTAATTTTCTCAAAACAGGATTGAAATATTAGTTCCCACTACATCACTGAACAGATCTGACAGATGACCACCTCCATAAACATTAAACTTTTCAATGGATGAATTCTAGTAATACAAAAAAGCTAATAAACAAAAGCTACAGAAAGACCTGTTTCTAGGACTTTGTATATAGTGAATACGAACTAAATATTAAATCTAAAGGACAATTTATGAGTTTATGTTGACAAAAATAGCCCAAAACCCTTTATCAATGGATGCTCATTAACCTGAATCTCCAACCAATCTTCAAAACCCTTGGTCATGTCTGTAGATGACATTAGTAGCCTTCAATAAACGCTGTCCATTTAGCCCTTTGCTCTACAGAGAATGTAGTAATCTGGACTAGTTTGGTAAAGAAAGCCTCTCCCGAGTCCAAACAGGAAGCCCCTCAGAAATGATGACTCTAGCACCTCTATAGCATTTGCCAATATGGAAAGTTTCCAAAGATACCACTAATTTCACATATGGAACTCAACAAATTAACCAGGGGATAGCGGCACAGTGCTGACTTAGCCATAGCTAAGGGGAACACTGGGGTAAAGGAGGCACGGAGGGGATGAAACGTTTTCATCAAGGACAATGGGAAACAAGTTTCATACAAATTCTGAAGATCAGCTCAGCAGAGAAAGACCCTCACATTTCAGAGCAATTACTGACAAGCCCATTGCGTAGTTGTCAGAATGGCCTTGAAGCTGTGTGTATACAATGCCAGAACATCTAGTCAATTCAGCGAATACCATCAGTCACATCACTTGTTTGGTCTTCAGTGCACCAAACAACTAATTGCTTTAAATTTTCATTGTTCTACCCATCACTTTGGCATTGTGTCAACAAAGCCTGATTTAAGGCTATGGAAACTACGGATTTATTAACCTACAAAACTGAGCATTTGAAAATGGTTTTGGATCTTTGGATGTTTCTTGACTAACAATGAAAAATGACTACTGTTTGTAAACTCCAGAGATCAAATACTGCCTTCTTGAACAACACAGTGGTTTTTAAACAACAGAAAAACAGTTGACCTGTAATTAATCACTGTCTGCAGATGTTGCCTCTGTTCTCTGGTTTCCTTTTAGTAATAGACATTATTAATGTCAAAATGGTATATGATGTCATCTATCCTATGTCTTTGCCGAGAAATATGAAGTCAAGTCTTTGGAAAACATAAAGACAACTAATTTGAATTAAGAGAATGTTTGCTTCTTGTCCCTTAACACAACTCCATGTCTCCACCTTCTCCCATGGGCAGAAACACTACCCCAGCCTACCTTGGGGACTATCTCTGCCCAGGTAGCAGAGTTTGAAGATTTCAGAAAGGTAACTAGGAGCTCACCTATTTTTTCACCCTCATCATCTAGCTAGTAATCATTTAAAAATCAGATGTAGTTTTTTCTTTTTATAATATAATATTCCAAAAGTCTGTTGTAGGTGCCACAGACTTCCCAAACAACCCTAAAATGGATTTCTATTTGGGTACTGTGGCAGCTGAGAATGTGTAGAGTATGGCAGAATGACAGGCTTTGGACTCTCAGGTGACAGGAACAGGACATTCACAATTGGAACTCTTGAGAGGACCAGCTGCTACAATAGGAAGATTCTGTCCACTAATCCCCAGATCCATCCTGGGAACTTTTATTGAAGACTTCATCCTGAGAAGCCTGGTGATCGATCCCTTCATAAAATGAGCCACCGTTGTGCAGGAAAGTCCCCACCGCCCGCCCCTGTCGGGCGTGACCGACAGCGTCGCTGAACACTTTGTTTATCTGCTCCTCCGAGGGCATCCACCAATCGGGGTTGGAGGTACAATGCATCCTAATGAATTCTGCAGGAATATATACAACATCAAAAAGAGAGAGAGAAAAAAACAGCTGGTTTTTGCAGAAGATGACAGGGCAGGCTGCTTAAACTTTAACAGAAGCTCTATAAGAAAAGCTTTATGGGAAATCCCAATGCAATGCCATGATGATGTCACTCATTAGACCCAATTTATTCCATACAAATTTTCTTCTCATGTGCAAAAGTGAAAAAAAAAATTGCATAGATATAGAGGGTAATCCCTCTAAGGAACATTTGCTGTTGAAATAAAAGGTAAATTTGATTTGTAAGGCATGGGATGCACCATGTCTGGTGTAAGTCAAGGAGATAAGATTTCAAAACCCAAGTTGTTACCTGCTCACATTTTGAGAATGTTACTATCTCCAGAAGCACAGCAAATACTATTAGCATGGTGTTCTTTAACCAGCTACTAATTTGAAGATAGAGTACAATAAAATAACAGTCTTAATGACTGAGGAGGTGCCTAAGTGTTAGTTCAGAAAAGGTACCCATGTTCTTAGAATGTTGTGTGATTAGCTATACTTATTTCTGAAAATGTCATTTCTGTACATGGGCTGACAAATATTTTTTACATGTTATCTCCTCTAAATATTTAATTTTACCAAAAAGCAATTAACATGCCCAGAAGAGTGAACTGTTGCAGCTGCCTCCAACACAGATAATCACCGTATCTTGCCTACGTATTTCCCAACCAAAAGCGGGATGGAGGTCCACGCATTGTGGCCCTAAGTGAAAAATGAGCTGGAGACAGCAGTCTCTGGTTAGGCAGCCTGAACAGCATCAGGCATCAGTGTGACAGTGGCTCCTGCAGTGTTTTCAGAGCAGCAGCACTAGTTCTCTGGGATGTATTTTAATCCATCAGTTCTACTGACTTGCTATAGAAATGTAAAATGTTGAGTAAGAATTTCTGGAAAATGATACAGCGATGAGACCCTTATTTGACTCCTTTATAAGCCCAAAGGCAACTCCCTTGAGTACACACAGACAGGGCACTCAGTCAAGCCCCCAAGCTCAACACTGCCCCTTGGAGGGTAACTCCATCATCTCCGATGATGTCAGGGAATACAGAAAACTATGGCTAGTTTGGCAGGACAGACCCTGGAAATTTCTGCCACTTAGTCACTCTGAGTAAGTGGAATATTCAGACCAACTAATAGGAGGTGTGCTGGAGCACCTGTGCCTAGTAAATACAGGCATTTTCATCTCAGGTGGCTTCCTGAATTGTGGGCCATGTGTGCATACGCCCCTAAGGTTGTCTTGATCTAGGAACCACGCATGCCTGCCCCATCCCTTCTGAATCAGAATGTCTGGGGGTAGGCCTAGGGAATCTCAGCTGCTAACAAAAACTACATATGCATCCTAGGCACATAATGTCCAGAATCACTGTGGGCATCTCAGGAGGGAGTGCAGAAGTAGAGTATTCTTTCCAATAACCAGCGCCTTAGCAGTGATAATCCGGCTTTTTTTTTTTTACTGTGATTTCCTCACCAGGAAAAATTTTTATCCCTATTTCAGTAAATCAATATTAAGTCTTTCCAGCCAATAAAACTGCCACTGAACTGTATAGGTTAATATTGAGCTTTTTGATATGGATTTTTCAGGTGTGAACAATGTTTTGTTGGCACTATAACACTTCTATTTGTCTAGGTCTGTATTTGCACTTGCTGAATCAACTGGATACCTCCTGATTCCTCCTTCCCACCCCTCTGCCTGGCCTACAATAGTGCAGATCAACTGCAAAGTAATCAGCTATTAATACTGCTGAAGTCGTATTATCTCCGCAGTACATTTAATAGAAACTTTTTGTTTTTAACCAAAAGAGAAATGTTCTACTGGGCAAGGTGTATTTTAGCATTTAGGAGAATTAATCCTAAACAAATTTAAGGAGTTGGGCCAAGTATTCTTGAGAAGGTATTAGAAGGGGACACAAACTAGAACTGGAAATGAGGTAACATTGTACACATTAAAACAATTTTCCACACCTTCCCTTCTTCTGTGTGTTCCCCTATGCTCCAGTTTTGCTGGAGGTGGCCTTCTCTGGCAGCAAAGAAAATCTGAATTTGAAGCGTGAAACATGAGGTGCTATGCGATGCTTATGTACCACTAAGTGAGAACAACAATGCTAAGGCAAACGGAGGTTTTTAAAAGAGCTTCTCAAGACTGAGTAGATGGGCCACATGAAGCCTAGACGTTCTCAGCAGAAAGAAATCAAAATACAGAAGGCTGAACACTTGTACGGGGAGAGCCACAGCCAATGCGGTGAAATGAGATCACAGATGGTGACACTGAGCGGAAGGATGCAGTACCTCGGAGGCATGTTACTTTAACTGGATCCAGAGGGCGTCTTTCGGGACCTGTCTCTCCTGACTGCACTGACCTTTTCCTTTTCCCAAGGCCGCATGAGTACTTAAGCTCATCGGTTGTGAAAACAAATCTGATGAGGTATCGAAGGAGCCGTCTCCCATCTTTCTTTGAAGAATTTACAGCCTCATCCCACTGTTTGCTCGTTATGTAGACAGGATAGTTGTTCAACAGCTGCTTGCTTCCCTGGAAAAGCGAAATATTTTCTCATTACCCACCGAGCCAGCCAGCCAGAAGCAGAAGTGATCTCCATTTCAAAGGCAAACATGCTTTTTAACCAAGTGGCTATGCTGACAATGAACCAGGTATTGAAGTGCGCAAGTAATTGCTCAGACTCAGAAGGGGCACTTTTCAAATTACATTTGCATTTTCTATAACAAGAGCCAATGAGGTATAATGAACACCTTTGAAAGGGGAGCTATTTATAACTTACATTTTAACAGGTAGGTTAAAATGTGTCAAGATCCAATGACAGGGAACACTATTTAAATCTAACCTGGAACTTTCCTTTTCAATCTATTAAAATATGCAAAACTTTGAAGAGTGTGATCAAACAGGTCTCTTCATTCTTTGGTTACTTTTAAGTACTTTTAGAAATGATGATGGTGATCTATTTTAATAAGGTTTTACTTGTGTTTAACGCACCCAACACCTGGTAGTCACTGCATTACAACAGAAACATTAAAAAGCAAATTTTAAGAAGGGAGAATTGTGGAAACTGAAAAAAAAAATCACTAATAATCATGCAAAACAGGTTTCCTCAAATTATAGCTTCTGCAAATGCCACTATGTCAACTCAAAATTTTTCTTACTTTTCACCTTCATAATTTACATCTGCTATAAAATTCCCGGGCTAAATAGCTGCAGTGGGACTAATTACGGGAATTTCCATAACATTTGTAAGCCATGTTTAATCAATTGCACCTACACAACCATTACTTTAGTTCTGGTTGTCCATAAAATTCTACAGTCCAGGACAAATTAATTAACCCATGATCTTAGTTTTAATATACTCCTTCCCCAGTAATTAAGGTGTACAAAACAAAGAAGGGAAAACTCATTCATTTTACAACTCGGCAGATTTACTACAGGTTATAAATTTGGCACCATTTGGATCTGATAGGGTTTTATTTCAAAAAGTGCTCTGTTGAGTTAAACACTGAGAAGGGGAAATGGCATAGGAACCAACAAGAGGGAGGCAGCCCGATGCGGCTAGGAAACCGGCACGGAGTTCTGCGCGTGGAGACTCATCCCGGCAGCATTCATACTCTCCTCAACAAGCAACGGCGTGATGTGGTTTCCTTTCCTAAGGAAGGCAACTGAGGCACCTAGTTTGTGCTCTGAATTTAGTCAGGCTGGGTTTGAATTGAATCTTGGTTCTGTGTCTTATTAGACTAACGAGCTAGTTACTTCAAGTTGTTGGACCAAAGTTTCCCCATCTGTACAACTGAAAGGAACTGAATTATTATGAGTACAAGATGTGACTATGTGGGAGCATGAGCCAAGCCTTGGCTGGGTACAGTGGTGGACCCTGTGTATAAGAGACAATCAAAAGATGGGCAGGGGCCCAGAGCTCCCAAAAAGTCCTTCAGCCCCAGCTGCTGTTTCATGGCAGGAGATGAGAGACGGAGGTCTGAATCAAGTCTGTGCAGGACAGAGAGAGGTGGGAGTGAAAGCTGTCTAACTGAGAGGGCTAGGCAACCAATTCCATGGGCCAGGGTATGTACGGGAGACTGAGGAAGCAAGATGATCCCCAGGTCAAACAGTGGTGTCTTTCACAAAAATGAGGAACAGAGGCTACGGCTGGGAGGAAAGCAGCAGCAGGGAAAATAAATCCATTGCTTCCCAAGCACTGAGAGGAATAGGCTCCTAAGGGCTCTGAATGGTTGACCCCCAGCCCTCAGGGAGGCTGGGTGGGCCGG
The DNA here is from genome assembly GCF_029281585.2 of Gorilla gorilla gorilla. NCBI lineage: Eukaryota > Metazoa > Chordata > Mammalia > Primates > Hominidae > Gorilla > Gorilla gorilla. Next base: position 50,137,430 of record NC_073227.2, read on the forward strand.
GAGCGGGGGTGAAATCGGGGGGCTGGCTAACTCAAAACCACTCACTGTGTCACCACTACTTTTCCGGAGTAAGCTTAAGCTTAGTAACTGTCACCATTTATTGAGCAACTGATGACCAGCCCGAAGCGCCTGCCCCAAGCACTTTGCACACTTCCCTCCTTTCTCCTCACAGGTGGAGATACTAGGTCTATTCCACAGCTGGGCTCTGGGTTCAGCCTTGGGCAGGTGACTTTTCTAAACTTTGCTCCTTTGTGTTAAAATACAGATGATAATCCCAGCTTGGTGGTTTGTGGTGAGGAGACCAGCCGTCTCCCACCAGAAAAAAAGCTTATGAGGGCTGGGACTGTTACCTGTTTATTCAATGCCAGACTCTCAGGGTGGAGTACAGCTCCTCACACAATGCAGGTGCAATAAACATTTGCTGAATGGCTGATGCAGTAGAGCATGGGCCTCTGTGGCTGGCACACAGCAGACACCCAGTAATGGTGGCTACAATGAAGAATTCTTACTTTTTTTTAACCACTGAATATAAATTCGCAAAGTTAAAGAACTTTAAGGAGAGCAACATAGATGAGGAGCCACTAAAAAGGAGATTTCTACCATCCTTAATTTAAAAAATGAGACGTCCACCATCCTCTAGTTATGGTCCCTGTAAATATTCGTCAGCCTTAAAAAAGGCTGTCTAGCTGCTTTTTAAGCTGTTTATTTAACACCATATAATTTTTAAAAGCTGTTTTGCTCAGGAGAGTGAGCTTACCTGGTAAGCCAGGATTACAGCTTTATCTTACCAAGGAGGTCAAATCCATTTCCAAGGCCTCACAACTCAAAGGGATGGGGCTGGGGATGCCATCCTCAAGTTCAGAGTTCACCCTGTAAGTGATGCTTTGCTGTGCCCCTGAAAATGGTCTATTTCAAGACGGGATGGACTAGTGATCTGGCAGCTGACAATCCAGGAAAAGAGCTTTCTCAAAACCTTTGAAAAAATCCACTGAATGCAGCAGCTCTACATAAAATGTTGGTCTCATAAAATGTAGGAATACCATTTGGAGGTAATTTTCATCAAGAAAAAGGGAAAGAAAAAGAAAGCAATTTATAGCCCAAAGCACAATTCAGAATGCTCTCCGGGTTATGGATGAGATTTATAAACCTGTTTTAGCATAGTTAATAAGTAAAATATGATCAATAATAAAAACGAGAAAATGCTCATGTGCCTGAAATGACAATATGAAGAGTCATAATGATGATGAGTCATAAAGTTTAAGAAGTCTTATGTAGATATTTCCCCTATCTTTTCATTTTTGTAGAATTCTGGTTGTATATTTTCAATTAGCCACCCACAGGTTATTAAACATTGACCTATTGTTGAGTCACTGAAAAAAAAAAAAAAAACAAATCACCCTTAATTAATGGGTTACTTAAGAGTCATCATCAAATGGAAGACATAGGTGTACATTTACTATTAAGCAAGGTAACTAGTTCTGAATTAGACTGCTTTGTGCCACACAGGCACAAAGCAGGGGTGTGGCAGTCAGGGAGAGCTTCCTGGAAGAAGTGGGCTTTTCAGCTGTGCTTTTTGTATGACAGTAATGTCAAGTTAGGAAATATGGATTTAATTCTAGGGAGCAAAGGATTTTAAGCATACATTTACTTTGGATCTGTAATTCAGAAAAAAAAAAAAAACACCCAAAAAACAAACAAACAAAAAAAAAACACCAACTTTCCAGAGTGCAGAATAGAGAAGAAAGAAGCTGCTGCAATAGTCAGGTGAGAGAGTCAACCTAGGAAAAGAGAGGCAGTTCAACATGGCTGTAGAATTCTTAAACGTAGGAAGTAAGGGGTCAGTGATATGTCAGAAACTTCTACCTGGGGTTGGTGGGGCCTTTACTGAAAACAGGAGGAATTGCAGATGGGTATTCAGAATAGGTGTGGTGAGATCAAGCGATGTATGGGCAAACCACTGTGGGCCAGGCATTTGGCACGGTGGTCTACAATGAAGCCACAGGGACTGATGCTCTAGGTATGCATGTGGGACTTGTTAACACACATGTAGTCAATGTTATAAGAAACATAACTGGGCACAGGCTCATGCCTGTAATCCCAACACTTTGGGAGGCTGAGGCAGGACAATCACTTGAGCTCAGGAGTTCGAGACCAGCCTGGGCAACATAGTGACACCCCATCTCTATAAAAACTAAAAGTTAGCTGGGCATGGTGGTGCACACCTGTAGTCTAGGCTATTTGCGGGGCTGAGGTGGGAGGATCACCTGAGCCTGGGAGGTCGAAGATGCAGTGAGACATGATCATGCCACTATACTCAAGCCTGGGCAAGAAAGCGAGATCCTGTCTCAAAAATAAGTGAACAAATAAACAGGAAACATAACTGATGAGAAAAGGCAGTAGAGAGTGAGAGAAAAAGACAAAGCATGAACTCTGGAGAACAGTAGATGGAAAAACTCAGGAAGGTGTCATAGAAGAGGGGCAAGGAACCAGGAGAAAGTACTGACACTAAGGCTAAGGACAAGAGAGAGCACGGGGGAGGAGAGGTGAGGGCCTGGGGTGACCAGAGTGGAAAAAGGGTCACTGGACCAGACAACTGGAGAGTCACCAGGGGCCTCTTGCAGAAAACTCTGGTAGTGGTGGAAGTGAAGCCAGATTACAGGGTGGAAGAGCAAATGGAAATTAAAAGAGAGAAGATAACAAATATAGACCAGCTTTTCAAATGTTTAATCATTAGAAAAAAATGAGGTCACCATTCAGCAATCACGAATTGAGTGTCTTCTATGACACTAGAGATGAGACCTGGGCCCAACTTTCAAGAAGCAAGATGTGCTGTACTGTAGAATGAAGGTGCTGACCCAGGATACTTTGGGAGCCTGGAAGGAGATGGAAGCAGAAAGGAGGGCAATGACAGCAGAAGAGAAGGAGAATCCAAGGAAGGCTTACTTTTAGGCTGGGGGAAACCTGAGAGCTTCCCCAGGGGATTCTCATGGGGATTGTCCATGGTTCTCAAGTCTCGTATGAAAGTCATATATTCAAAACTGAGTCTTGAACATCTTATAAGTATGTACCATCTGTGTTACTATTAAAACACACCATTTCTCCTACAGATTGGGAGAGACTGTGGTTTCTTCCATTTAAGTCCAGGTGAAAAAAATAACCCATGTGCAGGGGCCCTGACATCTGGAAAATGCCTATCTGCACACTGGAGAATCATGCCCAGTGTGTGAGGTGCCCAGAGTGAGGGGCATGTGGAACACAGGCTCTGTCTGAGGGAATGACAAGTTGGTGTCTCTCATTTCAGGCATCTCTGTGCAAACAGAATGGTGGAAAAATTGCCCATGCTATTTAAATTGTCATTAGCTCTGTCTTTCCCCACTCAGTACATGCGGCTGAATCTCTGTAGTTAAATACATGCGTGATCTTTCTCCACAAATTACATACTTACAGGCAACAGACCCATAAACCTCAGTCAAAAACTATTTTGCTAGCCCGTCTGTTCTGGTATACACTGATAAGTTAATCAAGATACTTAATCTTAAGAGAATTCCAAATGGAACATTCACCTTTTTACCAGAGACCTACCTCTGTCGGCTGGTCAGCTGGCTGTGGTATCAGGAGTTGGTTGTGGTGCTGCAGAACCGTCTTCAAGTAATCTAAAACGGTCTGGCAGGGCACTGGGTGGAAGAAATGGCAACAATTACACATTGGCTATCCCGTAACATGAAAATAAATAAATTTTTTAAAGTTTTTTTTTTTTTTTTAAACAGAGGTCTTACTGGCACCCATACTGGAGTGCAGTATGGTGATCTCAGCTCACTGCAACCTTGAACTCCTGGGATCAAGTGATTCTCCCACTTCAGCCTCCCCAGTAGCTGGGACTACAGGTGCGCACCACTGCACCCAGCTAATTATGTTAATTTTTTTGCAGAGATAGGGTCTTGCTATGTTGCCCAGGATGGTCTTGAGCTCCTGGCCTCAAGTGATCCTCCTGCTTTGGCCTCCCAAAGTGCTGGGTTCACAGGCGCAAGCCACCGCACCCGGCCTCTAAAAAGATTTTTGATGCAAACTTCCAAAAAAAAAAATATTTTCTAAAGGAAATAGAATCTTCTTTCATTTGACATCCGTAGTTATTTCAGTTTGTAAATACAGAACAGATGCTATAGTTTGGAAAGAATTTTTAGGCTCAGCACAATTCACTGAGAACTTTCAAGTCAAACTTACTCCAAGATGAATTTGGGTCAACAATCACGATCACAAAGAACTCACAGAAGAGACATGTCTTGACTTATTTGACTCAGGTTGCAGCAGTAGCACCCAATGATGCTTTTAAAAATTAAGGTACTGAAAAGTAAGGTTTTGCTAATTATTAATCAATAATATAAGTGTTTCTAATGATGGATTCATTCCTAGTTCTTCAGTAAGCAGAATTCCATACAATTAGACTTGCTTCTCAATGCACACACACTTGGCCACGCAGTTCTTCCCTAAGTGTCCCAAAAAGAAGCTCAATTGATTTGATCCCTTTGGTTATACATTTCACTATTACACTATTTTTTGAGGCTTAGTCTTATAGACTCATTGAATAATCACAATAAAAGTGAATAGATACTAACCTAACATAGAGCATGACATTTTTTTGTACCACTACATAAATAATGCCTACATCTGAAGATTTACATTACAGTCCTTTCAGGAGTAGTAACTAATTGCCTTTAAAGGTCTAAAGCTTAGGCCGGGCGCGGTGGCTCACACCTGTAATCCCAGCTCAGGGAGGCAAAAGGCGGGAGGATAGCTTAAGCCCAGGAGTTCGAGACCTGCCTGGGCAATATAGCGAGACCCTTTTCTCCAGAAAAAGGAAAAACAAAACAAAACAAAAAAACAAAAGATAAAAGTCTTGGTAGCTTAGTTAATAACCTAATTTATATGAATTGTTTCCATTGTATTTCTTAGCTGTGTGTTTTCTTAAGATGTTCTTGTCACGTTCAAGAAAATAATAAATATTTAACCTAAGCCCTAATTTTAAAGTATCACCACCAAGCTTTCTAAATTTCGTTTTTCTCACTCATTTTTTTTAAGATAGCAAACAGGAATTATCATTTTATGCAATGCTAATATAATAGCTTTGGATTTTTTAGGTGACATCACAATGTAACATAATAAATCAAAAACTACTTCAACATCCTTTTGAAGAATTTGAATAACAGGAAGTAGGAGTAGGTTAGAAAATTTTTCTTCTTGCCAAAGAAGTATTTTCTTAAACAGTCATCATCCTTACAGACCTGGGCTGTGGCCACCTGTGAACAGTTATATGGATATATTCTCCAAATTGACGAAGCACTTGCTGAACAATAAGAGGTGAACCAAAATAAGTCACGTGTATCAGAAGTAGGCCTGTTATTAAACCAAAGTTCAATAAACCTGTCAAATGGCCCTAATTTCACCAGCTTCTTAAAAGTCCAACCCTTTTTACTGATGCCACAGTGAGGAAGAATCTGTCTCCCGACACTGAGCATTAATTGCTGGAAAAAACCCTAAGTCTCGAGAAACAAATGGAGACAGGAAACAGGTCTGCATTTTAGTTCCGAGTTTTTCACTGATTGTGTGACCTTGGGGACTTCATTTACTTTCTACGTATGAATCCCTTCTACACAGTGCTGAGTATGAGGCTCCAAAGCAGCATTCTGTTCTTCACAGTTTATGGTTAGAATAAAATGCAAGGGTACATATGTCACTGCTTTGTCAAGTGACATGTGCAAGGTACTACCTTGGATTTGGCTTGGAAGTTTTAGAGAAATTGTAAAGACTCATTGACCAGGATTTGAATGAACTTTTTTTTGATCCCTCACCCATATTTTAGAGTCATTAAGATGTTGCCAGGCATGGTGGCTCATGCCTCTAATCCCAAAATTTGAGAGGCAAAGGTGGGAGGATCGCTTGAGCCTGGGAGATTGAGACTAGCCTCGGAAACATAGCAAGAACATATCTTTACAAAAAAATCAAACCATTAGCTGGGTGTGGTGACCTGTGCCTGTAATCCCAGCTACCCAGAGTAAGCTGGGAGGATCACTTGAGTCCAGCATTTCAGGGCTGCAACAAGCCATGACTGTGCCACTGCACTCAAGCCTGGGCAACAAAGCAACACTCGCTCTCTAAAACAAACAAACAAAAAGATGTATATGAAAAAATTTTTATAATAAGAGTCATTCACGACAAATCCACAGGCAATATCATACTGAATGTGCAAAAGCTGGAAGCGTTCCCCTTGAAAACTGGCACGAAACAAGGATGCCCTCTCTCACCACTCCTATTCAACACAGTATTGAAAGTTCTGGGCCAGGCACAGTGGCTCACGCCTGTTATCCCAGCACTCTGGGAGCCCAAGGCAGGCCGATCACGAGGTCAGGAGATCAAGACCATCCTGGCTAACACGGTGAAACCCTGTTTCTATTAAAAAACACAAAAAATTAGCCGGGTGTGGTGGCGGGCGCCTGTAGTCCCAGCTACTCAGGAGGCTGAGGCAGAAGAATGGCATGAACCCGGGAGGCGGAGCTTGCAGTGAGCCAAGATCGCACCACTGCACTCCAGCCTGGGCGACAGAGCAAGACTCCGTCTCAAAAAAAAAAAGAAAAGAAGAAAAAGAAAGTTCTGGCCAGGGCCATCAAGCAAGAGAAAGAAATAATGGGTATTCAAGGCCGGGTGCGGTGGCTCATGCCCGTAATCTCAGCACTTTGGGATGAAACCCAGTCTCTACTAAAAATATAAAAAAAAAAAAAATCGGCCGGGCGTGGTGGTGGGCGCCTGTAGTCCCAGCTACTCGGGAGGCTGAGACAGGAAAACGGCGTGAACTCAGGAGGCGGAGCTTGCAGTGAGCCGAGATTGTGCCACCGCACTCCAGCTTGGGCGACAGAATGAGACTCCATCTCCCAAAAAAAAAGAAAAAAAAAAAAAACCTTATTCAAATAGGAAGAGAGGAAGCCAAACTGTCTCTGTTTGCAGATAACATGATCCTGTATCTAGAAAATCCCATTGTCTCAGCCCAAAAGCTTCTTAAGCTGATAAGAAACTTCAGCAAAGTCTCAGGACACAAAATCAATGTGCAAAAATCAAACAAGCATTCCTATACACCAATAATAGACAGCCAAATCATGAGTGAACTCCCATTCACAACTGCCACAAAGAGAATAAAATACCGAGGAAAACAACTAACAAGGGAAGTGAAGGACCTCTTGAAGGAGAACTACAAACCACTGCTTAAGAAAATCAGAGAGGACACAAACAAATGGAAAAACTATTCCATGCTCATGGATAGGAGAATCAATATCATGAAAATGGCCATACTGCCCAAAGTAATTTATAGATTCAATACTATTCCCATTAACCTACCATTGACATTCTTCACAGAATTAGAAAAAACTACTTTCAAATTCTTATGGAACAAAAAAAAAGAGCCCATATAGCCATGACAATCTAAGCAAAAAGAACACAACTGGAGGCTACAGTAGGCAAAACAGCATGCTACTGGTACAAAAACAGACACACAGACCAATGGAACAGAACAGAGAACTCAAATAAGACTGCACATCTACAACCATCTGATCTTCAAAGAACCTGACAAGAACGAGCAATGGGGAAAGAATAGGGAATCCTGGGAGAACTGGCTAGCCATATGCAGAAAATTGAAACTATACCCCTTCCTTATACCTTATACAAAAAGTAACTCAAGGTGGATTAAAGACTTAAATTAACTCAGGATGGATGAAAGACTTAAATGTAAAACCCAAAACTATGAAAATCCTAGAAGAAAATCTAGGCAATACCATTCAGGACACAGGCACAAGCAAAGATTTCATGATGAAAATGTCAAAAGCAATTGCAACAAAAGCAAAAATTGACAAATAGGATCCAAGTAAAAGCTTCTGCACAGCAAACGAAACTATCATCAGAGTCAACAGACAATCTACAGAATGGGAGAAAATTTCTGCAATCTATCCATCTGACAAAGGTCTAATATCCAGAATCTACAAGGAACTTAAATTCATAAGAGAAAAACAAACAACCCCATTAAAAAGTGGGCAAAGGACATGAACAGACACTTCTCAAAAGAAGACATTTATGTGGCCAACAAACATATGAAAAAAAGTTCAACAACACTGATCATTAGAGAAATGCAAATCAAAACCACAATGAGGCCAGGCGCAGTGGTTCACGCCTGTAATCCCAGCACTTTGGGAGGCCGAGGCGGGCGGATCACAAGGTCAGGAGATCGAGACCATCCCAGCTAACACAGTGAAACCCCATCTCTACTAAAAATACAAAAAATTAGCCAGGCGTGGTGGCGGACGCCTATGGTCCCAGCTACTCGGGAGGTTGAGGCAAGAAAATGGCATGAACCCGGGAGGCGGAGCTTGCAGTGAGCCGAGATCACGCCACCGCACTCCAGTCTGGGCGACAGAGCAAGACTCCGTCTCAAAAAAAAAAAAAAAAAAAAAAAATACCACAATGAGATACCATCTCATGATAATCAGAATGGCAATTATTAAAAAGTCAAGAAACAACAGATGCTGGCGAGGCTGTGGAGAAACAGAAACGTTTTTACACTGTTGGTGGGAATGCAAATTAGTTCAACCACTATGGAAGACAATCTGGCAACTCCTCAAAGACCTAGAACGAGAAATACCATTTCACCCAGCAATCCCATTACTGGGTATATACCCGAAGGAATATAAATCATTCTATTACAAAGATACATGCACGTGTATGTTCACTGCAGCACTATTCACAATAGCAAAGACATGGAATCAACCCAAATGCCCATCAATGATAGACTGGATAAAGAAAATGTGGTGCACAAACACCATAGAATACTATGCAGCCACAAAAAGGAAACGAGATCATGGCCTTTGCAGGGACATGGATGGAGCTGGAAGCCATTATCCTCAGCAAACTAATGCAGGAACAGAAAACCAAACACTGCCTGTTCTCACTCATAAGTGTGAGCTAAACAATGAGAATACGTGGACACACGGAGGGAAACACTACACACTGGGGCCTATTGGGGAGGGGAGGGCAGTGGGTGAGAGCATCAGGGAAAACAGCTAATGCAGGCTGAGCTTATTGCGTAGGTGATGGGTTGACAGGTGCAGCAAACCACAGTGGCACATGTTTACCTATGTAACAAACCTGCACATCCTGCACATGTATCCTGGAACTTAAAATATATAAAATAAAATAAATTTACATTAAGTCCCAAAATGTTTACAAGGCAGCATATAAAACTGTTCACCATGACCTTGACCATGTTAAATATAATTATATGCATAGAAAAGAGATAGGAAAGAATATAAGCCAAAGTGTTAATGATAATAGTTAACAATGATTACATTTTAATTGTGGGATTAGGGTAGTTAAGACCTTTTAAAAACTCAATTGTAAAAAGTGTTTACAGTGGGTATAATAGTTTTATACTAATTTAAAAGTTGTTTGAAAAATGTCTACATCACCGTTGTCTCCCCTTCCTTGCTATTACTTCAGTGTGGAGGGGACAGTCCTGGAAGGGCTTACAGGCTGGCTCTTTCTTTCTTTCCATGCACGACATTTAGGCAGCAGTGCTAAGCTATGACCCAAGCCGGTGGATGCACACAGGTTGGAAGGAAATGCAGTGTTATGCATATTTACTGGCCACAGGTGGCTCTATTTAAGGCAAATGGGTCCTGTACATTGATACCTGGGCACAGGCTAAGGACCAGTAAGACTGTGTGACAAGGCTCATATTTAGTCAATTGTTAAAAAAAAAAAAGTAGCCAAAACTGCCCCAGGTGTTCCGAGTGCCTCCCTTCACCAAATGTCCTCCCATCCTCCCACTCCTGGTCCTACAAGGCAGGGAACTTGAAGCACCCCCAGCCAAGGCCTGCTGCAAAGGATTTGGAACATCACTCTTGACTGGGGGCTCTCTGGATAGATGCCTAGATTTACACAGGGAAGCTGTGGAATCAAGTGAAATATTTTCTGTGAAAAAAAAAAGTCAATCTGGAAAATGGAGATAGGTGCGTCTAGAAAAGTAGGAGTGAAATTTATGATCCTGACCCACAGCTACACCACACTGCCTGCCTAGAGGTGCATGGGCCCTGAAAAGGAAATTGTGGAAAACCTCCTGTCCTCGTGTCCCTCTGTTCTGTTAACCTAAGGTTCTATGGGGGACTGTGGAGTTTCCGAGTGAGGACTGGCCTTCACGGGTGGGGTAAGCAGCCAGTGCTGCAGGTGTAGCTGTGTGGAGTCCAGGCCACCACACCACTCCCTTGGCCCCCAAGGGAAGAGAGAGTGAGTCTTGGCTTTCAGCAGCAAGAGGTCAGGGGATCGTCGAGGAGCTGCTGATGCCCCCAGAGGCCTTCACAGGCAACTGCCTCCTCATGCAAATTAGAAATTTTTTATTTTATTATTTATTTATTTATTGAGATGGAGTTTCAGTGCTGTTGCCAAAGCTGGAGTGCAATGGTGTGACCTCGGCTCACTGCAACCTCCGCCTCCCAGGTTCAAGAGATTCTCTTGCCTCAGCCTCCCAAGTAGCTGGGATTACAGGCGTCCGCCACCATGCCCCACTAATTTTTTGTATTTTTAGTAGAGAGGGAGTTTTACCATGTTGACCAGGGGGGTCTGGAACTCCTTACTTGAGTGATCCATCCGCCTCAGCCTCCCAAAGTGCTAGGATTACAGGTGTGAGCCACCGCACCCAGCCTAAATTAGGAATTTTAAACAAGTCACTCTCACGGTGAAACTACTACTTCAGACCCATTGGGCATCTTTTACTCATTCATTTGTCCATTCTACAGAACAAAGTCTGATGAATCTAGTAGGTATAATGAGAAAATAAATGAGGAACCAAAAATGAAACTTCTATTACAAGGAAGAATGGCTATAAAGGCAGCTAAAACGTACCTACTACCTATCCTGATATTGATATTTATAATTTTTTTCTCCTGTATATAACAAAATTTCAAAATGCATCTTGTATAATCCTGGAAACAGTAAAATACTTAAGAGGAAGAAAGGAAATAAGGAAGGTCTTTTGTGTAAATAATACATGTAAAGCCAAAGGCACCCAATAAATACTGCCTAGTGTAAACTATTGTCATTTTAAGATTGGTTGTCTATGAATTATCCACAGAGGCCACTTACATGATTCTGCTGACTGTGTCATCTTGGCAGCTGTACTGTCTAAGCAGCAATAGACAATATTGTCTAAGCAAAGTAAACATGGAGAGGGATGGGTTACAAATGTTCCACTGGGTATGTAGGACATCTAGATGGATGTCCTGCTCAAGAAAATGAAAGCCCCCAGGGATGTTATTTAAAGCCACACACATAGGGTCTTTAAGACATTCTATGGTAACACTAGTAGACACCAATTAACTGACAAAAAAGCCTTGGATATTAGTCCTAAAGTAACTCTCGGACACTATTATTTTTCAGTGTACTGACTCTGACACTTATTAACCATGTGATCTTGGGCAGGTTACTTAACCTCTCCCAGCCTCTATGATCTCACCTGTACAACTGGGAAAATGGGCCAGGCGCCGTGGCTCATGCCCGTAATCCCAGCACTTTGGGATGCTGAGGCGGGTGGATCACGAGGTCAGGAGATCGAGACCATCCTGGGCTAACATGGTGAAACCCCGTCTCTACTAAAAATACAAAAAATTAGCTGGGCGTGGTGGCGGGCGCCTGTAGTCCCAGCTACTTGGGAGGCTGAGGCAGGAGAATGGCATGACCCAGGAGGCGGAGCTTACAGTGAGCCGAGATAGTGCCACTGCACTCCAGCCTGGGCAACAGAGCGAGACTTCGTCTGAAAAAACAAACAAACAAACAAACTGGGAAAATGACCTACTGTATACAGTTATTGTGAGGATTACTTAAAATAATACATGTAAAGCAACGGGCATCCAATAAATATTGCCTATTGTAAGCTACTGTCATTTTAAGATTGGGAGTCTAGTGAATTCTTCATTGAGGCCACTTAATTGACTCTGTTGACTGTGCTGTCTTGTATGAGCAGCTGGTAAATAAGACTACTGAAATGGTCTTCGTAAATAGTTTTCCTTGGGGGAAACTGCTCAGATTCTGGTTTTGCCCATCTTAAGGGTGCTTGGGTCTCTAGTTCCTAATTTTCATTGCATTAAAATCTTGATGAGAGTTTCTCTCTTCACCCTTCAAGCACTACTTAATCTATCTTGCTATGTAGTTGTTTTCAAGGACTTAAAACATCTCAAAATACTCCACATACACTTTCACAGGGCAACTGAATTATTTACTGTCCTCTGACAACCATGGCCATCTGTGTGTTTAATCATCTTTACATGCCCTATTCACATCATCTCTGTAAAGTATAAGCTCCTGAATTGTAAATATCTAGAAATAAACAATGAGCTTTAAGTATTAGCCTACAGATGCATCGTTATATTTTTTTCATGTCAATATCCTCATTCCATTAATTCAATTCGACTGACATGCAGATGTTACAACATGCCTAACAGCGGGCTAGGAAAGAGGGGACACAAAGATGACTTTGAGTCTCTGTCCTCAAAGACCTCCATGGCCTCTCTTCATATCAGGACATCAGGAGACACAGACGCATATAGAATAACAATTTCCCACGGTTAACGATAACAGAATCTGCATGACGTGCTATGAAAAGTGCTTGCTTGCGAACTGTGGGAAGCATTTGTTACAGTGTCACCTGAGCTGGGTACTAAAGGATGAATACGAGTTTCTCAAGTGGAGAGAAAAGGAGTATGTTCTTATGTTGAAAGGAATAGCTGGAGTAAAGGAAGGCCAGAAGTATGGAAGTGTTTGACTGTTCAGGGATTCACAAACTGTCCAATGGGGTTGGAACACTTGGTGTCTGGTGGGCACTGAGGGCTCAGTCTCCAAAGACAGACAGGAAAAGATCCAGGAATTGAAGAACCTTGTGTGTCACACTGAGGATGCTAGAATTTACTCCACAGACTATTTGAAGCCCTTAGAGGCTCTTTGGCAGTGGGTGACCTGGGGCTGTTTGGGGGAGAGACCAGAGTCTGGTATGGGAGGGACTGGAGTCTGGGAGGGAAGCTTAGTGACTCTTGCAACAGCTCCAGTTATGAGATGAGCCTGGTTAACACCAGTGGAGAGAAAGCAGAGGTCCCACTGATGGGTGTGTAAGAGGTGGCACCCAGAAGAACGGAGGCTGATTGGGAGTCGGAAGGAGAGATGAGCTCTGGATGGATCTGAGGTCCCCCACCTGGCCAACTAATTGAATGGTGACACCTCTGTAAGGTAAGAATACCACTTATCATAAGGAAAACAACTTATGATTTCTGGAGCACTAGGCACAGAATAATTTCCTCTTTTTCTTAAAGTTTCCACTTATTGAGTGCTTACTGGAAGATTAGTAGGTACCCAACCATGCCTTATTGCATTTGGTACTTTCAACATTCCTACAGTATTATGGCTGGGTGCGGTGGCTCACGCCTGTAATCCCGGCACTTTGGGAGGCCGAGGCAGGCAGATCATGAGGTCAGGAGATCAAGACCATCCTAGCTAACACGGTGAAACCCCGTCTCTACTAAAAAAAAATACAAAAAATTAGCCGGGCATGGTGAGGGGCGCCTGTACCCCCAGCTACTTGGGAAGCTGAGGCAGGAGAATGGCGTGAACTCAGGAGGCAGAGCTTGCAGTGAGCCGAGATTGTGCCACTGTACTCCAGGCTGGGTGACAGAGCAAGACTCCGTCTAAAAAAACCAACCAAACAAACATACAAAAAAACATTCCTAGAGTATTATTAACCTCACTTTAGAGAAAGGGAAACAGATTTGGCATGATTAAAGCGATTTGCCAAAACAATCACAGATACCAAGTAGCAGGAGAAGAGATGCAAACATGGCTTTGACTCTGAATCCATTCTCTTTACCTTCTGTTGCTCTGTCTCCCTCAGTGTCACTGATAGTTGTAACCAAGAGCCATGATGATGTTCACCAAATTCTCAGTGAAAGAACTCAGTTCTTTATTCCTCTGTCCCTATCATTCACTGTAATACTCAGAATGTATTAAGGTCTTTTCATCCACCTCAGAGCCCCCACTTTACATATGATCCGTGAGTTTCTCAGGATCAGAAACTGACCTAAGCATTTTCCCTCCCACAGGCCCTTGTGGGTATTTTCAAGTTTGGAAGTTGGTGAGGGCACTGGAGCATACTAGCACACGTCTACACTGCATCTACTCTAAGGGCGTTTTGTTCTTGCAAAATTCCTGTTATCCAAAAACTGACATGATTGATCATTTTAAAACCTTCTTAATTAGAAAATGTCAACAGTGGACTGACATGATCAGAACCGCAGAATCCAAGGTTAGTTCTCTAGTTTGTAGCCTCTGGAGTTGGTACAGTGGGTCCTCATCATTCATGGATTCGGTATTTGCAAATTTGCTTTACTTACCAAAATGTATTTGTAACCCCCAAATCAGAACTTGTGGTGCTTTTGCAGTCATTCACAGACATATGCAGAGCACTGAAAACCTGACGTGCACACATTCCCAGCTGAAGCTTAACAATGGGATGCTTTGCATTCTTGTTTCAGCTCTCGTAACTGTAAACAAGTGTCCTCACCATGGTCTATTATTTAGTGCTACAGTTTTTGTATTTTTGTGACTTTTGTTGGTGATCCCACTGCTTCAAATGGCCCCAGTTGTAGCACTGAAGTGCTGTTTACTGTTCCTAAGCACAAGAAGACTGTGATGTGCCTTACAGAGAAAACAAGCATGTTAGATACGCCTCATTCGGGCATGAGTTATAGTGCTGTTACTCAACCAGCGTTAATTATTAAATAAGATCTCTTTAAATAAACATGCACATAAAACAAGTTATATATTGATCAGCTGATGAAACTGTTGTGAGCAGAGGCTCTTAGGAACCTAGCTCTGTATTTCCCCTAGGAGGAATGCTTTAATATTCTCTATGTGGTACTCACAGTGACTTTATAGAACATAACGACGGTGAATAATGAGAATCAGCTGTTTTGAGGGTGACGAGGGGTAACAAACTAGATCTGGAGTCAGAGGCTTGGATTATAATCCTAAGTTTCCAACTGACCTCACTGTCCAGGTCTCAACCTCTTTGTCTATAAAATAGGAATGATATCAATATTTGCTGTGGCCCCATGGAGTTATGAGGATAAAATGAGATAATAAAAAAAATGCACTTTTTAGAAAGTAGAGGGTCCTACAAAAATATTAACAATACTCTTCAACTAAGGGTGTGGGAAAACTGGATTTCTACATGCAAAAGAATGAAATTAGACCCTTGCCTTACAGCATACACAAAAATAAACTCAAAATGGATAAAAGACCCAAATACAAGACCAGAAACTATAAAAGTCCTGAAAGACAAAGAACACAGGGGAATGCTCCTGGACACTGGCCTTGGAAATAATTTTTTAGGTATCATAAAAGCTCAGGCCACAAAAACAAAAACAAATAACTCAATGTAACAAATCTGTACTGTTCTTTAGATTAAGGATATTGAGTCGATTTTAGCAGCTCGTACTACAAGAACAATAACAAAATTTTCAGGCCACAAAAGCAAAAATTTTAAACATGGAACTGCATCACACTAAAAAGTCTCTGCATAGCAATCAACAAAATGAAACAGCAATCTATGGTCTGAAAAAAAAATTTTGCAAACCATGGGGTTAATATCTAAAGAACTCATACTCCTCCACAGTGGAAAAACAAATAACCCAATTACAAAATGCGCAAAAGACCTGAATAGATACTTCTCCAAAGAATACCAACACGTATATAAAAAAGTACTCAACATCATTAATCATCAGGGAAATGCAAATCAAAATCACTGTAAGACACCACTTGACACCAGTTAGGATGGCTGTTAGCAAAAGATGAAAAGATAACAAGTGTTGGTGAGTGTATGGGAAAAAGAAAACCCTTGTACACCATTGGTGGGAACGTAGAATGGTACAGACATTATGGAAAACAGTATTGGAATTTTCCTAGAAAGTTAAAAATATGACCCAGCAAACCTTCTCCTGGACATACACCCAAAAGAAAAGAAATCAACATCTTGTAAAGATGTCTGCACTCCCACGTTCATTGCAGCATTATTCCCAATAGCCAAGACATGGAAACAACCTTGTCTGTCAACAGACAAGTGGATAAAGAAACTGTGGTATATTATTGGATAGAGTATTATTCTGACCTAAAAAAGAACAAGATTTTGCCACTGCCACAACTTGGGTGAGTCTGGAGGGCATTACGTTAAGCCAGACACAGAAAGAAAAATATTGTAAGATCTCACCTACATGTGGAACCTAAAATAAAGAAAAATTCAAATATACAGAGCTAGAGAACAAAATAGTAGCTACAAGGGGTGGGGAGTGGGAATGGAAATGGAGGGATATGGCTCAGAGGTTACGAAGTAGCACTATGTAGGATGAATAGGTCTAGAGATTCAACACGAGGAATACACGTGACAAATTTGTACCGTACTTGAGATTAAGGCTATCGAGTAGATTTTAGCAGCTCTTGCTACAAGAACACAACAAAAAAATGTGTAACTATGTGAGATGATAGATACAGCTTCACTACAGTAACCTTTTAACTATATATCCTCTAACTTCATTTTGTATACTCAAACTTTACAAAACAAAATTTAAAATATCAACAATAAACAGATCCTCCCTATATTTGACACTTAGAAAATTTCAAGGTATTTTTAATGTGTTATAATTATTCTACTTTGGACTTTTCTTAGCAAAAATTACTATATTTTATGATTCTAAGAACCAGAGTTTTTCACATTTAGTATCTATGGACTTTGTGTTCAAAGATAATTATTATGTACAATTATGATTTCTTCTTAGTGGAACATAAAGATTGGTGTAGCTTACATCCACTGGCGTCTTAGATTAGATGAAATATGGTATTTTATATTTGCCCTCTTTTATGTGTTCTCCTTAGTGCTGACTAAGCTTCCTAAGTAAATGTGACTACTCTAAGCTGACACTCTCTCCAATGAGAAGTTCTATGCACTATTTTCCTTCTTTTAAAAACCTCTCATCCCTTCACATTCCTGATCCAAAAGTCTTCTGCTTTTGTGGTTTTTTTCTTATAAAATTTCACTCTTTTCAAAAAATTTAACTTCTAAACAGACTTTCTAATTTTCTCGTGTGGTGATATACAAAAGAAAATGTGCTATTGCTATTTCATTGGGATAAAATTTGAATTCCCTACACCTGCAACTGACTCTGAAAAGTTAGAGAGAATTTTCCAGAAGCCCCTGCCTTGCATGTAGCTGATCATCAAAAGACTGTGTTGGATATTTTATAAATAATACCATAACACTGCCCCTCTCAGAGTAGTGCCAGAAATAGTGCCTGCCCACAACTTTTTTTTGGTATGGTCTTTCACCTTTTTCCTTGACACGTGCCCAAGTGAAATCATTTTTTCTTGTAGACTGATAGGCTTGTTTATTTTTAACTCTCATTTCAAGAACTGCTCCCAGGTATAAAGGCTTTATTTCAGGGAAAAAAAAAAAAAAAAAAAAAAAATCCTCAACAGCACTCCTCCGGAAAGGCAGACAAATGACCGAGGAACACTGCCTGGGCTCTGACCTGCAGTAGCTGACCCATCTCCTTTTCAACCTTATTTTCTGAACTAACTGCTGAGCGTTGCCTTCTCCTTTGTATTCATCCATCCTGCTTGGCTGTAAAAAAGTGACTCCCACAACACAGGTAGTTTCTACTAGAAGAAAGCCCCAGGTCCTTCCACAGAAATGTACTAGCCTCTAGAACAATGGGGTCCTGTTGAGACCACTGCTTAGGGAAAATCCATCCCAAATTATGTAGGAGGGTTACAGTATGACAAAACATTTTTATTCTATGCAAAACCAGTGTACCATGTACTGCACTTTTCTTCAAATGATAACAGATACCCCTCCACCCAAAATGCACAGCTAATCAAGTAAAAAGTGGATTCTTGGGTGTCACTCACAGGCTAGTTTATTGTTTAGGTAAAAATGGGCATTGAGAGGTAAGGGCAAGAGGGCAGTGACTTCTCCCTTTGATCAAGTCTTCATCTCCAAGTGACACTTTAACCTGTTTTCCAATATTAAGGTGTCCCTAGGTCATGAACACGTGGTAAGTAATCACAAATAAGCTAATATTTTCCTTTGATCAAGTTTTCATCTCCAAGTGACACTTTAACCTGTTTTCCAATATTAAGGTGTCCCTAGGTCATGAACATGTAATAAGTAATCACAAATAAGCTAATATTTTCTTCATTGTATACTATTTTTACAATGCATAATTAATAAACTGGCTTTTCATCCATATTGTTGGATGTATTTCTTAACATAATCACGGTTATCCATGTGAAACGGTTGCTGGTTCAAGTTCGGGGAGGGGATTGTCAACAGGGTTGAATGTTTACAGTAATAGGACTGATGATTAGCCTAATTTCAACCAGGGTCAATTCAATGTTTGATCATCAAGAAGGCTCAAGAAATGGCAGCATCTCCAACTTTCTGGGAAGTACAAAAGACAATGATTAGTGGCAGGCCAACACTGAGTTAACTCCTACCACAGGAACCTGACCTGCTATGGGTTCGGTAAGTGAGAGGCGGACTGAACCCCAAGTTTGCTTAGGGCACATCAAGGACATACAGCTTGCCAAATATTTAGGATCAGGAATTAGACAATAATACTTGGGACGTTTGTGTCACCTGTCCTTGCACTCTGAAACTCTTTCCCAAGATGAGATCAAGGAGTGCCACTAAGCACTTCAGAAGCTAGGAAGGCTCCTTTGGTTATGGTTCTGAGTGGCTGATGAAAGTCTCTGTAGCTGGATGATCTCTACGACACTATTTTCTGCCCCAGCTAAAGAGGGCAGTGGGGGTGACAACAGAAATACCCCTATGAGATAAACCCACAGTGAACTAAGCACTGGTTACATAGCTGTGAGACTTGTAAAATCCCACAGTGTGCTAGCTGCAACCATGTCTTGGACTTGGGGAAACCAGGAATGATCTGGTTCCACTACATTCTTCTGGGTTCTACCCAGTGTCTGTCTTGTAGTCGGTGCCTGCCTGGCGTGGGAAAACACTACTCGTCTGCATCTAACCCCAGGGCTCCAATGCAAAAGGAGAAAACGAATTTGCTGCACCTCTTACTTCCTCCCCTCCACAGGACAATTGCACTTAATTTAATTCCAAAATGTTCTGAACCAAGCCTCAGCTCTATTTGGAGAATTATTTTAAATGATAAACCTTCTTTTTGTTTCCTTTGTCTACTAATAAACAAGTGGGTAGTTTTCTTTAACATTTCCTTCTTTCTAGATCAGCTGCCAAATTGAGTGATACAAAGATACCGTACTAGGCAAAGAATATAGCTTATATTGGCCGGGTGCTGTGGCTCATGCCTGTAGTCCCAGCACTTTGGGGGGCCAAGGCCAGCGGATCACCTGAAGTCAGGAGTTCGAGACCAGCCTGGCCAATGTGGCGAAACGCTGTCTCTACTAAAAATATAATAATAATAAAAAAAATTAGCCAGGCGTGGTGGTGCATGCCTGTAGTCCTAGCTACTCAGGAGGCTGAGGCAGGAGAATCGCTTGAACTCAGGCAGCGGAAGCTGCAGTGAGCCAAGACGGCACCACTGCACACCAGCCTGGGCAGCAGAGCAAGACTCCGTCTCAATTAAAACAAACAAAAAAAGGATATAACTTATATTTATGCATATGTATCAGCATTAAAATTTTAAAATTTCTTATGTATGATTTATTTTGAACCCCAATATATTAGAATAGTAGTACATGTATGCAATTAGCCAATAAATGTGTAGATTTGTGGGCACAAGCTTAAACATTTTTTTTTTTTGAGACCCAGTCTCCCTCTGTCACCCAGGCTGGAGTGCAGAGGCACAATCTCAGCTCACCGAACCTCCACCTCCCGGGTTCACGTCATTCTCCTGCCTCAGCCTCCCGAGTAGCTGGGACTACAGGCACCTGCCACCATGCCTGGCTACTTTTGTGTATTTTTTTTAGTAGAGGCGGGGTTTCACCATGTTAGCCAGGATGGTCTCGATCACCTGACTTTGTGATCCGCCCCCCTCGGCCTCCCAAAGTGCTGGGATTACAGGCGTGAGCCATTGTGCCCGGCCTCAAGCTTAAACACTTTTTAGCAATGACCGCACAATTAAAAAGGTTTGAAGAGATTGTACCTGTTAATGATCTTAATGTCTTCTGTAAGCCACAGACGTACAGGAATGAATTCAAAGATAAAAGTAAAATCAGGGCTGGCACTGTGGCTCATGCCTGTAATCCCAGCACTTTGGGAGGCCAAGATGGGTGGATCACCCGAGGTCAGGAGTTCGAGACCAGTCTGGCCAACATGGTGAAACCCCATCTCTACTAAAAAAAATATATATATATATACAAACTTGCCAGGCGTAGTGGTGGGTGCCTGTAATCCCAGCTACTCGGGAGGCTGAGGCACAAGAATTGCTTGTACCCAGGAGACGGAGGTTGCAGTGAGCCGACACGGTGCCACTGCACTCCAGACTCAGTGACAGAGTGAGACTCCGTCTCAAAAAAAAAAAAAAAGTAAAATCAGTACCTTACCAGTTTAAAAAAAAAAAAAAAAGACTTTTCAACCCAGAGAATGTCTTGCCAGAAAGATGATTTTACTACTCTGAAAATCTAGTGTCTCTAACAGGCAGGAAATGCCTCATGTTTAGTCAGGGCCAAGAAACGTTTTGGGGCCGGCTTAATTACTGGTCTATCTTTGACCTATTAGGACAGTGTATATGCTAAAGACGTTATGCTTGTTGAAACTTAAAAGGAAAGGCAGGGAAAATTAATGAAATAGAAGAGACCATTTCATTTGTTCAGTACTACTTGAGTCCTGCCTCTCAAAGTATTTCACTTTAATTTCTATCATTGACTAATAAAATGCATAGGATCAAAGTTTTTAAAAATTCAAAACCCATTTTAAAGGAAGAGGACCACTTTTTAAGAAAACAGGCTTATAGCACTTGACCTATTTCAATGTCAAAGCAGCACATCAAGAAATTATTTTTATATTGATAGACACACCTTTTAATAGGACTATGGTGTTCAGGCCTATACACAAGAACACGGTGGCTGGAAGTAAACAGGCTAGTGGCTCCTCCTAAAATTTCTGTTTGGCACTGGACGGGCTAAGAAGCCCTTGAGCATGTCTGTTTTTTCCAACTTTTCTACATCACTGGCCAAAAAACAAAAAAAGCCCACACATACATATACACATACACATACATGAGTACAGAAATACACAGACAGATGAGACAAGTGAAAGAAAGAAGGGTTGAAGTTGTCTTGCAAGGAATATGGCAGGATACCTGGGATGCTCTCTAATTTCCTTCTGAGCTCTTCATTTTCTTGTTGCAGTGAAATAACCTCCTGCTCCAGCTCTTGGCATCGAGGACAATAGCCTTCCTCTTCCTCCTCCTCCTCCTCTTCTGGCAGTGTAGATGAAGATGGGTGGCCATGGGATTCGGACGTTGCTGGGGAAGTCCAGCCACCTAATGTATGCACAGGAGAGGTTGACAGAGGATCCACGTCGGCCAGGTGGCCATATTCACTGGCTGACGAGGGGTTTGGAGTCGGAAAGCTTCCCGAGAGCAGGTAATTTTGTAGAGAGTCAGTGAAAACCCTCAAAAAGGCAGAAGTTTGTTGTTTCCTTTGCATATATTGCATCTCTATGTCTACACTGTCTGAGGTCTGACTGTGGACCCCTTTCCCAATGTGACAGTGCTCCTGTCTTTCGTTGTAACTTGAGCCTTCCTGCTTTACGCAAGAAATCATGGACTGAGAATGGTTGGAGTCCAGGAGTTTTCCTCCACAATTTAAGAGGCTAAGAACTCGACTGCACTGCTGGGCAAAGGCATCCAAGATCATTCGACTCTCTGAAACAAATGAAAGGACACATCAGTGACCAACAGCCAACGGCAAAAGATAAATAGTCCTCAATTTTCAGCTTAACATTCAAACATGTTAAAAATATGTATTTCTACTGTCTGTCATAAACCAAGATGACACAGTAAATCCACTGTGAATACAACGCATAGCTTCCTGTTGTTCTGCAACTGCGGGATGCTTGCTGAGTCACACCCAGTCTCTCGCTCTAGGAAACGGCTGGACTGTGACTTTGGGCACCATATAGAGATTTCCCTCTCTGTGGCATTAACTGGCTGCACAGGTCTGAACTCACACCTTTGGTTTCATTAATATCCTTACTCTAAGGAATCGAGCCAGCCACTGCAGACTCAATTCCTCATTGATAGGAGGGCTTAAAGCAATCATTACTTCTATTTCTGGAGTGCCCTCATGCCCTTGCTATTAATCAGCTGATACAATCCCTGCAGAGAGTACATAGCTCCCAGATGCAAACTGGGGAAGAAAGATAAGTCTTTTTGAAGAGCTCACTAGAAATCTAAGGTAAAACAAAGAGTAGGCCTATGGGCACAGGATGAGCACAAAACTGTATGTGTCTTCTAACATCAGTGTTCACTATTCCTTCTTCTCATTTATTTGCTAACTTGGACTTCTCGTCAAGGCCAATGTTTAGGCTGACGTGTATCATTTGAAAATCAGTAGTATCACTTCTTAGAACCTCTTCCAGTAGATTGCCAAATATCCTAAAATGGCACGAGGCATGGGTGCCTGTGAGCCCATGTACATGAATTCTAAAGCATATTGTCAACCATTGAAAGCAAAAAGCAAACAAAAGCAATCAAGTCACTGTAAAAAGAAAATGTAATTTAATGATATCGAAGGGTCTTGAAAATTTACCCTAAATATAAATGTCACAGGGTAGATTCGCTTCTTTCCTGATTGCCACCTAGAATGGGCTATTATAAATACAGAGAGGGGCACTTTTCAGAGCTGACACAGAAGCATGAGGATGTCTCTTATTTCCTTTCCCCTTTCCCAGAATAATGGCAATAAACAAAATATTCTAGATTTTAGATGCCTATAACTATTGTTTAAGATAAAAATGCAACTAGCACTAGCTCTCTCTGAAAATGTTGACTAGCTCCATTTTTTTCTGGAGGAAAAAAAACTTTCAGAATAAAAAATGGTGAGATGTTCAAGGGCTGCTATGGGAAAAATAAGCTAGAACAGCTTCAATAAGAAATCCCCTAGAACACACCCAGGATGTAAGACCAAGGAAACCACACTACAGGAGAACTCCACGCAGTGCTCAACGTTCCACTGTGTTCTTTTTTCTTATTATTCTTTCATGAAATAACTAAGATAGTCAGAGGAGAGGGGTCCAAGTGCTCTTTTCCAACTTTTTAATAAGAATATACATGTAAAACAGCCAGATGCAGTGGCTCACACCTGTAATCTCAGCACTTTGGGAGGCCAAGGTGGGCAGATCACGAGGTGGGAGATCGAGACCATCCTGGCCAACACGGTGAAACCCCGTCTCTACTACAAATACAAAAATTAGCCGGACATGGTGGCGCGCACCTGTAGTCCCAGCTACTTGGGGGGCTGAGGCAGGAGAATCGCTTGAACCCAGAAGAGGGAGGTTGCAGTGAGCCAAGATGGTGCCGCTGCACTCCAACCTGGCGACAGTGAAGACTCCATCTCAAAAAAAAAAAAAAAAAAAAAGAATATATATGTAAAGCCCGTATAGCACAGTGTTTGGCACATAGGAAGCATCCCTTACATCTCCCAAATCCTGAATCCCGCTGAAAAACTGCAAGTCAGAACAGAGGCCAGATCTCTTCTACTCAGTAGAGGATCATAAACTGCACTGGAGTGTCAGAGGCCAGCACAACGCCTTGAGAAATAGTTACTGAACACACAGCAGGTACTCCTGTACATACATAGAGCATCTTAGTTTATAGCATTTTCAGATTTACTTGACTGAGGTAGGGGTAGCAAGTCCACCCTAGGCTGGTTGAGAGTCCATAGGACTATTTTCTTCTTAGAATAGTACTTTCTTACTCTTAGGAGCAGTATTACCCTCAGACCTTGGCAGCAGGACCGCCACCTGACCCTCCTTCTCCAGCCAATCCTGTCCACATGGCCAAGTACCCCAAGATCCAAGAATTCCCCACTCAAACTGCTTTTAGGATCTATGCTGCCATCTTCTCTGAGCCATCAATCCAAAGACAGAGACCATGGTGTCAGATCCTGGAAGTGTGGAGTGGGACCTCCACATATGTGTATGTGAGGTCCCTCCTAGTCGAAGATAAAGCTAGGAATAGAGAAAGACATGGGTTGGCTGTAAATTCCAAACCTGGTTACTGTGAAGGTGTATTTGTCAAGGTAGGTGGACAGAACATATTTTGTTAAACAATTGGTTAGCTTGATTTATACTTTGTAATTATCTGATATATGCTCTGTGAGGCACTATTTGTACTCTTATCCGGAGTCTCACAAAAATATTTGGGTGCCATTTATTTACAATGGTCAAAACCAAATAATAAGCCAACAGCTGAACTATACAAGTAAGAGGTTTAAGATGTTACACTCATTTTTTTACTTCCTGGTTTCTGTTCTTTTATTAGTAAAATCAAAGGATGATATTGATTGGGAATTTTCAATTCTAGCACAACAGCAGTTTTCATTCATTTTAATCCTATAATCCCATTCTAGACCTGAAGTTGTATTTACTGTTTGCATTTTAATCAGCATAGTCCCAATTGATTTCCCCTATACACCTTTAACATAACCTTGATGAAAGGGACAAAATATGAAAGTCTAAAACAGAACTGGCTAGTAAGAACTGCTTGAATGTATTTGTTCAGTGTCCTACAACACACTCAGTAGTTTTAATCATATTGATAAATCACATTAGAGTATAGATTTTAAGGGAAAAAAATCTGACTTAGGGACAAGCGTGATTTGTTTTCTTAATTGAAGGATAAACTTGTAACATGCTGAGAAAAAATCATTATGTAATATACTACATTATGAAGATAATCTATTAAAGTGCACTCAGGATATGAGAGAATAGTTACAATCATAAAGTAGTTCTTGCCTGCAGTTTTTTAAATGCTTCATTCTGAATTTGCTTTCAGAAATGATATGTACAAAAATGGGTATTGTCACCCTTAGAGTAGAATTTTTTCTCTTTTCATTACCTTGAATTATTTGAATATTATTTTAACATTGATACATGGAAGAGTGTGATGAAAAATATTACCACTACATTCGGTGGAAAACAGCAAATCTTTCCACTTAATACACATTGCATGCAGCAATAGTTTAGCCTTCTAGACAGAATATAATTATAAATCCAAGTACTGTGTGATGCCCATTATCACTAAGAAATGAAGTTCTGTTTTCATACAAACACAATTGAATGGCTACTGATCTATGATTCTTAATTCAGCAAACTGTGAACACGTATTATGATTTTTTTAACTTTTTTTTTTTTTTTTTTGGTTAAGTCATAGAATGCTCCACTCAAGTGATGGCAGGGAAAAAGAAAGTCAACAGTTTACAGAAGGGCTACTTTATCCCTAACTTCCCTAAAATTAAACACCATAAAATGTTAATAAATCACAATCACAAAGCCCTCTAAAATGCCCACTTCTCTCTAATTTATTTTGCTTTATTGTGCAGCCTACTGGGAGATAATATCATGCTGCAAATTGTGCCTTGTCCAATTCCAAAATCTGAACCCATGATTATTTTTTTAATTAAAAAATTCATTTTGGGAAATTCGTCTGAATTTAAGAGGTTTAATCCATCCTATATCTGATAAGTGAATGAGAAGAGGGATGGGAAGTAGGCAATCAAATAGTCTCCCTACTTTACCGCCCCTCTTTGTAAGTAAAGCCTTGAATGGAATTTGCCCATCACAGCAGATCCCCAAGAGAATTCTGTCTCTATGAAGGAGATCACAGTAGTCAAGATTAGTGGTAACCTTTTGATTTTAGCCCAGTGAAGGGTGAAATATATTAATATTAAAAATGCAGAAGCAGAAATTTTTTTTAGTGACCTACTGTCATGTATTCATATGTTATATCTACCCAAGGATTTCTAACTAGTTCAAAATAGATGATTTCCTCAAAACATTAATTTAACTTATTTTTAAGAGAGGACTTCATGGCATAGAAAATAGAAGTTAGAAAATGAAAGCATCTTTGGAAGCACCACCCTTGTCTTAAATCAATGAACTATGTCTTTTTTAAAAAATGCCATCCAATTTTTTTCATAATGGCAAACATCAACACAGCAAAACAGGATGCAATTTTTCTAAATAAATAAATCAATGATGTGTCAAAAATTAACAGATGAGTTAATATACTCGGTGCTATCAAAACCAGATGGTGCTTCCTAATATTCATCCTGCTCAGTCAATCCCTGAATATTTTCTGGACCATCGGTATATAAAATAGGATGCTGCTATTTGTGATGGCAAACAAAAGCAATCATGCCTGCCAAGCACATACTATAACAGGCAGCATTTCAGCTCTGCTAGACAGAAAGTAATTAGAATGCTTTTAATGTCCAAAAGAATGATGCTGATAGGCTGCCACAGATGTGTAGATTTATGAATATTTATATGGTGGTTTATAGCTGACACTTTTATCAGTTGAAGAAGATAAAATATCTGCCTGACTCAAAAGCTTGACAGTCAGGTTAATAAAATCTCATTAAAGAGAATGACCTATGCAATTATATAGGATTTATTGTAATTCATTTTTTATTGTACTCTGCTTAAAGATGCAATTTCCCATTTCCTGATGCCAAATTTAGGCTGCATATCAAGATCTACGTGGGTTTTAACTCTAAGCCTCCCACAGAGGAAAAATATGCTTTTAAAACCATGGTGTATTACCCCTTTTAAGGAAAATTATACTCTTCATGAGATTTTATAAGAATGCTGAAAAAATCTATTTTTAATCACATATTTCTCTTCTTAGTTATAGCCCTTAATGGCAAATAAGATTCACTTCAACCCTTTCATCTTTTCACTGCATTTACTCTGGACACTCAGTTATGTCTCTTCTTCTGTCCTTGACTCATTTCGTAACATGAATGTTTTGACTATTTTCAGTTTACTAGGTAGCCTGAGACACTGCAATTACACTTCTGCGAGGGTGCAACAGGCAAAGCGCCACTCCCACCCCCCACCCCACCCAGTATGCTTAAATGGCCACGGGTCTGTGCACACATGCTTATTGGTTCAAAGTGGAACGACTAGTTTCTCAAAGAACCAATCAGCTCTTCAGGTGGCTGTTCTCTGATGGCCACTCACATCACTGTGCCTGTTAAGAGATGGCTTTGTCCATCAGTGATTAATATTATGACCACAATTCATGATGTCTAGTTCTATGGCTTTCTTCCCCCCAGACTATTTTCCTCACTGCATGGAAGAAGCCTACCATCCAATTCCCATCTTTCCAACAAGCACGAGGGATCCAGCCCTTGGTGCTATCAAGCTTACCCCTCTCTATGACCTCCCTGAAAAACAACAAAAGCAACCGTGAGAATAAAAGCAAATATGGAGAAATTCGAAGGGCATCAAAAAAGCCCCTCTTCACTCCTTTAGATTTAGTGATGTTATAATTTCCATCTGGGAACAGAGACAAAATAAACTAAACAGGACATTAGAAGGAACACTGAAAAAGAACATTTAGAACAAGGTGAGAAAAGGAAGGAAAAAAAAAAACCCACATGAATGAAGGACAGCAAGGAAACTGCCAGGGTAGAAGTAACCAAGGAAAGAACAGCAAGTGACTGGTGCAGAAAAAAAGAAGCAATACAGGAAATATATAGCCGGCTAAAACTATGGATGAAAATGGAAATGAGAAGGGGGTAAATTTACAGTATATAACAGGAAGTAAAACATGGAAAGACAGTCAACAAAGGCTGGAAGGAGAAGCAAGAGGAGATCAAAGACTGACCTGGGCAGATAAAGAGGGGAAAACCTCAATGAAAATGATGGAACTGAGACTACGCAAAAGAGTAAAAGCAAAACACAGAAAATGGGAAAAGGACCCAAATTGCTGGCAAACAACATAAAAATACAGGATGATAAAACTGAGCCTAGAAATAAACATATGCCTGAACAAGAAGTAGTTTAGGAGAAAATAAGATCCCAAGCCAGAAAGAAAGAAAATGAACCTCCTTAAGAAGGGGGGGAAAAAAAAAAGTAAGGAGGAAAATCAAGTGAGCCAACTGCCTAACAAAGAATATAAAAACACAATGGAATACTGGGGTAAGAGCAACTGAAAAAAAACATATCCCACAAACAATAAGGAAGTCCACCTAAGAACCCCACTGAAAGCAATCAAACATTTTCAAATCAGTGAGAGATGCGACAGATCAAGTCTTCACTATAACCTGTAATTAGGTTTTCTTTTCCAAAACCAATCCTTCATGTGTCAAAATATTGACAAACAACAGAATTATTACTGGAGGCATCTATAACTCATTTAGACACGACATTCTTCTATTTTCCACAGGGGAAAAAAATAAGTCTCAAGATTCACTGACATGCAGGATTTGGGGGTCTTCAAAGTGCCATAAAAGGCCTTGGCAGGAACTTTTAGTTCTAATGAGTGGATAAACGTGGCTGCACCCACTGGGAGCTGGTGGAGAGGTCCCTCGGGCGCAGGCCTCAGGCTGTGGCCTCGCAACCAGCCCATCTCGCTCCCTGCAGGCAGGCAGTGGGCTGCTTTGCCCCGGCAGCGCCCGCAGACTGGAGATAAAGGAGAGGAGTCGCGGACCCCAGAGTGGGTGCCTCCCACGAGGCGTTTCTGTAAGGCTCGGGCCGAGATGCTCGGGAGGGGCAGGACCCCGCGGCGCGGCAGCGTCCCACGGACGGGGACGAGGGGATGGGTGGGACGACGACGTGGGCGGTGGGAGCAGAGTGCCTGCGACTCCCGGGGCAGGAAGGAGAGGCGGGATGGTTCCCCGCGCCCGAAATCCACGGCGTGGCGGACGCGGAGGAGCCCCGAGTCTCACAACCAAGGGGTGGGAGGGAAAAGGGACAGAGCGAGACAGAGCGCCCCCGAGAAACACAGGCGCACAGAAAAAGACAGAAGGAAAAACGGAACTGAGAGCCAGCGAGCACGGACTGCGACAGCGTGAGTGCATCAAAGAGGTGGCGAAGAAAGCACTAGAAGGCAAAGGAGAAGCGGAGAAAAGAAGAAACAAATGGAGGAAGAAGGAGAAAGGGAAAAAGCAGACGGAAAAAGTGAAGTAGTACGAGGGCGTCCCAGCGGGGCGGCCCGAGAAGCTCCAGCTTCTTCCCGAGCGGCCGCCGCTATCCCCCGGGGCGTCTGGCCCCACTCCGGCCCACGCCCGAGCGATCCCAGCCGCCGACCGCCACAGCCGTGCTTCCCGGCGCGGGATCCAAGCCGTGGAGCCACCTGTTAGGCGCGCGCCGTCGGAAGCCCAGGCGCGGCGGCGCTGGAGAATCCTCTCGAAGTTTCCGGGCGCGCGGGGAGGCCCCAGGGTGCGCCCCGACGTCCCGACTCGGCCCAGCACGCGAGAGTGTCGGCGGCCCCCCGCTTCTCCTTCCCGGGTCCCCTCCCGCTGCCCCCGGCCGTGGCGGGAAGGAAAGTTGTGCGGAGAGTTGGTACCTGCGCTGAGCTCCAGGCTGGCGCTGTCGCTACCCGTGCCGCCGGTGCCGGCGGCCGCCGCCGCGCCTGGGCCATACCTGACGACAGCGGCGAACGAAGACGACGAGGAGGTGGCGGGGGACGCGGGCGGCGGCTGCGCCGGAGTCCTCAAGTGGCCCTGGGATGTGGCGGGCGTGCAGGACGGCGACGACGACGAAGCGGCGGCGGCGGCCCGGCCGGGCCCGGGGGGGTAGGAGCTCTGCGCCTGGAACTGCTGCGGCGGCGGCTCGCTGCTGCTGATGGAGACGGCGGCGTGCGGCGCGAAGGGCGGCGGGGGCGGCGGGGGCGCCCGCACGTGCGGCAGCTCCACCAGGGTGGGTCGCTCGTAGCGCTTGGCCAGCGCCGGTCTCTTGCTGGGGAACGTCTTGAGGACGCTGTAGGGGCTGCGCTGCTTGTAGATTTTGGGGACGCTGGGCCCCTCCTCTGCCGGCTGCATCTCTTCCTCCATCCGGCGCCTCGGGGCCGGTCCCTCGGAGCACGTCCCCTCCCCGCCGGGCGCCGGGCTCCGAGGGTGCCTCCGCCGCCTGCCCGCCGGCTCTACCCTGGTGCGCGCGTGTGGGAGGGTGTGTGTCTGTGCCGTGGCCGCCGCCGCCGCCGCCTGTCGCTGAGGCTGGCATCGCCGAGCCCCCGCGCGGGGGGCTGCCGCCCGAGCTCCTGATTGACAGGCCGCCTCGCCAATGCCTGGAGGGAGAAAGGAGGTAAAGAGCAAGTGTTTAGGGTAATATCTGCTAATGATAATGGGGGCGGGGCGGGGCCTGGCGCCGCAGCCGCCCGCGGGGTCTGCCTAGCGGCTCCGCGCCTCCGACGGGGAGGGGGGGAAGGGGGAAGGCGAGGACCTGGAGGACGCCCGGGAACTGGTGAAGAAGGTGGGGATCCGGGATCTGGCTACGGCGAGACTTTAGAGACCCAGATGTGGACTCGAGGCTTCTGCGGCTGCGGGCGGGGTCCGACTTCCGAAACGAGCTCGAGGCGCCCCCTGCATGACCCCAAACTCTCGGGGTTGCACAGAGGAGGGGCTAGTCGTTGGGGCGGGGTCGTCAGAGTACGTGTGTGTTACAGCAAGTTCTTCTACCAATCGGGAATTGCTCTCCGATCCTTCTGAAAAGAACCTCTTGAAGATCTTGGCCCGGGTGGTCGCGCGGTGTTTACGGGGCTTTGGGGTCCTGCTTTCCCCGAGCCTCGCGGCCTCTGAGCTCATGCGGAACATAAAAGCTCGCAAGGCGTAGAACTTTTTCACGTTTTCATTTGTTTCCCGTAGGGGCCCCGAGAACGTGCATGACACCATCATTTCCCCCCCATTATAAAGATGAGAAAACCGAGGCTCTGAGAGGTTGAAGGGAATTGCCCAAAGTCAGACACTCGGGCGTGTGCGGCTGTGTTGCACTGATGCATCCGGGTTATTTGAAGTCAACTCCTCACTTCCCATAGCCAGTAGCCTCTGTGCAATTGAGTGGGGAAATGACCTGATACCTCCCTTTGAGGTGATGATTACTTTCAACAGTGTCATTTTTAATATATGTATATGTACTTGCAAGCCCAGGGAAACACGAGAACTCACTCCTTGCATTGTCTTACTCACTGCAACTGGCGCCATCCGGCGAGGGTCTGGAGGGTGCCCAATTTCAGTAGCCGTTTGAATGAGAGATCTCAGTGGTTGGGAGGAAGATCCTCCATGGGGTGCAGATGTCCTGGTCTCTCCCAGCCACTTTTTGGGGCAGAGGGTCCATTGCGACCTATCTCAAATCACCCCTCTTCTAGGCCAACCAGCATACCCTGCCCCAGGTTTGCTTTTCAGCCTTCCTTTTTCGTTCTCCAGGTCAGAGTTCTGGATGCTCCTTGATGTAGGACCCTCATCTCTGCACTCTGAAGTTTGTTTCCTTTTCAGAGCCTTCCTTTTATTCTTAAGAAGGTGACCCATTTTCTTCTGGGGGTTCACATCTTTTGGCCTTTCTTTCCCTGGTCTCCTTCCCTTTGGAAGCTTTTTCTCTCTGCCTTGCTGGTTCAGCTTCTGTATTATTCCCCCCTAGATTGTCTCCCTCTCTCATGCAGCTTCCTCAGATGGTGCTGTGTCCCCCCCCCCCAATCCATTTATTAGAGATGAAATAAATAATGCCATAAATATAAGTATTTGGGAGTCCAGGAACTGTCAGGGCTGATTAGGGCATAGAGGACATTTTCTTTCTCATTATGCAAAAGCATTTCATGGGGAAATAAAAGAGGTTTCATTGTAACTCATGCATGTCATATTTCAAGGAATTCAAGATATTAATCATATTTAACATTATTTGCAATGTTTCTCCCTGGCTTCTGAAAACTGCTAAATGAGGACACGTGGATCACTAGGAAAAGGAGACAAGCGTGAGAGGGACAGTTAAGAAATAATGAAATGCTGGTGAAAGACAGAGAAAGAGAATGAGATGCCAGGGAGATGTTTCTTAGGCACGTAAGTGAGAAATGGGGGAGCTACTTCTGAGACGTGAGACAGCTGAAATTGAATGATATACTGGAGGAAATAAATGATAACAAACCTCCCCACACTTTCCTTTCTATAAAGCAGTTCTGAATTTTGCATTGAAATGTTTTCCTCCTACTTTACTCCCAGATAATTTGCCAATAAGTCCTGGCTTTTGAAAAGAAATTGGGGTGGTGGCAGTGTGGGGAGTTAGGAGAGAAATCTTTTAGTTCTTCTGAAGAAGTAATTTCCTGTACCTGGGGGCTTCCTCTTCTATGTAGTTTTAAATGTATATCCTCCTCACCACTTAAACACCTTAAGAGACTGGGAACAATACTTCTATTGTATATTTTCTATTGAAAAGGACATGCTGTCCTTTACATCAAAAAGTGATCATTTCTATAAAACTGAAATAATCAAATTAGTCATTTAGCTTTTAAAAGTGGGGGGAGGGGGGAGGGGAAGGTGCCCAGAGGAAAAATATTTAAAAGTTTTAAATGATCAGCTTTCAGATTTTCATGT
This sequence comes from Gorilla gorilla gorilla, assembly GCF_029281585.2. Taxonomy (NCBI): domain Eukaryota; kingdom Metazoa; phylum Chordata; class Mammalia; order Primates; family Hominidae; genus Gorilla; species Gorilla gorilla. The sequence continues at coordinate 50,170,073 of NC_073227.2, forward strand.
GGGCAGTCACCTATGTCTGCGTCCTGAGTTCATAGAAAAATGAAATACTTAAGAATCACCCTTTTAAAAATAAAATGAGCATTTACTCTTAAGTGTGGAGTTGAAGGCAATTTTAAAATTATAACTGACCACTAACCCCTGCCTGAGATTGTATTTAACTGAGTATTGTACATAGATGTAATGTATTTAAGTGTTCATAAAATTACTGGTAGCACTCTGTGAGCATCTTTCTCTAAATTGTGGCCTAAATTATCAGATAGTGACTTTGCTGATATCTTCTCTTGGGGGTCTCATAGGAGCTGATAGAATAGTAATTATACCCATGCTTTAAATCTTTTTAGATATTTACTCTTATCTCAAAAAAAAAAAAAGAGAGAGAGAGTGAGAGTGAACTTTCAAAAGCCAAGTGACTATTTATGGACAGGGTGATTTTTTGATTGGCAGCATGTCAATTCCTTGAGCCATCCAGAATATAGCTTTTAAATAATAGCTCAGCCATGGGAAATGCTTTTTATTGCACCAATTTCAATGATATTTAATGAGCTTCTGATTGACTGTTTGATCTCCCAATGTTTTGTGCTACTTTTAATTCATTTCATATAATAGAAAAAAAAGTAATTGGAATAAAATTTTGTGACAAGATAATGACCTTCCACTTTGAAATTAAATGTCTGATTAGCTTCAACATTTTAATGCCAAGATGATATTGCAGCAGGAACAGGAGTATGCATACTATCATTTGGTACAAAATGACTGAGGAATACTCCTTTGCTTTTCCCATTGCATAGCAAAAAAGTGTGGTGGCCATATAATCATAGGTACATAGGACTAGAAGGGACCTATGCAGTCTTTTATTCTTGTGACTAAGCCTCTGCCCATAGTTTTCGATGGCCCTGGCAAGTGGTTGTGCAAACCATGTTTAAATGCCTCCACTGATGGGGATCTTGCTACCTTCAGGGACCTTATTCCCCCAGGTATTTATTCCACAAATATTTATTGAGTGTCTACCATGTGCTAGGTACCTTTCTAAGCACTGGGGGATATAATGTTACCCAGATCACAAGGTCCTACTATTATGGATTTGGGGGGAGCAGGTGAACAAACCAGTAACTAACTGAAAAATATTATTTCAAATAGAAATAACTATGATGAGGGACAGGCACAGTGGTTCATGCTGGTAATCTCAGCACTTTGGGAGGCTGAATGGGGAAGATCACTTGAGCCCAGGAGTTTGAGATCAGCCTGAACAACATAGTGAGAGCCTGTCTCTACAAAAAAATAATAATAACTGAGCATGGTGTTGTGCATCTGTGCTTCTAGCTTCTTGGGAGGCTAAGACAGGAGGACCACTTGAGCCCAGGAGTCCAAGGCTGTAGTGAACTGTGATTGTGCCATTGTACTCCAACCTGGAGGACAGAGCCAGGCCCGTCTCTAAACAAACTATGATGAAAAACCAGGGTGGGAGACTGGGCACAGTGGTTCATGCCTGTAATCCCAGCACTTTGGAAGGCCAAGGTGGGAGAATTCCTTGCATCCAGGAGTTTGAGACCAGCCTGGGCAGCATAGTCACACCCTATCTCTACAGAAAATAAAAAATTAGCCAGGTATGGTGGCTAATAGCACCTGTAGTCTCAGCTCCTCAGGAGGCTGAGGCCGGAAGATCACTTGAGCCTAGGAGTTTGAGGCTGCAGTGAGCCAAGATCGTGCCACTGCACTCAGCCTGAGCAACAGAGTGAGACCCTTTCTCAAAAAAAAAAAAAAAAAAAAAAATAGGGTGAGGCTGTTACTTTTGATAGAATGTGACTGAGAGGGTCTCTCTGAGGTGGAACAATAGAGCTGAGAGTTCACTCATGAGAAAAAGCCACCCATGAGAAGAGCAGTCCAGGCTAAGGGACAATAGGTGCAAGAGCCATAAGATGGGAACAAGCTTGATGTTCTCAGGGAGCTGAAAGAGGGGAAGCCATGGGAATTGCCCTGGCAAGGGGCAGAGCAAGGAGGAGAGGAGAGAGGCGGGCTGGGCCCAGGCTGTGCAGGTCCTTGTACATCACGGGACACTTGGGGGATTTATTCTAAAGGCAGTGGGAAGTCTTGGAGGTAGTTACACAGAGGTGACAACATGACCAGATTTATGTTCTTAAAAAATGATGTTTTCAGAAAAGGTAAAATCATGACTCTCATACAGACATAAAAATGAGCACGTGTTAAAGATTGTATTAAACATAATTATTCAGGGCCCTTACAGTGTTCAAAGGGAAGCACAGATTGGTATGGAATAAAGGAATGTTGAATTGAATGTGTAAATGGTTTTTCCATGGAGGCATGCAGGTGGAGGAAAGGGAACCTATACCAGATGGGACAGTTTGCATGTCTGTCAGTTGCCTAAACTTGCAGAGTTTAGAACTTGTAAAAATAGTTCAAAGACAATGAAAGAGTAGAATCAGATAACTGGGAAGGGTGTGTTGCTTGTAGGCAGTGCAGTTTTCCAGTGAAACACAATTTATTTTCTACAGTGCTTTCTTTAAAACAACTTTCTATTTTGAAGTACAGATTCACAGGAAGTTGCAGAGAGGTCCCAGGTACCCTTCATCTGTATCCTCCGATGGGTACATCTTATGTCACTAGAGTTATGTGAATGGAATCATGCAATTATGTGATCCTTTGAAATTTTTCACTTAATTGAATGCCCTTGAGATCCACCTGTGTTGTTGTGTGCATCAGTAGTTTGTTCCTTTTAATTACTGAGTAGATTCCATGGTATGGATGTACCACAGGCTCTTTAACCATTCACCTATTGGAAGACATTTTGGTTGCTTTCAGTGTTGAACTGTTAACAACTCTTGCTGCTCTGAACAAACACAGGTTTTTATGTGGACATGAGTTTTATTTTTGGGGGAATAAATGTCTGGGAGTGGATTGCTGGGTCATTTCATAGAATTTTAAAAGATTCATTCTGCTTTGTGGACAATGAACTTTAGAGGATCAGATTGGCAGCAGGGAGACAATTTATTTTCAAAACAGTGGCTAAGTGATCCTTTTAAAATATAATCGTGGACCGGGCGTGGTGGCTCATGCCTGTAATCCCAGCACTTTGGGAGGCCGAGGCGGGCAAATCACGAGGTCAGGAGTTCAAGACCAGCCTGGCCAATATGGTGAAACCCCATCTCTACTAAAAATACAAAAATTAGCCGGGTGTGGTGGCACGCACCTGTGGTCCCAGCTGCTTGGCAGGCTGAGGCAGAAGAATCACTGGAACCCGGGAGGCGGGGCTTGCAGTGAGCCGAGATCACACCATTGCACTCCAGTCTGGGCGACAGAGCGAGATTCCGTCTCAAAAAAAAAATATATGTGTGTGTGTGTGTGTGTGTGTGTGTGTGTAAAATGTGGTCTCCACTCTGCCTTTTCTTGTCTTCCTCCTTAGAGTAAAATGCAGAGTCCTTAAAATTGACAGCTTAAGGCCTCTCATGATCTGTCACTACCCCTTGCCTCTGGGACCTCATTTCTTGTACTCCTGTTACGGTGGTGGGAGTGGTTGGGTCCTTGCTCCCAGAGCTCCCAAGATGGTGGCAGGCCATTTCCAAGATGGTAGCAAGCCTTGGGTTCTCTGACCTGGGGTTCTTGGCCTCATGGATTCCAAGGAATGGAATCTTGGGCCATGTGGTGAGTGTTATAGCTCTATTAGAAGCCGTGGGTCACGGAAGAGAACTGTGGAACCCAGTGACTAGCGTTCAGCTCGATTAGGACGAACCTGGGCACTTAGCCATGCAGGAACAATGGCAAGCCTTTAGTCCGATCGGGAGTGGCAATGGGCGCCTTGCTGGATCAGGAGCACAGCAGACACCCTGCCAGATCCAGAGGGATGGAAGTCAGTGGCAGGTCTGCGATGGCGGCAAGCAGCAGTGGTGGACGGCAAGCGAAAGCTCAGCTCGAGCTGTAACAAACGTGGACCAGAAGAGAGTGCGGTTGCAAGATTTAATAGAGTGAAAACAGAGCCCCCGTACAAAGGGAGGGGACCCAAAGAGGGTAGCCATTGCCAGCTCGAATGCCTGGGTTTATATCCTGATAGTTGTCCCTCCAGCTGTGCTCTCAGGCAATAGATGATTGGCTATTTCTTTACCTCCTGTTTTTGCCTAATTAGCATTTTAGTGAGCTCTCTTTACTATCTGATTGGTCGGGTGTGAGCTAAGTTGCAAGCCCCATGTTTAAAGGTGGAAGTGGTCACCTTCCCAGCTAGGCTTAGGGATTCTTAGTCAGCCTAGGAAATCCAGCTAGTCGTGTCTCTCACTCCTTCCCTCCCTCACTCCTCTCCAGCCCTACTGGTCTTGAACAGGCTAAAAATGTACTGTCTCATGCAGGATTCTTGCTGTCAGTACTCCTTCTTCTTGAAATACTGTTTCCCCAGATACCTGTATAGCTCTCGCCCTCATCTCCTTTGGGTCTTTGCTCTTGTATCCCTTTCTCAGTGAGGCCTGCACTGATCACCTATTTACAGTTGACTTACCTGCCCCTCCCTGCCCCCCCCCCCCCATATCCTTTCCTGTCTGGCACCTATCACCATCTGTCATGCTGTATATTTACTTGTTTATTATTTGCTTCCATTGACTAGAATGCAAACTCCCTCAGGGCAGAGATTTTATCTGTTTTGTTCTCTACAGAGTCCACAGCATCTAAAATAATGCTTAGCACATAAAAGAGGCTCAATAAATATTTGCTGACTGAGTGACATGATGAAGCCCTGGCAGCAGTCTAAATGAGAGCCAAGACTGCTTGGACCAGTGTAGCGGCAGTGACGATGGAAGGAAGTGGGCAGATCCGGAATGCATTTAAGAAGCAACCTGTTCTGCTTTATATAGCTCTCAACAGTGGAAATTTTTTCCTTGTGTTGAACACAAATTTACGTCTTTGCTTCTCAGAACTGTTGGCCCTTGCGGCTATGCAGAGGAAGCTTAATCCCCTCCATCCTCTCTTTGGAATGAAATCTACAACAGTTTTATCTTTCCTTCTGGGTTGGGAAAAACTCTAACTGCATTTTTCCTCTGCTCTCACACCACAACACTCATCAACATAGAAGACTTCTGTGACCAAACATGGGGGTTTTCTCCACCACCAAGCACTGGACACCAGCTGGTGCCACTTCAGTTCTGACACCATCTACCTGGAGATAGCATCAGATCACACAGGATGAAGGCTCAGTCCCCAAGACTGCCCCCTCCACAGACACCAGTCGCAAGTCCGGGCCTCCGGAACTTCAGACCTACTGGCTTCACGTTGGGGTTCCTATGACCCCCTTTTTGGGTTCAATTAATTTGCTGGAGCAGCTCACAGAACTCAGGGGAACAGTTACTTACCTTTGCCAGTTTACTATAAAGGATATTCCAAAAGGTATAGATGAAGAAACGTGTAGGGTGAGATATGAGGGAAAAGGCTCAGGGCTTCCATGCCCTGCCTGGGCATGCCATCCTCCAGGAACCTCCACGTGCTCAGCTATCCAGAAGACTTTGGAACCCAGTTCCTTTTGGGTTTTTATAGAAGCTTCATGATGTCAGCATTCCTTCTCCCAGTGTATAGAGTGGGGCCCTCTCTGGCAAGGGTATTAAGACCCACAGTCCTGCTTCTCAGAATAGGAGATTTGAAAGAAAAAAAAAAAAAGACCCACAGTCAGAAAGGTGGGGGGAAGATTAAAGTTCAGCCTTGGGGCAGGTGAGAGGAGGGCGGGGCAGAGTTTGCGTTTCCTCAGGCTTGCACCTGAGGCCTAACATACTCAACACTGTAACAAAAGATTGTAACAAGGGCTATGAGAGTTGTGAGCCAGGAACAGTGGATGAAAACCAATATATATCGTAACACTACACCTTTCTATGATGGTTTCTAAGACGTTTTTGGAATCCTTTTAAAGAGTAGAAGAGGACAGTCATCTTTGATCTAATTACTATTTTTTTTTTTCACTAATAGAATCCTAGAATCATTCAGACTCTTTTAGTAGCAAGTGACAGAAATCCACTCAAATGGACTTAAGCAAATATGTTTATAGCTTGAATAATGCAGAGATATATCTGCAGGCATGGGTGCTCACATGGTGTTATTAGTAATCTACCCCTGTCCATTCTTGCCTCCAGTTTTCTTTGTGTTGATTCATTCTCTGGCAGGTCTTTCCTTTACAGTGTCTATCTGGCCACCAGCAGCTGTCAACTGTGTGCAAGAGATTATCTCTTTCCCATCAGCTCCAGAATTGACTATTGGCTAATTGGGTCTTGATAATGGATTAGTTTATTTGTCCATTGACCCTTCCAATATTATGACGTTGTGGCTATTTCCCTTCAGAGAACTGAAGAAATTTCCCCAAAGTCACCGAGCAAATCATTGAAGAAGTTAGCCCAATATTCTTCTCTTTATCAGTGTAGCAAATGTACCTTGTCAAGTTTCATAAATTTAACCTTTTATTCTCTATTCTTCACTTCCTTCCAACTGCTAAAGAAACATTCCTCCCAAAGAGCTGAAAGCACCATGGACATAAGTATGAGCTTAAGATATTTAATTTTATTTTTTTTATTTCATTATTATTATTATTATTGGAGACAGGGTCTCGCTCTGTCACCCAGGCTGGAGTGCAGTGGTGCAAACCTGGCTCACTGAAGCCTTGACCTCCTGGGCTCAGGCAGTCCTCCTGCTTCAGCCTTACATATAGCTGGGATCACAGGTTTCAGCCACCATGCTCAGCTTTTTTTCTTGTTTGTTTGTTTGTTTGTTTGTTTTTGGAGAGATAGGGTCTCACTTCATTGCCCAGCGTGGTCTTGAACTCCTGGGCTCAAGTGATCTTCCTGCTTTGGCCTCCCAAAGTGCTGGAATTACAGGCATGAGCCACTGCACCCAGCCATTTGAGATATTTAAGAGAATAAAATTGGATACTAAAGCCAGGAAGAAAAAAGGAGAAAAGAGTTAGGAAGAGAAAGTTGAGAATATACGATAACAGCAAGTCAAACTGTTGGGGATTTAATTCCTAAGAAGAGTTTGCAGTCTTTTCCAGCAAGATCCATTTCCATCCTGGCCACTCTTAACTTTCTCTGGGTACTGTGCTACGACAGGAAATGATCGGTTCATAATAGTTATTGGTGTTTAAGTCAAGGTTTTATTCCATACCATCACAGGAGGGCCACTTCCACAGAGAAGCTTCTGAAATGAGCCACTGAAATATAATCTTAAATATTGGCAACTTGCAGTTTTGTAACATCACACATTATACACTTTATTAGAATTTTTATAAATTAATGCATGCCATTTGCCCCCAGCCAAGAAAGCAGCTGGATTTGTCTGGTGTTCTGGTTGTCTGGAGTATTTCATGGTTTACTAACAAAGCTTCTGTAAGCACTAGTTTTTGGAAACCAATAGAAATATGATTTCGCTTCTAAAATTGTGATAAGTGTCTAACTGACTTATATAAGAAATGTCCAGGCAGCTGGACTTTTTGGATCTGTTTTCTAGGCTAGGAAAGAACAAGGACTTTTATTTTTTTTAACCTCTTCTTTGGTCTCCAAAAAGTAGCTGGTAACAGACTTTATATATTGCGTGAAGACCAACAGTGATCCTTTAACTTATTGTTTTCAGGTAATTCAACCTTGTGGGTCTTTCTCCCCACCACTCCAGCATCAAAAGTGAATGACTGCAAAGTCAGATTTTTCTTTTCCGTAAGGGAAAAGAAAAGGCTGCCATATCACAAACGGAATGGCTTACCCAGAAATTTATTGCCTCAGAGTTCTAGAGGCTACAAATCCAAGATCCAACCAAGATTCAACCAAATGGTGTCAGCAGGATTGGTTCCTTCTGAAGGCCATGAGAAGGAATCCATTCCATGACACTTTCTTACCCTCTGGTGTTGGTTGGCTAGCGATCTCTGGTGTTCCTCAGTTTGTAGAAATACCACTTCAATCTCCATCTTCATCTTCCATGACATTCTCCCTACGTCCCTGTCTCTGTTCAAATTTCTGTTGTTTCAGCCACCCAGTTTGTGGTACTTCTTTTTTTTTTTTTAGATGGAGTTTCACTCTTGCTGCCGAGGCTGGAGTGCAGTGGCGTGATCTTAGCTCACTGCAACCTCCACCTCCTGGGTTCAAGTGATTCTTCTGCCTCAGCGTCCCGAGTAGCTGGGATTACAAGTGCCCGCCACCACTCCTGGCTAATTTTTGTATTTTTAGTAGAGATGGGGTTTCACCATGTTGGCCTGGCTGGCCTCGAACTCCTGACCTTAGGTGATCCACCTGCCTCGGCCTCCCAAAGTGCTAGGATTATAGGACTTTGGACATGAGCCACCATGCCCAGCGTGGTACTTATTGCAGCATTAGCAAACTAATACATATACATGGTACTTATTGCAGCATTAGCAAACTAATGCATATACGTGGTACTTATTATGGCATTAGCAAGCTAATACATATGCCATATATGTAGGTGTATGGTATATATACATATATGATAATCATGTACCATATGTAGGTTATATGATAATCTCTGTCTATCAGAATGAGTTATGCCAAAAAGGTCAAGTATTTGATTTTTTTGCAAGTCTATCAGAACTTGTATGATTTCATACATATTGACAGAAGACTTAAATATACACAACAGATATGTACACTTGGGCATGAACAGTGAGTTCTTAGGAGGCCACAGAACAAAGGGCCAATGTGTGGCTATTAAGAACAGGGTCTGCACTTTGGGAGGCTGAGGTGGGCAGATTGCTTGAGCTCAGGAGCTCAGCTAGCCTGGGCAACATGGCAAAACACTGCCTCTACAAAAAATAAAAAAAGTTAGCTGGGCATGGTGACACGCACCTGTGGTCCTGGCTACTCACAGACTGAGATGGGAGGATCACTTGAGCCCAGGAGTTCGAGGCTACAGTGACTCGTGATCACTCCACTGCACACCAGCCTGGGAAACAGAGTGAGACCCTGTCTCAGAAAAAAAAGAACAGGGTCCCTTGCTCATTTCCATCACATCTCTGGAAATGTCCAATATGCCTTAATGAATTCAAGCACATCCCAGGAAATGGTGAAGGACAGTTACATAGGGCTAATGCCTCCAAGCTTTTTCTGACACTACCACCAAAAGCATGGACAGAGAACAAGTTATTCTAGTTGAATCACTCATAAAAATTATTAAAGACATATATGAACATATTTTTAGTCAGCCAATCTTAACCTTGGCTGACTTAACCTTAGGGCTGGAAGAATTTTGAAAAATACTGATACTTGGTCTCCTCTCTTGAGCAATTAACACAGAATTTCTGAGGTGAGACCTTGTTATTGGTGATTTAAACATATATCTTCAGGTGATTTTAATATACAACTATCTTGAAAACGATTGCTTGAAGCACTGGCAATGTCACTAGAATAAACACATCATGGTATGAAGGTTACCACATGGAAAACAAGTACACATTGGGATGCCTGAGCATTTTGCTATTTATGAGCAAACTGAGTATCTTCCTGTCTCCCCAAAGACAAAGTAAGTTACTGCAGTTAGAAAGCAATCACATTTGCTTGAAGTCTGGGCTAAGTGGGAAGTGAAAACGAAAGAAATGGATTTAATGTGAAGAGGACTGAGGCTAGCAAGATGACAAGTTTACTGGGTATAAAAGAAATAGTCCTTTTTAAGAGAGGGAAATACATTTAACTTATGCAGACACCTTCTGTGAGAGGTTAAGGAAGAGATTTAAAGTTTTAGTCTTTTACATTCTGACTCTTGGTTGCAAGAGACAGAAATCCAACTCAAACTAGATTAAGTACAAAGGGAAATTTATTGGCTCATTCAACTTGGAAGAATGCCAGAGTTTCTCACAGGAAAGGAGACTGCAGGAATTAGAGTTTTTGGGATGAAAAATGGGCTCACTGATTCCAGAATTTTCTTTCTCTCCATCCAATTCTCACCTCTCCGTGTTGCAAAAAAGATGGCCTCCAGCAGCCATAAAGTGTCATCTTCCCAGCTTAAAACTCACAACAGAAAGATGACTCTCACATGCTATCCTTGGACCAGGCATCATTGCCTGGGAGAGTAGGTCCTGTTATGAGCTACGCTTGGGCCATAAGACACCTCCAGAACTGCATATAGGAGGAAATGGTTCTCTAAGGAAGGGATGCTGAGTAGACAAGAGCAACTGCTCTCTTTTGCATCTTTTAAGAGTGAGTTAACTAATAGCTCCTCTTTCAGCCTTTTAATAAAAGCCATTTTTGTGGGATAAAAATATTCCTAAGTCAACTATAAAACCTTCTGTGAAATTGGAAGGGAAAAATGAAAGGACAAAGTCAGACACACAATCTTGAATGTCAAAAGTGATAGATGACTTTATGCTTTGCTATCTCTCTTTTCTAATTGGCAAAATTTAGAAGGATTGCTCTGGACAGACTTACCTGCAACAAACAGTGACTTGAGACACACCGTGCTCTATGAATCAAGTCATGTATTTTCTATAATATGTATGACAATAGCTTTACTTAGGTTACTTTCCCTTTAAAGAAAGATCTAGTTTTTATTTTTTTCCCAAGTGGACTCCAGGCTTTCCAAGGATGGTCATCCATGAATTCGGGAGATAAGGACAGACCCATGGGTATGACCCTTTCCATGGGGAGCCCACTCCTTGAACCTATGAGGGCTTGTATTTTCAGCCTATTGAAATAATCACAACTATTCTGGATGTCTAAGAACACAGATCTGGTTTCAAATATAGATTTTTTTCAATTGAGTAAAGTTAAGAAAGATCGCCTTTTTTTTTTTTTTTTAGAAACTTGTAAGCTGCTTATGTCCCAAGTGTCTCGTTATTGCCAATAGGAGGGTAACATGAATGTTTTTCTGAATGAAAGTCCAGGTCGTGCAATCTAGAATTACAAGGTTGTGGACTGTGTTAACTACTAATTATAGATGTGCCTGAGAAACAGGAAGACTTAGAGGTTAAGGGCATGGGCTCTGGAGCCAGTTGCTTGGATTTTTGATGGTTTTTTTTTTTTTTTTTTGAGGCAGAGTCTCATTCTGTCACCCAGGCTGGAGTGCAGTGGTACGATCATAGCTCACGGCAGCCTTGACCTCCTGGTCTCAAGCAATCCTCCTGCCCCAGCCTCCTGAGTAGCTAGGACCACAGGCACATGCCACTGTGTCCAGCTAATTTTTTTATTTTTATAGAGATGGCGGTTCTCCTATGTTGCCCAGGCTGGTCTCAAACTCCTAGGCTCAAGTGATTTTCCCACCTCGGTTCTAACCAAAGTGCTGTAATTACAGCCTAGTTGTTGGGTTTTATGTTGACTCTTTCACCTACCATTTGTGTATCCCTGTGTCAGTAAGTGGGCTTCCCCATCTAAAGAATGGGGATAATAATAGTGCCCACTTAGCAGCATTGCTCTGAGAAATAAAAGGATTAATGTGTGTATACAAACCATGCCTGGCACACAGGAAACACTTGGTAAAGATTGGCTTTTACCATCATCATTAGATAGAATCAGATTAAGTCCTCTGTATATATCTTCTTTTTCTTTTCCAGAGAGAGTCTTGCTGTGTCACCCGGGCTGGAGTCCAGTGGTGCGATCTCGGCTCACTGCAACCTCCACCTCCCTGGTTCAAGTAATTCTCACGTGTCAGCCTCCCAAGTAGCTGGGATTACAGACGCACACCATCATGCCCAACTGATTTTTGTATTTTTAGTAGAGACAGGGTTTTGCCACATTGGCCAGGCTGGTCTGGAACTCCTGACCTCAAGTGATTCACCCAGCTCAGCCTCCCAAAATGCTGGGATTACAAACGTGAGCCACCGTGCCTGGCCCCTCTGTATATATCTTAATCCAAAATTAGCAGCTACCCACCAGAGGGATCTTCAGAGCTTAGTGTTCTCTGTTGGCCTCTCCCCAAGCCACATGAAGAGCACAGACCTTGGAACCCTGGATCCAAATTTTTTTTTTTTTTTTTTTTTTGGAGACAGAGTCTCACTCTGTTGCCCAGGCTGGAGTGCAGTGGTGCAATCTTGGCTCAATACAAGCTCCACCTCCCGGGTTCACTCCATTCTCCTGCCTCAGCCTCTCGGGTAGCTGGGACTACAGGTGCCTGCCACCATGCCCGGCTAATTTTTTATATTTTTAGTTGAGACAGGGTTTCACCGTGTTAGCCAGGATGGTCTCGATCTCTTGACCTCGTGATCTGCCCTCCTCGGCCTCCCAAAGTGCTGGGATTACAGGCGTGAGCCACTGCACCCAGCTCCCTGGATCCAAATTTTTGTTCCACTGTTACGTGTGAGACCCTAGGCAAGTTGTGACCTCTGAGTCCCATTTTCCCCAGCTGTAAAAACAGGATAATCACGACTAACTCACTCCTCTGCCAGGTGGGCAGATCAGTCAGGCCAAGTTTGCCAGCTGCCCCAGGCCCGAGCTTGGCATTGATGGGGAAGCACAGGGAAGGTGAACTAGCGGAGGAGTGGCTCGGGTGCACCCCAGTCTCTCTTTCCCCCTGCTGACAATAATTCAGTAAATTCACTGTGACTTATTCTTAACTTGCCTGTTTTTTTCCCTGTCTCATTCTCAGGTTTTTGCAATTCTGGATTTCAGAAATAGTTTGGTTGCCAAAACTGGTTGAATGAGCTACTTTTAAAATTAATCAACTGATACGAAGTACTGCTTTGCACAGTGGTTCTAGCAATTCCCCTCCTCAGAACTGTCCTATAATAGAATGTTTTGACAAAATGGGAGGATTTCTAAAATTCACATTATGAGAACAACTTTTACCATCCATATCCAGGAAGATCCCAATGTTGTATACATCTTTCTTCCTAAACCAGAGCAGCAAGATAAATCAAGACGTGGATCATCACCGAAGAATCTTACATGGAGGTATCCAAAAATAGACATTTAAAATTTATTATTACGCACACCAACGCAAGGTCCTCCTTGGGCTACTGGTTTAGTCCTAGCTGGATGGCCTCAGACTTTAGCTGTTTAATTTGAAGTTGGCTCAGTAGCTCATGTTTATGGATAAATGAGCAAAACATTAAAGATCAAAAGCAAAAAATAAAATTACTATGGAATTCAATATTTCAGAAGCCGGAGCCGGGTAAATGTTACTGAAGTGTGGCATTCAAAACGAAAGTCCCCCACTTATGATAATGCACCTAACAAGGAAACGAGATTGACACAGCAATTCTCTGTTTTGTTGTCCCCTGAGGTTAGAGATTATGCAGTGCATGTTTCTGTTTTTAGTTTCTTTGGTAATTCCTGTGGTGAGAGACTACACTCTGCATATTTGTCACGGTTGCACTTCTCTCAGGTGCTGGGGTCTTTGAGGTAGCGCAGGAAATGCCGTTCTCATCTGAGCCTTGAATTCCATTTCTCCCCACCTCAGTCGCCCCAGGACATCCCCTTCCTATGGCTGATTTCTTTATTTATGTTAAGTTGCCAGGGAATTCCACAGGGGAAACATGAGTCTATCTTAACAACAGTTGTTGCTTTGAGAAATGTTGTTCAAGTGGGGGGCCCAATGGCAAAATGTTTGCATTCTTTATTTGACACCCCATTGTAATCCTGAGTCCTTTCAACACCAATCAAAGGTAAATTAAGAACAGGCAGCTGGCCGGGCGTGGTGGCTCACACCTGTAATCCCAGCACTTTGGGAGGCCGAAGTGGGCGGATCACAAGGTCAGGAGATGGAGACCATCCTGGCTAACATGGCGAAACCTTGTCTCTACTAAAAAATACAAAAAAATTAGCCGGGCGTGGTGGCAGGCGCCTGTAGTCCCAGCTACTCAGGAGGCTGAGGCAGGAGAATGGCGTGAACCCGGGAGGCAGAGCTTGCAGTGAGCCAAGATTGCGCCACTGCACTCCAGCCTGGGCGACAGAGCAAGACTGTCTCAAAAAAAAAAAAAAAAAAAGAACAGGCGACCATGGAAGATCAGCATGGAGTTGAATGAAAAATAAACTTGTTAGGCTTCTTTTATGACAAAGAAACATGAGTTGGGATCCATTGACTCTTTGGTAATGTTTATTGTAGCTGAATCCTTGGGTACAAGTGTCATCAGTGAACCCAACTGCATTAGTCAGGGCTTTCTAGGCTTTCTAGAGAAATATAACATAGATAGTTAGATAGATACATCTATTATAAGCAATGGGCTCACATGATAATGAAATTGAGTAGTTTCGTGATCTGCTGTCTGTAAGCTGAAGACTCAGGAAAGCTGGTGGTGTAGTTCCAATATAAGTCCATAGGCTTGAGAACCAGGAAAACCAATGGTGTAAGCTCCAGTTCAAGTGCAAAAGAAGACGAGTGTCAGAGCCCAAAAACAGGCAGAGAGTGAATTCTTCCTTACTCCCCATTTTTATTCTATCGAGACCTCCAATGGATTGGATGGGGCCCACCCATGTTAGGGAGAACAATCTGCTTTACTCAGTCTCTTGACTCAAATGCTAATCTCAGCCAGAAACATCCTCACAGACACACCCAGAATAATGTTTAACCAAATATCTGGGCACCCTGTGGCCTAGTCCGGTCGACATGTAAAACTAACCATTACACCAACTCAGACCACCTTGAGAAGAGGAATGTATTGACTGACATAACTGGGATAAATGTGTGGCTAGCAATCACTATAGCAGTCAAGGCCGTAGCAACTGGAACCAAGACTTGGTGCTGGCATCCACTCTTCCTTCCTGCTTGCCTCAGTTTATCTTTGAGAATCCATCTCAGCCTCTCCTACTGCAGATTGACCCTGTCCACACGTCAGAGCCCACAGCTTCAACTTAGTAGCCTAGCACAAGAGAGTTCTTTCATCACAAGCTTGTATATAAATCCTAGGGAAGGACACTGATTTGCTTTACTTTGGGACATTTGACTACCCTGGGACCAATCAATCTCTGCTGCCAAAGGATGGATATTATGATTGATTGATCTGAGTCCAACGTTTACCACTACAGCCAGGGCAGAGGGTGTATTTCCGAAGGAGGGGATGTGATAGTTGTCATTAGAGACCAGGGCAGTCCATCCCTTGGCTGCCTGACACACATATGCATACAATCAGAAGAATGGATTCATTTCTTATAACTGCCCCATGTTCAGCCAAAACGCACTCACCCATTTCCTATCAGAGTAACAACTTAATTTCACATCCAGTTATTGCATCTAGCTCCAAGGATAGGATTTCTGGGCAATGCCTTTTCCTCTTGGTCAAGTTCAAATGTGGCTCTTTATGGTCCACCAACCTATGCCTAATTATCTATCTCCAAAATATCCAGCATATAATAATGGAGGTAAAGGAGGATAAATGCAATTAATCCCCCAGTTAGGCCTCAGTGCAGTGGCTCATGCCTGTAATCCCAGCACTTTGGGAGGCCGAGGAGGGAGGATCATTTGGGCCCAGGAGTTTGAGACCACTCTGTGCAACATAGTGAGACCTCATCTCTACAAAAAATAGCCGAGTGTGATGGTGCTTGCCTGTAGTCCTAGCTATTTGGGAGCCTGAAGCAGAAGGATCCCTTGAGCCTAGGAGGTCGAGGCTGCAGTGGGCAGTGATTGCGCCACACTGCACTCCAGCCTGGGCAACAGAGTGAGACTTTGTCTCAAAAAAACACTTTTTTTTTTAAATGCCTGGGGAACATAGCGAGACCTCGTCTCTACTAAAAATCAAAATATTTAGCTACGTGTGGTGGCATGTGCCTGTGATCCCAGCTACTCAGGAGGCTGAGGTGGGAGGATTGCTTGAGCCCAGGAGGTCAAGACGGCAGTGAGTCGTGATTGCACCACTGCATTCCAGCCTGGATGAGAGAACAAGGCCCTGTCTCGGGAAAAAAAAAAAAAAGTTAGAAAAAGGGGCAGATGGAAAGCAAAATGTAGCAATCAACTTTTCTGTATCTTGCTAGACAGGGATAGCAAAGAGCCCTTTTTCTAGCAGTGAAACCCTCCAAAAATCTAGTCACTTGATTTGAAGTGGTTTTACTGGCAAGCTTATAATGAAACAACAGGGCGGACATAGCGCATTTTCTTAAGAAGATGTGGAAGACATGCTCCCATCCCTGATGCCCATGCCATGCTCAAACCAGTCTGTTTAGGGGTGGGTGCCGTGCAGGTCATATATTCCAAAACCAAAACCAGACTTCAAGTCTGACTAGAGATTCAAGAATTGCTTCCATGCATGTCATTTAGGTGACAAAACATTAGCTTTTCAGGAACAACTTTCTCATTTGGACCATTCATATTGGTCCAAATATCCTTTTTACCATATAACACATACTTCCCTGTCTTGAAAGAAATACGAGCAATCCACATTCGTTGTTTGAAAAGGAAAAAAATACAGGTGAACAACAATAAAAATATCCAGAGATAGTGACTGTCAACACTTTGACTTACATTCTTCTTAATGTTCTTTTTTAGTACATGATGTGTGTTTGTGTGTATGCATGTGTGTGTGTTTTAGTATATGCACGTGTGTTTGTGTATATGTTTGTGTTTTAGCATATGCATGTGTGTTTGTGTGTATGCATGTGTGTGTGTATGTTTAGCATATGCATGTGTGTTTGTATGTGTTTGAAACATGGAATTATATTATGCAAGTTGTCTAAAGCCTGCTTTTCTCCTCCTGCGTTCCTAAAAGTTGATAATGGATGGCTCAGGGGTGAGGCCAGGGAGTTGGCCTTTTTGAGTGCCTGGGCCCTGGGGAGCATTATGTGCACAAATTCTTTTTTAAAATCAGGATTACCAACCCAGAAACATAGAAATAGTGGTCCCAGCCCAGGACTTGATGCCCTTGAACTACCCAAACCTTCCCTTGTCCCCCTCGTCATCATCCTGAGGGTTGATTCCTCTTGATAGAAACCCTCTTCTTCCAGCCTCCCTTCTCTTTCTTCTCTCTGTGACAGAGACTCCTGTTTTCAGCCTTATGGGAAGTTCTTCATGAACATTTTGATGGTTTGTGGGACCAATGGGACATAATATATGAAATCACAACTGTCCTGGAATCTCCAGGGCCAGAGGTCACCATCAGACATCAGAGTAAATGTTTAGATCCTGACAGATCCTCTCTGGACCAGGACCTAAACACTTACTCTGATGTCTGATGGCGACCCCACACTTGGGTCTGTGGGCAATAACTCCAGGTTCTTTCATGAAGACTGAATTTTAGGATTGGGGTCAGGACAGTTTTTTTGTTTCTTCCTTTCTTCTCCCCTCACATTCCTCTGGCCACAGTACCCCCAAACCTCCAATAGGACAAAACTGAGTTTGGAGCATGGGCCAGAAGCTGCAGACTCGGCCAATATGCATAACCTGACCTGTCTTGGGAAGACAGTACTTTATCCCATCCCGCACTTCCTCTTGCATCTCTGCTGTGCATCTCTGTTGTATGTTTAAAGTGACAGAAATGCTGTTTTATGCATTTTCACAAAATGATCTCTCAGCCCAGTTTTGAAAATCTCAGTGGCCATGTTGAAGGCGAGTCAGTAGATGGATAAGAACTCTGTGGAAGTTTAAGTCTTAATCTTTTTTTTTTTTTTTTTTTTTTGTGGCTTCAGGTCAAATAATATCCAGCACTGGTAGTGCTACCACCAGAGTGATCCTTTTTACAAGTGAGTCAGCTCTTGTCAGTTCTCTGCTCAAATCCATCAGTGGATTCCCCTCTCACTCAGGCTAAAGCTCACACACACCGCAGAGGCCCTTATGATCACCTCTCTTTTCCCCACCTGTGTGACCTCACCCTCCTGCGCTTAGCCCACTCCATCCACACCAG
This sequence comes from Gorilla gorilla gorilla, assembly GCF_029281585.2. Lineage (NCBI taxonomy): Eukaryota > Metazoa > Chordata > Mammalia > Primates > Hominidae > Gorilla > Gorilla gorilla. The sequence continues at coordinate 50,187,801 of NC_073227.2, forward strand.
TCTGGCTGTTTCTGGAGCCCTCAAGGAGCAGCCTCGTTTCAGGGTCTCTGAGCTTGCTGTTCACTCTGCCTGGAACTCTCTTCCCTTCAGATCCACGGGGTTGCTCCTTCAGCTCCTTTATGTCTCTGATCAAATTGTCAGTGTGAGCAAGCATGCCCTGAGGGAGAGATCAAATGTTGCCTTCTCAGTGAGACCCTCCTGCCCTGCCCTGCCCTTACACTCACTAACACCCTCCACTTTCTCTCTGCAGCCTTCATCACTTTGCAGTATCCCTTCTGCTTGTTTCCTTTGTTCATTGTCTACCTCTCACTAGAATGTAGATTCTGTGGAGGCAGAGACTTTTGCTCACTGCAGTATCTCCATTGCAGATAAGAGTGCCAGGCTTGATAAATATTTGTCAAATAAATAAATTGAAGGCAGTTTCCTCAGAGGCTAAATAATCATCATCTAGAACTCCTTCTCTTTTTAAGTACAGATGCCCACTCATTAATGCAATAGATATCTCATAAGTTGGCCGTAACGTAAAATCTATTTGTCTCTTGATTTTCATTATGGAATTAAAGATGCATTTCTATGAAAGAAAGAAAAAAAAAAAAACTCCCAGGAGATTAAACAAGGATTAGGAAAACTTCCAAACCTATAACATTCCGGGCGTCATTGTCATGCTATATACTTGCTGCCTTGGCATTCACCTATCAGTTCCTGCTGCTTTGTAACATTGCAGCCCCTATCTTGGTTTCCAAGGAGGCTTTTTTTTTTAAATGCCAGGATCCCCTTACTCCACACTCAACAATGTTCTGAACCTCTTTCTCTTTTCCTTCTCCTTGTGCCTAATGTGTAATGCTATTATCAAAAGGTTACAAAGCACACCACCTTACAAATACAAATGAAGTCAGAACATTAGAAATGCAGATATCCTGTTTTATCCTCAGACCCTGCAGCATCTCTTGCCCTGAAAATACCTCACCTGACAAAGATTTCTTGGAGTCCTCAAAGGGCCCCACAACTTGAATGTCACCTACGGACACCATTTGGTGTCCGCCATGCTCTTTTTCTCCTGCTTAGTTTGTACCCAGTGCCAAAACACCACCTGAAGGCTCTCATCATTATCAGTGATGGTGGCTGTCTACTGGGAGCATGCCATAGTGTATAGGCTAAGGGTGCCATCTCCTGATGCTCCCAAGGCTGCCAGTTCTCCAGACATCACTCTAAGAGAAGGACAAAAGTCCCAGTGCCAAGTGCATTGCTGCATTTGGTCCTCTGGGCATTAAGGAGCAGCACTGCTTGTTTTCTTTTTGGTTGTTTATCGTCTGTCTGAAGCTTTGGAATGACAGTTGACTCCTACCATTTCTACCAAGGTTTCAAAAATCTCAAGGTCAAGTTTTGATTAGTACTCTAGCCGAGGATTCCATGGGTTACTGCTGCAAGGATTGGAATTTTCCCCGGCGGGAGGTTTGGGAATGGGAATCTGGAGAAAATGATCCACATCTTGCTGCAAGGATCACTGTTTTTTTCTGTTTCTGTTTTTTTTTTTTTCTTTTCTTTTCTTTTTTTTTTTTTTTTTGTGAGTCGGAATCTCGCTCTGTCGCCAAGGCTGGAGTGCAGTGACGCGATCTTGGCTCTCTGCTTGCTCCACCTCCCGGGTTTACGCCATTCTTCTGAGTAGCTGGGACTACAGGTGCCCACCACCATGCCAGGCTAATTTTTTGTATTTTTAGTAGAGACGGGGTTTCATCGTGTTAACCAGGACAGTCTCAATCTCCTGACCTCATGATCTGCCCGCCTCGGCCTCCCAAAGTGCTGGGATTACAGGCTTGAGCCACCGTGCCTGGCCCTGTTTCTTTTTTTTTTTTTTTTTCCTCTAACAAAGCTGGTCTCTACAAGTATTCATGATGGTGCACTCCAGCCTGGGCGACAGACCAAGACTCCGTCCCCAAAAAACCCCAAAACCTTGATTTATCAATAGCAAAATGGTAAACTCCGGCATGTTAACTTCAATTTAAACATGAGTTGTAGTAATGTCCAAAATAACCCATCTTATTCCCAGTGACTCTGGCCACATTTCTTTGGACCTGATTCCTGCTCTGGTAAGACCTGTATTAAGTGAATGTTAATATGCCCACCAGGACTCCTTTGCTGAGCCATTTTTGTGTATCTAATTTTGTTTATTTAAATCATTTCCAGAAGCAGTTTTTTGCTTAAGCCATGGCATTTTCTGGTATCTCTGTGTGTTTTCAAAGTAGTCCTCAGCTGCATGCTTTGGTGGGCTGGATCAGTCAATGGATAGCCCCTAAATGTATATATAAGGTTGATCCGTGGATGCTGAGACACAGGGGAAAGAAAAAATATATTGCATGAGAATGATGCAGCAAGAATTTCACGATGGAGACTCTGTATGTCAGGCCTGGGGGATGCAGATTGATGGTGACCATAATTACTCTTCTATACATGATATAAACTGTTTCTGGGAGCTAACATGTAGTTTATTTGGGCTGCTATAACAAAATACCATAAACGAGGTGGCTTATAAACAATCAACATTTATTTCTCATAGCTCTAGAGGCTAGAAAGTCCAAGATCAAGGCACTGGCAAATTTGGTGTCTGATGAGGGTGCACTTTCTGGTTCATAGATGGTGCCTTTTCACTGTGACCTCATATAGTGTAAGGGGCTAGCTAGCTCTCTGGGGTCTCCTTCTATAATGACACTAATCTCATTCATAAGAGCTTTGTCGTTATAATCCAATCACCGCCCCAAGACCCCACCTCCTAATGCCATCACCTTGGGGTTTAGGATTTCAACATATAAATTTTGGGAGATTACAAACATGCAGACCATAGCATCACATGACCTATCTGGCAGGGAATGGGGTAGAAGCAAGAAGCTAGGGACCCTCTTTGTGTGGGGATCTTTGGACCTGGTGGATTTTTCTTTTTTTTTTTTTTTTTTATATTTTTTTTTATTATACTTTAAGTTTTAGGGTACATGTGCACATTGTGCAGGTTAGTTACATATGTATACATGTGCCATTCTGGTGCACTGCACCCACTAACTTGTCATCTAGCATTATGTATATCTCCCAATGCTATCCCTCCCCCCTCCCCCAACCCCACAACATTCCCCAGAGTGTGATATTCCCCTTCCTGTGTCCATGTGATCTCATTGTTCAATTCCCACCTATGAGTGAGAATATGCAGTGTTTGGTTTTTTGTTCTTGCGATAGTTTACTGAGAATGATGGTTTCCAATTTCATCCATGTCCCTACAAAGGACATGAACTCATCATTTTTTATGGCTGCATAGTATTCCATGGTGTATATGTGCCACATTTTCTTAATCCAGTCTATTATTGTTGGACATTTGGGTTGGTTCCAAGTCTTTGCTATTGTGAATAATGCCGCAATAAACATACGTGTGCATGTGTCTTTATAGCAGCATGATTTATAGTCCTTTGGGTATATACCCAGTAATGGGATGGCTGGGTCAAATGGTATTTCTAGTTCTAGATCCCTGAGGAATCGCCACACTGACTTCCACAATGGTTGAACTAGTTTACAGTCCCACCAACAGTGTAAAAGTGTTCCTATTTCTCCACATCCTCTCCAGCACCTGTTGTTTCCTGACTTTTTAATGATTGCCATTCTAACTGGTGTGAGATGATATCTCATAGTGGTTTTGATTTGCATTTCTCTGATGCCCAGTGATGATGAGCATTTTTTCATGTGTTTTTTGGCTGCATAAATGTCTTCTTTTGAGAAGTGTCTGTTCATGTCCTTCGCCCACTTTTTGATGGGGTTGTTTGTTTTTTTCTTGTAAATTTGTTTGAGTTCATTGTAGATTCTGGATATTAGCCCTTTGTCAGATGAGTAGGTTGCAAAAATTTTCTCCCATGTTGTAGGTTGCCTGTTCACTCTGATGGTAGTTTCTTTTGCTGTGCAGAAGCTCTTTAGTTTAATTAGATCCCATTTGTCAATTTTGTCTTTTGTTGCCATTGCTTTTGGTGTTTTGGACATGAAGTCCTTGCCCATGCCTATGTCCTGAATGGTAATGCCTAGGTTTTCTTCTAGGGTTTTTATGGTTTTAGGTCTAACGTTTAAATCTTTAATCCATCTTGAATTGATTTTTGTATAAGGTGTAAGGAAGGGATCCAGTTTCAGCTTTCTACATATGGCTAGCCAGTTTTCCCAGCACCATTTATTAAATAGGGAATCCTTTCCCCATTGCTTGTTTTTCTCAGGTTTGTCAAAGATCAGATAGTTGTAGGTATGCGGCATTATTTCTGAGGGCTCTGTTCTGTTCCATTGATCTATATCTCTGTTTTGGTACCAGTACCATGCTGTTTTGGTTACTGTAGCCTTGTAATATAGTTTGAAGTCAGGTAGTGTGATGCCTCCAGCTTTGTTCTTTTGGCTTAGGATTGACTTGGTGATGCGGGCTCTTTTTTGGTTCCATATGAACTTTAAAGTAGTTTTTTCCAATTCTGTGAAGAAAGTCATTGGTAGCTTGATGGGGATGGCATTGAATCTGTAAATGACCTTGGGCAGTATGGCCATTTTCACGATATTGATTCTTCCTACCCATGAGCATGGAATGTTCTTCCATTTGTTTGTATCCTCTTTTATTTCCTTGAGCAGTGGTTTGTAGTTCTCCTTGAAGAGGTCCTTCACATCCCTTGTAAGTTGGATTCCTAGGTATTTTATTCTCTTTGAAGCAATTGTGAATGGGAGTTCACTCATGATTTGGCTCTCTGTTTGTCTGTTGTTGGTGTATAAGAATGCTTGTGATTTCTGTACATTGATTTTGTATCCTGAGACTTTGCTGAAGTTGCTTATCAGCTTAAGGAGATTTTGGGCTGAGACAATGGGGTTTTCTAGATATACAATCATGTCGTCTGCAAACAGGGACAATTTGACTTCCTCTTTTCCTAATTGAATACCCTTTATTTCCTTCTCCTGCCTGATTGCCCTGGCCAGAACTTCCAACACTATGTTGAATAGGAGCGGTGAGAGAGGGCATCCCTGTCTTGTGCCAGTTTTCAAAGGGAATGCTTCCAGTTTTTGCCCATTCAGTATGATATTGGCTGTGGGTTTGTCATAGATAGCTCTTATTATTTTGAAATACGTCCCATCAATACCTAATTTATTGAGAGTTTTTAGCATGAAGGGTTGTTGAATTTTGTCAAAGGCTTTTTCTGCATCTATTGAGATAATCATGTGGTTTTTGTCTTTGGCTCTGTTTATATGCTGGATTACATTTATTGATTTGCATATACTGAACCAGCCTTGCATCCCAGGGATGAAGCCCACTTGATCATGGTGGATAAGCTTTTTGATGTGCTGCTGGATTCGGTTTGCCAGTATTTTATTGAGGATTTTTGCATCAATGTTCATCAAGGATATTGGTCTAAAATTCTCTTTTTTGGTTGTGTCTCTGCCTGGCTTTGGTATCAGAATGATGCTGGCCTCATAAAATGAGTTAGGGAGGATTCCCTCTTTTTCTATTGATTGGAATAGTTTCAGAAGGAATGGTACCAGTTCCTCCTTGTACCTCTGATAGAATTCGGCTGTGAATCCATCTGGTCCTGGACTCTTTTTGGTTGGTAAACTATTGATTATTGCCACAATTTCAGCTCCTGTTATTGGTCTATTCAGAGATTCAACTTCTTCCTGGTTTAGTCTTGGGAGAGTGTATGTGTCGAGGAATGTATCCATTTCTTCTAGGTTTTCTAGTTTATTTGCGTAGAGGTGTTTGTAGTATTCTCTGATGGTAGTTTGTATTTCTGTGGGATCGGTGGTGATATCCCCTTTATCATTTTTTATTGTGTCTATTTGATTCTTCTCTCTTTTTTTCTTTATTAGTCTTGCTAGCGGTCTATCAATTTTGTTGATCCTTTCAAAAAACCAGCTCCTGGATTCATTGATTTTTTGAAGGGTTTTTTGTGTCTCTATTTCCTTCAGTTCTGCTCTGATTTTAGTTATTTCTTGCCTTCTGCTAGCTTTTGAATGTGTTTGCTCTTGCTTTTCTAGTTCTTTTAATTGTGATGTTAGGGTGTCAATTTTGGATCTTTCCTGCTTTCTCTTGTGGGCATTTAGTGCTATAAATTTCCCTCTACACACTGCTTTGAATGCATCCCAGAGATTCTGGTATGTTGTGTCTTTGTTCTCGTTGGTTTCAAAGAACATCTTTATTTCTGCCTTCATTTCGTTATGTACCCAGTAGTCATTCAGGAGCAGGTTGTTCAGTTTCCATGTAGTTGAGCGGTTTTGAGTGAGATTTTTAATCCTGAGTTCTAGTTTGATTGCACTGTGGTCTGAGAGATAGTTTGTTATAATATCTGTTCTTTTACATTTGCTGAGGAGAGCTTTACTTCCAACTATGTGGTCAATTTTGGAATAGGTGTGGTGTGGTGCTGAAAAAAATGTATATTCTGTTGATTTGGGGTGGAGAGTTCTGTAGATGTCTATTAGGTCCGCTTGGTGCAGAGCTGAGTTCAATTCCTGGGTATCCTTGTTGACTTTCTGTCTCGTTGATCTGTCTAATGTTGACAGTGGGGTGTTAAAATCTCCCATTATTAATGTGTGGGAGTCTAAGTCTCTTTGTAGGTCACTCAGGACTTGCTTTATGAATCTTGGTGCTCCTGTATTGGGTGCATATATATTTAGGATAGTTAGCTCCTCTTGTTGAATTGATCCCTTTACCATTATGTAATGGCCTTCTTTGTCTCTTTTGATCTTTGTTGGTTTAAAGTCTGTTTTATCAGAGACTAGGATTGCAACCCCTGCCTTTTTTTGTTTTCCATTTGCTTGGTAGATCTTCCTCCATCCTTTTATTTTGAGCCTATGTGTGTCTCTGCACGTGAGATGGGTTTCCTGAATACAGCACACTGATGGGTCTTGACTCTTTATCCAACTTGCCAGTCTGTGTCTTTTAATTGGAGAATTTAGTCCATTTACATTTAAAGTTAATATTGTTATGTGTGAATTTGATCCTGTCATTATGATGTTAGCTGGTGATTTTGCTCATTAGTTGATGCAGTTTCTTCCTAGTCTCGATGGTCTTTACATTTTGGCATGATTTTGCAGCGGCTGGTACCGGTTGTTCCTTTCCATGTTTAGCGCTTCCTTCAGGAGTTCTTGTAAGGCAGGCCTGGTGGTGACAAAATCTCTCAGCATTTGCTTGTCTGTAAAGTATTTTATTCCTCCTTCACTTATGAAGCTTAGTTTGGCTGGATATGAAATTCTGGGTTGAAAATTCTTTTCTTTAAGAATGTTGAATATTGGCCCCCACTCTCTTCTGGCTTGTAGGGTTTCTGCCAAGAAATCCGCTGTTAGTCTGATGGGCTTCCCTTTGAGGGTAACCCAACCTTTCTCTCTGGCTGCCCTTAACATTTTTTCCTTCATTTCAACTTTGGTGAATCTGACAATTATGTGTCTTGGAGTTGCTCTTCTCGAGGAGTATCTTTGTGGCGTTCTCTGTATTTCCTGAATCTGAATGTTGGCCTGCCTTGCTAGATTGGGGAAGTTCTCCTGGACAATATCCTGCAGAGTGTTTTCCAACTTGGTTCCATTCTCCGCATCACTTTCAGGTACACCAATCAGACGGAGATTTGGTCTTTTCACATAGTCCCATATTTCTTGGAGGCTTTGCTCATTTCTTTTTATTCTTTTTTCTCTAGACTTCCCTTCTCGCTTCATTTCATTCATTTCATCTTCCATTGCTGATACCCTTTCTTCCAGTTGATCGCATCGGCTCCTGAGGCTTCTGCATTCTTCACGTAGTTCTCGAGCCTTGGTTTTCAGCTCCATCAGCTCCTTTAAGCACTTCTCTGTATTGGTTATTCTAGTTATACATTCTTCTAAATTTTTTTCAAAGTTTTCAACTTCTTTGCCTTTGGTTTGAATGTCCTCCCGTAGCTCAGAGTAATTTGATCGTCTGAAGCCTTCTTCTCTCAGCTCGTCAAAATCATTCTCCATCCAGCTTTGTTCCGTTGCTGGTGAGGAACTGCGTTCCTTTGGAGGAGGAGAGGTGCTCTGCGTTTTAGAGTTTCCAGTTTTTCTGTTCTGTTTTTTCCCCATCTTTGTGGTTTTATCTACTTTTGGTCTTTGATGATGGTGATGTACAGATGGGTTTTCGGTGTGGATGTCCTTTCTGTTTGTTAGTTTTCCTTCTAACAGACAGGACCCTCAGCTGCAGGTCTGTTGGAATACCCTGCGGTGTGAGGTGTCAGTGTGCCCCTGCTGGGGGGTGCCTCCCAGTTAGGCTGCTCGGGGGTCAGGGGTCAGGGACCCACTCGAGGAGGCAGTCTGCCCGTTCTCAGATCTCCAGCTGTGTGCTGGGAGAACCACTGCTCTCTTCAAAGCTGTCAGACAGGGACATTTAAGTCTGCAGAGGTTACTGCTGTCTTTTTGTTTGTCTGTGCCCTGCCCCCAGAGGTGGAGCCTACAGAGGCAGGCAAGCCTCCTTGAGCTGTGGTGGGCTCCACCCAGTTGGAGCTTCCCAGCTGCTTTGTTTACCTAAGCAAGCCTGGGCAATGGCGGGCGCCCCTCCCCCAGCCTCGCTGCCGCCTTGCAGTTTGATCTCAGACTGCCGCGCTAGCAATCAGCGAGATTCCGTGGGCGTAGGACCCTCCGAGCCAGGTGTGGGATATAGTCTCGTGGTGCGCCGTTTTTTAAGCCGGTCTGAAAAGCGCAATATTCGGGTGGGAGTGACCCGATTTTCCAGGTGCGTCCGTCACCCCTTTCTTTGACTCGGAAAGGGAACTCCCTGACCCCTTGCGCTTCCCAGGTGAGGCAATGCCTCGCCCTGCTTCGCCTCGCGCACGGTGCGCGCACCCACTGGCCTGCGCCCACTGTCTGACACTCCCTAGTGAGATGAACCCGGTACCTCAGATGGAAATGCAGAAATCACCTGTCTTCTGCGTCGCTCACGCTGGGAGCTGTAGAGCGGAGCTGTTCCTATTCGGCCATCTTGGCTCCTCCCTCGGACCTGGTGGATTTTTCATACCTCATGGACCACAGACTTGGAGGATACTAGGAAGACACACCTAGCAGTAGCCTACGAATCTGTCATTCTTTTGTCCTTTTTGAGGCCCTGTGAAGCTTGTGATTACAAATAATCTGCATTTATGAGATCAATTTCATAATCCGTTCACAAACTCACCTGTGCTTCTCCTGAATCTAGGCCTAAGACACAAAATTTGTATGTTCAAACAACTTGTACTTTTGGGTGTTATCTGAAACCTTCAGTCACCCTTTTTTATGTCAGTTTTGACACTGTTCCCATAATTGTCTATGGAATACAGGCATACCTCATATTTTGGGTTCAGTTCCAGACCACTGCAATGAAGCAAATGTTGCAATAAAGTGAATCACATGAATTTTTTGGTTTCCTAGTGCATGTAAAAGTCATGTTAACACTATAGTCTATTAAGTGTGCAATAGCCTCATGTCTAAAAAAAGCAATGTACATTCTTAATTTTAAAAATATGGGCCAGACACAGTGGCTCACACCTGTAATCCCAGTACTTTGGGAGACCTAGGTGAGTGGATTGCAAGAGCCTAGGAGTTTGAGATGGCCTGGGCAACATGGTAAAATCCCATCTCTACAAAAATAGAAAAATTAGCTGGGCATGGTGGTGTGCACCTGTGATTCCAGCTACTTGGGAGGCTGAGGCAGGAGAATCACTTGAACCTGGGAAGGTCAAGGCTGCAGTGAGCCCTGATTGTGCCACTGCACTCCAGCCTGGGTAACAGAGTGAGACTCTGTCTCAAAAAAAACAAACAAAAACAAACAAACTGCCAGGTGCAGTGGCACGTGTCTGTAGTCCCAGCTACTCAGGAAGCTGAACCAGGAGGATCCCTGGAGCCCAGGAGTTTGAGACCAGCCTGAACAACACAGTGAGACCCCATCTCAAAAAAATTGTACCTGATTGCTAAAAAATACTAACAATCATCTGAGCCTTTAGTAAGTCATAATCTTTTTGCTGGTGGAGGATCTTGCCTCAATGTTGATGGCTGCTGAATGATCAGGGTGGTGGTTGCTAAAGGTTGGAGTGGCTGTGATAATATCTTATAGTAAGACAATGAAATTTGCTGCATCAATTGACTCTTCCTTTCATGAAAGATTCTCTGTAGCATGAGATGCTGTTTGATAGCATTTTACCCACAGTAGAACTTCTTTCAAATGTGGAATCAATCCCCTTAAACCCTGCCACTGCTTTATCAACTAAGTTTATATAATATTCTAAATTCTTTGTTGTCATTTCAACAGTGTTCACAGTATCTTCACCAGGAGTAGATTCCATCTCAAGAAACCATTTTCAAGCTGAGTATGGTGGTACATACCTGTAGTCCCAGCTACTTGGCAGGCCGAGGTGGGAGAACTGCTTGAACCCAGGAGTTTGAGATTAGCCTGAACAACATAGCGAGACCCTGTCTCTAAAAAAAAAAAAAAACAACAAAAAAAAACTTTTTTTGCTATTCCGTAAGAAGCAAGACTTCATGCTTTACAGTTTTATCATGAGATTACAGCAGTTCTGTCCCATCTTCAGACTTGTCTTCCAAATCTAGTTCTCTTGCTATTTACACATTTGCAGTAACTTCCTCCACTGAAGACTTGAACCCCTCAAAGTCATCCTTGAGGACTGGAATTAACTTCTTCCAAACTTCTCTTAATGTTGATATTTTTACCTCCTTTCATTAATCACAAATGTTCTTAATGGCATCTAGAATGGTGAATCCTTTCCAGAAGGTTTTCAATTTAGTTTGCCAAGATCCATCAGAGGAATCACTATCTGTGGCAGCTACAGCCTTACGAAATGTGTTTCTTAAATAATAAGACTCAAAAGTCAAAATTACCCCTTGATCCATGGCTTATATAATGGGTATTGTGTTAGCAGGCATGAAAACATTAATCTCCTTGTACATCTCCATCAGAACTCTTGGGAAACTAGGTGCATTGTCAATGAGCAGTAATATTTTGAAAGGAGTCTTTTTTTTCTGAGAAGTAGGTCTCAACACTGGGCTTAAAATATTTAGTAAACCAAGCTATCAGTAGAGGTGCTGTCTTCCAGGCTTTGTGGTTCCACTTTTGGAGCACAGGCACAGTAGATTTAACGTAATTCTTAAGGGCCGTAAGATTTTTGCAATAGTAACTGAGCACTGTCTTCAACTTAAATTCACCCCTAACAGAGAGTCAGCCTGTCCTTTGAAGCTTTGAAGTCATTGACTTCTCCTCTCTAGCTAGGAAAGTCCTAGATGGTATCTTCTTCTTCTGATAGAAGGCTGTTTCATCTACATTGAAAAACACATTGTTTAGTGCAGCCACCTTCATCAATGACCTTCGCTAGATCTTCTGGATAACTTGCTGTAACTTTTTCATCAGGACTTAATGCCTTACCTTGTACTTTTATGTTATGGAGATCGTTTCTTTTCTTAAACCTCATAAACCAACCTCTGGTAGCTTCACACTTTTCTTCTGCAGCTTCCTCACCTCTCTCATCTTTCATGGAATTGAAGTGGGTTAGGGCCTTGCCCTGGATTAGGCTTTGGCTTTAGAGAATGTTGTGGCTTGTCTGAACTTCTATCCAGGCCACTCAAACTTTCTCCATAGCAGCAATAAGACTGTTTTGCTTTCCTATAATCATGTGTTCCCTAGAGTAGCACTTTTAATTTCCTTCAAGAACTTTTTCTTTACATTCACAACTTGTCTAACTGGTGCAAGAGGCCTAGCTTTTGGCCTGTCTTGGCTTTTGACATATTTTCCTCATTAAGCTAATCATTTCTAGCTTTTGTTTTCAAGGGAGAGATATGAGATTCTTCCTTTCACTTGAGCACTTAGAGGCCATTGAATGGTTATTAATTGGCCTAATTTCAAATACTGTGTCTCAGGGAGTAGGGAGGTCCAAGGAGAGGGAGAGAGATGGGCCAGTCAGTGGAGCAGTCAGAACACAACATTTATCAATTAAGTTTGTCATCTTATATGGGCATGGTTTGTGGCACCTCAAAACAATGACAATATTAATATCAAAGATCACTGATCACAGATCACTATAATAGATATAATAATAATGAAAACATTTAAAATATTGCAGGAATACCAAAATGTGACCCAGAGTCATGAAATGAGCACATACCGTTGGAAAAATGGGACTAATAGACTTGCCTAATGCAGGGTTGCCACAAATCTTCAATTCATAACAAATGCATTATCTTCAAAGTGCAATAAAGCAAATCACAATGCGACGAGGTGTACCTGCATTCACTTACACACATACCACAGTTTTCATTGTAGAGATTTAGAACTGCCTCGAGAACCATGCATAGCTATCTCATTCGTTTATTCAACCTGCACTATTTATTGAGCAGTACTATGTGTCAGGTATTGTATTTGAGTAGGTGGTGAACAAACATTTTCTATCCTAGGGAGTTCACAGGGAACTGGGAGAAACAGGCCATGAAAAAGTAGGTGTGTGTAAATAGAGAAATGTTTCAATAATAGTGCCAAAAAGAAAAATTGGTAAGGGGTGGAGTAATGGGGCTGGGAGTGTACTACTTTGCACTGTGCAGCCAGCCAGGATAACTTTTCTAAGGAAATAACATTTTCTTAGAGATATAAAAGAAATAAGGGAAGGAACCATGGGTTTTGCAGTGGAAGAGCCTTTAGATAGAGGTAACAGCAAATGCAAAGGGTCTGAGGAACAGGAATGTTTGTCTTGTTCAAGGAATAATTAGGGCAGTAGCAGTAGCGGTATTGTTACTTGTAGAGGGTCTTGATTGCAAGTTGTTGAGGCTCTTGGCATTTCAAACAAAGAATTGAACAAAACGCATAGCAAAGCAAGGAAAGAATGAAGCAATGAAAGCAGAGATTTATTGAAAATTAAAGTACACTCCATAGTGTGGCCCATAGCTGCTGCTCAAGGGCCCTGATACAGATTCTTCTGGGGTCCAGATACCCTCCTAGAAGTTTCCCATTGGTCACTTGGTGTTCATCCCCTGAAAATGAAGTGATGGCTTGCAATCAGTCTGATTGGTTGCTGCTTGCAACCAATCAGAGGCTGAAGTGAAGTTACAAAGGTTACACCCCTATGCAAACATCTGATTGGTTGCGGAAGCAGCCAATCAGATGCTAAAGTGAAGTTACAAACTTGCAGTCTTATGCAGATGAAGACTTGGCCTGCAATCAGTCTGATTGGTTGCTGTCTGCCACCAATCAAAGGCTGAAGTGAAGTTACAAAGTTACACTCCTATGCAACCAATCAGAGGTACTTTCAATTTTCCATGTGTCACGCAGAAAAGGAGGTTTGCAAAGGGAGTAGTCTCTGGTCCTTTTGTTACTTACGTGTGGAAAGTTGGTGGGGGTGGGGGGATTCCTTTTGATTTAGTTCTAGAAAGTCAGGGTGCAATGGCCTTAGGTTCCCTGCCTCCAGACCCTATCTCCTGCCTCAGTGTGAGGTGTCAGGATGGTGGCAGGAATGGAATGGCAGTGGGTGGGAAGGAATATCTTTAGGACATCAAAGATTGAGAGGTAGCAGGAGTCCAGAACAAGTTGGGCAAGGCATGGATTTTGGATTTGAATCTCTGTGTGATGGGAAGCCATTGGAGGGTCTTGAGCCAGGTGTGACATGATTTGATCTGTTTTATTTCAGAGATCTTGGTGGTGGCAGAGACCTTAGCTGTTGGGCTGGGGTTGGTTGCTACTAGAAGGCTTCTAGGTTTACCATCTCCTTTCAATCTGGGCAGCTTCACCTTGATCTATTTTGCATATTGGGCTTCTGGATAGTTTTTTTTTTTTTTTTTTTTAAGTCGGAGTCTCGCCTGTCGCCCATGCTGGAGTGCAGTGGCGCGATCTCGGCTCACTGCAACCTCAGCCTCCTGGGTTCAAGAGATTCTCCTGCCTCAGCCTCTCCAGTAGCTGGGACTACAGGCGTCGGCCACCATGCCTGGCTAATTTTTTGTATTTTTAGTAGAGACGGGGTTTCACTGTGTTAGCTAGGATGGTCTTGATATCCTGACCTCGTGATCCGCCCGCCCTCTGGCTCCCAGAGTGCTGGGATTACAGGCGTGAGCCACCACGCTCGGCTGATTTTTTTTTTTTAAAGAAAGATTTCCACAACTTTAAAAACTTTGGAAAATCACTGTTTTATATTGCCGGTTATATTTATTAAAACCAGTGGGAGGTGGAAAAATTAAAGTGATAGGAAATAATTATTTCATAAATTTTACTCCATTGAGACAAAGATGGAAACCACAATAGGGCAAGAGGTGGTAAATCTTAACCTCAGCTGGACCATCTGTGTTTAAGCTAGTTGAATTCTTCTTTTGTGTTAACTAGAAAGGAAAAGGGCAAAATTAAAGATGAGGACCATTTGGGAATTTATAGTACTTTTTAGTTGGAGGGAAATAGAAGTCTGTTCAAAGTGGTGTATTATTCACACCCATCTTTCAGAACATGTTGTATAGTCAAGCCAGCATTGCTTGTACAATGCAAAACTAAGGTTGAAAAGCATACATTGTAAATTTATTTACCATTTTAAGTGAAACTTTATATTTTTGCTTCTTTCCTTTTGCATTACATTGGTGAATGGGAAATATATATATACACATATATATGTGTATATATATGTGTATATGTATATATATGTATGTATATGTATATATATAAAATGTTTGAATTTTTAAGAATTGATATTGTTAGAAGTTTTCATGAATCTTAAAATTCTTTACTCCACAGGGGCATTACCTTATTAAGTTGTTGCCTGACATTTATTCAATGACGACAATGTGCTAGGGCTTTGATTTTAAATATGATTTATTTTAAAATTATCTTAAAATGATTTTTAAAAATAGGATTTATTTAAAAATCATTATTCCTTTAAAACTCAAAACCTGGTCCTATTCCAGCAGATGTAGCTAAAACAACAACAACAACAAAACAACCTCAAAACTTCAGTAAAAGTATGTGAAAGTATGTGAATGCTCTATGTTGAGCATTTTGCATGCATTTACTCTTTTAATCCCCACAACAACTCCAAAACCTGGCATTATTTTACCGATTTCATAGGTAAGGAAACTGAATCACAGATAGTGAAGCAGTTGACTCAGCGTCATAAAGCAAATGGAAGAGCTAAGCTTGGCAGGTGGATCTTTTGGTTTCAAGGCCTGCTCTTTGGCTGCTGTGGGGAAGGGAAACCATCCTCCAGGGTGGGGAAGGAAGGTGGTTTATCTGGAATGATCTAGGTGGAAGTTTACATCTAGGTAGCAAAGAGAAATTTCATATCCTTTACCCCTTCTGTGAAAACACATCTACTTTATACTTGAGCCCATCGTCTGGCCACCCCACAGAAACTGTTCCTAATGCTGTGAATTACAGAACTTTAATTTATTTGCATTTCTGTGTTCTTTTGGGAATGGATTTACTACTTGAAATATATATATTTTTAATTACATAATAAAACTTCAAAACTTTGATATCCATAAAATAATATAAGTGGTGCTTTTCAGCAAAGTGTGTTTCTGGATGTGAATCCCTGATTATAAGATATTTATTAAAGTCTGTTTTCTTCTCAAGGAATGGAAAGTCTAGGAATATTAATCCTTAGGATGATCACTAATAAATTTATTTTGTAGTTCTGAACACATAAAAGCTTTGTCTGTACTCTTTGGATATTAAAGTGTAAAAAAATTGTAATTGATTAAAAGTTGGATATTGACACTAAACGGGAAGAAACTGACATAATTTATGTGAATGTGCTTAGGTCACTTACAATGCATTCCATAAATGATAATGGAATCTAAAGATCTTCAGCTGGAGAAAATGAGGCTAAGGAGGAACTTAAATGGCCAAGTTTGTCTTCAGTGTGTTCTCTTTGCCTTCTTGCTCTTTCTGTCTCTCTGTGTTGCTCTCCCTTACTCTGAAAAAAATAAAGGCAATAGGGTAACAAACAACATTTCGGAAAAGTAGGATTAAAAGTGTAGTCTTAACTCAGCAGATTTTAAAACATATTGTAAGGTTACAAATATTCAAACAGTGCTTGGCCAGCAATTAGGCAGCAGATGATGAATCAGACTAGAAGGTCAAATAACAGACTTGCTTCTCATTAATAAAGGGAAACATAATCAATTTGGGAGAGACTGGATGGATTATTCAAAAACTAATTTTTGTATAATTTTCTACTTACTTAGAAAAGAAGAATACCAAAGTATTCCCTCACTGCCTATGTCAAAATAAATTCTATGTAGATTAAGATTTTAACGTAAAAACAAAATTCCATAAAATACTAGAACAAAAATGATAATCTTAGGATGACATAGAGGTTTTCAAAGCATAATTCTAAAGCAGAAATAAGAAGGGTTGGCTGATTTTATTAAATTTTAACTAAGAACTTCTGTATGATTAAAGATATAATACCCAATTGAAAGGTTTATAAACTTGGACCAAAATGTGCAGTCATATATAAAGAGTTAATAACTCTATTAAATAGAAAGGACTTACAAATAGAAAAGGTCATCACCCCAAGATCATAAGTGAAGCTCATGAATAGATAGTTCACTGAAGAAACATAACTGTTTAGTAATTATTTAAAAAAACACCTTTAATGTCACAATTAATCAAATACATACATAGTGAAACAAAGAAGTGCCTTTTTTTTCATATTAGACTTTCAGAGATTACAAAGCACCCCAAAAGTCCTGAGTAGGGTATAGGGAAATTGGCATGAGAGGGTTATACTTTTCTGGTAAAAAAATTTAGCAATGGGCATCAGAAACTGAAAACGTTTATAGCTTTGGAGCCAGTTGTTTCACTTAAAGTATTTACTCTAAGGAAATCACTGGAAATACAGACAAAAACTTTTGTACAATAATATTAGTTATGGCACTAACAATCACAAATATTTAATGCTATAGGAAATTGCTTATGATAAAATTATAAGTAAACAAAGATGATCTCAATTTTGATTAAGAGAAAATATATATCAATTATACCTCAATAAAGTGTTTAAAAAGAACATATATACGTGTATCGACAAATACATACAGATACAGAAAGAAAATACATCAAATTGTTTTGTTTTGTTCGAGACGGAGTCTTGCTCTGTCGCCCAGGCTGGAGTGCAGTGGCGCAATCTCAGCTCACTGCACACTCCGCCTCCTGGGTTCACGCCATTCTCCTGCCTCAGCCTCCCTAGTAGCTGGGACTACAGGCACCCGCCACCATGCCCGGCTAATTTTTTGTATTTTTAGTAGAGATGGGGTTTCACTGTGTTAGCCAGGATGGTCTCAATCTCCTGACCTTGTGATCTGCCCGCCTCGGCCTCCCAAAGTGCTGGGATTACAGGCGTGAGCCACCACACTTGGCCAACTTCAGACAAATTTAAAGCAAATCATCTTTGGTAGGCTACCTAGTTAAATGGTCAACCTTTGGTGCTGCAGTGTGAGTGAGTTCGTGTATCTTTTCCTTTGTAGCTAAGGGAAGGGCCATTGACAAGGTAATGAGGGAGGGGCAGATCTAGGCAGGCTGCTTTATCCTCTGAGCACTTTTGCTTTTGTGGGCCGCCTCGTCCAAACAACAACAAAAAATCAAAAGTTACATTTTACAACCGTGTTGGCGTATAGATCAATATAATCCAGGCTGAGTTATATTTATTTTTTCTTCTGATTTTAAAATAAATTAATTTAAAACCTTTTTGTGGACTCCTAAAAGGAGGATGGCCTAGGCGCTATACTAACCAGGCCATGTGGAGTAGTTGGCTGTGGGCCCAGGTGGGAGGCTCAGGGACAGGCCAGGGACTGAGGAGATACCACAGTGGAGGGGTAGGATTCTAGAAGGCAGGATGGAACAATGCCATCTACTCCGTCAGTGGCCTTGAGCAGCTGTTGTTTATTGTGCATCCTTGTGAGAACAATCAAATTTCAGGTTACTAGGGAGTCGTTGTCAAACCTTGCTCTCATTTGTGCGTCACATTTCCAAGTCCTTTTATGGGAAGGCATGTTAGAAATCTCTGTGACTCTCTGTTTGGGGGTAAGAGGGCTTAACAAGAGGCAAGGTGACTCCCAGGTTTCTGACAAGGGCAGCCGGGTCAGTGGTGGGACCATCCTCCAATGTATAGGTCACAGAGGAAAATTTCTATTTAGATTATTTGAATTGTAGGTGACTTGAGCACATGGAGGAGGTGGGAAATAAAGCCCTGGGGATGTTCTAGAACTCAGAGGAGAGGTGTATCCTCGATTGGTGGACTTAGGACATCCATGGGCAGGAAGTGCCTGACACCATGAGCATGGATGAGTGAAGGGAGGTGGCAGGAGCCAGGATTCCCGGAACAGTTTCAGAAGATGTGGCCAAGGAGACCTGGCAGCAGAGAAGAGGAAAACCTCAAGATAGTAATATAGTAATGCTGACACCAAGAAAGGATGCAGTTTCTGAAGAAGGATGTGATTTGCAGTTTCAAAAGCCATACGGAGGTTTATCAAGATCAAGATTAAAAAGTAAGATGATTTAAAAGTTAAGCAGCTGTTGGTGAACTTACTGAGAACATTTGGTGCCAAGCCAGATTAAAGTGTGTTTAGGAATAAATGGACAGAGAAATAAAGAGAAAAGATGCTCTTTTCAGAAGCTGGCTGTGAAAGGGAAGAAAGTATCAAGGTTATAGAAAATGTTACTATTCTTTAGCTTTATAGTCATGTACTGCATGACGACATCTCAGTCAGTGACAGACCACATATACAACATTGGTCCCATAAGATTATAATACTGTATTTTTACTGAACCTTTTTATGTTTGATATGGTTTTCTGTGTCCCCATCAAATCTCATGTTGAATTGTAATCCCCAGTGTTGGAGGTGGGGCCTGGTGGGAGGTGATTGGCTCATGGCGGTGGTCCTTCATGAATGGTTTTAGCACCATCCCTTTGCTGCTGTTCTCGTGATAGTGAGTTATTGTGAGATCTGGTTATTTAAAAGTGTGAGCACCTTCCCCATCTCTCTATCTCATCTCTCTCATGGCTGCAGCCTTGTGAGACGTGCCTGCTTCCCCTTCACCTTCCGCCATGATTGTAAGTTTCCTGAGGCCACCCCAGCAGCAGAAGCCATTATGCTTCCTGGACAGCCTCCAGAACCATGAGCCAATTAAACCTCTTTTCTTTATAAATTACCCAGTTTTGGTAATTGCTTTATAACAATGGGAGAACAGACTAATATAATATTTAAATACACAAATACTTACGATTTGTTACAGTTGTTTGCAGTATTCAGTACAGTCACCTGCGGTACAGGTTTGCAGCTTAGATACCGTAGGCTGTATTATATAGCCTAGGTGTGTAGCGGACTCTACATTTAGGTTTGTGTAAGTACGATTAAATCACCTAATGATGCATTTCTCAGAACATATCCTCATCATTAAGTGACGCACAACTGCATTTATAAGAAAGGAGACGGAAGAGTATGTTTGTATGTTGAAGATTATGAAAGTGCGTGGGTTGAATGGTGTCACCCAAAATTCATTTGTTGAAGTCTTAACCCCTGGTACCTCAGAATATGACCTTATTTGGAAATAAAGTCTTTGCAGATGTGATTAGTTGAGATGAGGTGAAACTGGAATGGGGTAGGCCTCTAATTCAACATGACTGCTGTTCTTATAAAAAAGAAAAATTTGGACACAGACATGCAAACAGAGAGAAGGCCATATGAACATGAAGGCAGAACTCAGAGTGATGTGTCTAGAAGCCAAGGAAGGCCAAAGATTGCCAGCAACCACCAGGAGCCAGGAGAGAGGCCTGGAAGACACCCTTCCCTGGCACCTTCAGAGGGAACTTGGCCTTGCTGATGTCTTGATTTTCTTTTAGTCTCCAGAACTGTGAGACAATACATTTCTGATGTTTAAGCCACTCCATTTGCAATACTGTGTTACAGCAGCCCTAGCCAACTATGAGAGAGAGAGAGAGACTTCTGAATAAATCCCAATTCTTAGGCTCTAACTAAGTGGGGTTGTTGGTGCAGCGAGCTGCTTAGTGACCACCATAGGAAATGGGTTAAAGACTACGTGGAGGCCGGGCGCGGTGGCTCAAGCCTATAATCCCAGCACTTTGGGAGGCCGAGGCGGGCAGATCACGAGGTCAGGAGATCGAGACCATCCTGGCTAACACGGCGAATCCCCGTCTCTACTAAAAATACAAAAAATTAACCAGGCGTGGTGGCGGGCGCCTGTAGTCCCAGCTACTCAGGAGGCTGAGACAGGAGAATGGCGTGAACCCGGGAGGCGGAGCTTGCAGTGAGCGAAGATCGCACCACTGCACTCCAGCCTGGGCAACAGAGCGAGACTCCGTCTCAAAAAAAAAAAAAAAAAAAGAATACATGGAAATGTCAGCACACCAGACTAGGTACCTATTAAGAGGGTCACATCCAGTTTTTTAGTTGTATCTCTTCAACCTAGAAGCCATTGCTACACACTGCCTGCTGGAGACAAAAATCATTGTGAGCTTTTTAAAAAAATGGATCACTTCTCTATTACATAAGTTCAATAGAATCTAACATCACAAGGCATAATTCATAGTGCTCTCAGAGCCAACAGTTACAGTAACTTGGCAATATAAATCTTGGTAGTATTGACAGAAAGTGTTTATATAGATATTTCCAAATACCTCAACTTAGGCAGAAAAGTGGGAGTGAAAAATTAACAAATTGCACTCAACAATAGTTTAACAAATTGATTTCCACTAAAATGAAAATGAAAAAAGATTCATATCTTGGCTGAATATTAATTTGTATGTTCTTTATAGAGGGTCAAATTCATCTTTAGGGTGAAATTCATAAATCAACCCAATAAAAACTTTATATATCAAGAAGAGCTAGAAATTTGTTCCCTGAAATGAAGCTTTTGCTTACCTCTAACTTGATCTTCATTTATTTGTTTTTTGAGAGCAAATACATCATCAGACAATTGCTATCTTATTTACTTTGTAAATGATTTTAGATGATGTTGATTGTGCTAAAGGGATATAAGTTATATGGTAAATGAGAGAAAGGCTGTTTTTTGTTTATGGATTGCCTAGGATAAGTGGATATAAGACGTAGGAACGTTCAATGATGGAGTGTGGTGTGAGGAGAAGGAGAAAGTAGGAAAGGGGCAGTAAATGGACAACTTAAGCTGTGTGGCCTTGGGTAAACCTTTCAGGCCCATTTCCTGCTCTCTAACAGAGTTAGTAAGACCTAGCTCACTGTTGTATGTGAAAGCACCTGGAAGAGTGTCTGAGGCAAAGTCAAAGCACAATTGATGTTAGTGGTGTCTCTTTTAGATCGGGATTTGCAGTGAGAAGCAATGTGGTGGAGTGAGAAACCTGGATTTTGGTACACACTGATCTGGAAGCAAATTTCAGCTTAGCTTCTTGCTAGTGTGTGGTTGACTCTTAATCAGTTAGTGAACTTCCCTGAGCTTCATTTTCTTCATCTTATGATTTTGTAAGGTTTTATGTTGATTCAATGAGATAACATAAAAGAAAGCATCTGGCATTGTGACTATTACGGCCGCTACTGGTCTATATGGTAATTTTATGTGAATTACGAAAATACACTCTTTTTTTTTTTTTTTTTTTTTTGAGGCAGAGTCTCACTCCGTCACCCAGGCTAGAGTGCAGTGGCGCGATCTCGGCTCACTGCAAGCTCCGCCTCTCGGGTTCATGCCATTCTCCTGCCTCAGCCTCTCGAGTAGCTGGGACCACAGGCGCCTGCCACCACACCTGGCTAATTTTTTGTATTTTTTTAGTAGAGACGGGGTTTCAACATGTTAGCCAGGATGGTCTCGATCTCCTGACCTCGTGATCTGCCTGCCTCGGCCTCCCAAAGTGCTGGGATTAACAGGCATGAGCCACCGCGCCCAGCCAAAAATCCACTCCTTCTTCCAGTGATTTTACTTCTGCTTATTAGAAAATTGTCCTAATATACTGAAAATTGGAACAAGACACTTAACTGCCATCTGCCAGAAAACTGTCAAAATATATATACAAATCAAGAAGTAACCTAAGTGTCCATCAACGGACGAATGGATACAAAAAATGTGGTACGTATACATAATGGAGCCAATTCAGCCATAAAAAAGAATGAGATCCTGCCATTTACAACAACATAGATGAAAATATGGACTTAATGTTAAGTGAAATAAGTCAGGCACAGAAAGACAAACTTTACGTACTCTCACTCATTTGTGGAAGCTAAAAATGAAGACAATTGAACTCATGGAGAAGAGTAGAATCATGGTTACCAGAGGCTGGGGAAAATAGTGGGGCGACAGGGAGTGGGGATTGTTAATGGGTACAAAAATATAGTTAGATAGGATGAATAAGATCTAGTATTTGATAGCACAACAGGGTGATTACAGTCAGCGGTAATTTATTGTACATTTTTAAATAACTAAAAATCGAATCGGCATGTTTGTAACACAAAGAAATGACAAATGCTATAGGTGATGGATACCCCATTTATCCTGATGTGATTATTACATGTTGTATGCTGGTATCAAAATATCTAATGTATCTCATAAATATATGCACCTACTATGTACCCATAAAAATTAAAAACAAACAAAAGTCAAATCTCTGGTGTCTAAATGTGGAATATGGTTCCTTTGTGCAGTACACAACCTGCAGAGACTTAAATGGCAAACAGCCCCACAATATGGCACATCATAGGTGATGGTTTAATGCATATTTCCTCCTCTCCTCTCTTCCTCTTTCTATCTCTGTCTTCCTTTATTTTTACAGCCAGGGCACTCCCACTGGCAGATCTTACAACTTTACCTGGGCAGTCTGCATCCTAAATGGTGTTGCCACAACTCCTAATAAAGGGTCTCCATGGGGAGCAGAAGTTATCAAGACTGTACCCCTTCAGTAATTGACTTTTCCAGTCCCCACCCTTACTCAGGGTTGACATATCCATGCTGTTTCTCATTAGCCCACCACCTTTTTATCTCCTCAAGACTGTGAAACCTGAGGAAATCAAAAGGAGCTCCTCAGTATAAAAGGGCAGCTGAACACTGGGCTAGAGTAGCTAAATGGGGAAGCAGTCGGGCAAAGGCGAAGTGAGGCTGGACGAGTGCTACCGAGTCTGCCCTTTAATCTTACTTCCGCGATCCCTCCTTATCCTCTTTTCTCTGTATCTTACAGCCCCCTTCTGCCCTTTCCTTCCCTCATTATCCAACTCAGTGTTCATATCACATGTCCATGGCCAACAGTCTCCTAGTCACCCCAATGTTTGCACACATAATTGATGACTTCAACTTGCAAGAGTTGGCCAGGCGTGGTGGCTCACGCCTGTTATCCCAGCACTTTGGGAGGCTGAGATGGGTGGATCACAAGGTCAGGAGTTCAAGACCTTCCTGCCTAACACGGTGAAATCCCGTCTCTACTAAAAATAAAAAAAATTAGCCGGGCATGGTGGTGGGTGCCTGTAGTCCCAGCTACTCAGGAGGCTGAGGCAGGAGAATGGCATGAACCCGGGAGGTGGAGCTTGCAGTGAGCCAAGATTGCGCCACTGCACTCCAGCCTGGGTGACAGAGCGAGACTCCGTCTCAAAAAAAAAAACCTTGCAGGATTTGACTCGTCTAACACCTGGCTCAGTGACTTTCATCTCCATTCTATTGCAGCTACCACACTCATCAACAAATATTGCAACATTTTCAAAATCACTGCTCCACTCACCCCACTCTTCAGTTGAAACCTCTGCTTCCAGTTGTCTTGTTCAATTCTCTACTGTAACAATTCCTTGGTGTCATTAAGATTTCTGGTCCACTAACCATCCTCTTTTCTCTGTATCTTACAGCCCCCTTCTGCCCTTTCCTTCCCTCATTATCCAACTCAGTGTTCATATCACATTATTATAATTGGTGTATTATAGATAACTGGAATTCCCTTGATTCTCTCATCTTTTGTCGCATTTACCTGGCAAAATCCTAACCCAGGATGAAACAGCATTCACCTGAGCACCTGGGCGTTGCCACATTTGTACTGTGTTGCAGTCCTACCTCAGACCTCAGACAAGCTTAGTTTCCCACTGTCCCAGTGACTTTTGTATGACTTGCTTGTCAAACTTCCCACCCCTTCCTTCATTTCTCTCAACTGATTTTCAGCTGACGAACTTATCTTCTTTGAGAAAACAGAAGCCATATGGTGGGAACACCTTCATCTTTCCATCTCCGTATCTACAGGCCTTCCTGTGTCTTCATTCACCTCTTTGCTGTTCTCTTCTAGAACATCCCCCCTTCACATGTTGTCTTTGTGCCTTCTCCTTTTTCCTTACCTTACTGTCATCCCCACCACCACCCTTGCTACTGGATCATACAAGCATCCTCAAATTCCTCCCCTGATCCAATCTTTTTTTAGTAATTGCTCCATTTCTCTGCTTCTCATCATTGTCAAACTTCTTAAAAGAGCTTTCTGGCTTTTATCTCTACAGAAAAAGAGTATTTTACTCTTGTCAGTTTTCACTGACTGCCCAACACGATGGACCCTCTTCAGTCCTCATTTTAATTAGCTTGGTAGCAGCAGTCAACAAAGTAGGAAACTCCCTCTTCTTAAAGCACTTTCTTCTTTTGGCTTCTGGGGCACCACCCTCTCCTAGTTTTACAGCTACCTTCCTACATCCTTCTGTTCTATTCTACCTCTAAGTATTGGATTTCCTCATGGGTTTGTTATAGGCCTCTTTTTTCAACACTCTCTTTAGGTCATTCTCGACATTCCCATGTTTAAAATACCCCCTGTGCAATGATGATTCCAGCCCCAACTTCTCTTCTGAGCTAAAGATCTAATGGCTTCCCCAGCCCGGCCAGTCACATGGCTACACCCAACCACAGGAGAGGGAGTAAGAACGATCCTACCATGTGCCTTGAAGAGTAGAAAACCAAACATATTTGGCTGATTTATCCATGACTAAAAAATGTGATAATGACAAGAAATTAGGTCATGTATGGTGATCAGTTTTGCATACACAGGCTATTAGGCCACCCTCAAGTTTTACTACATGGATGACTACATAGAGCAGCTTCCACGTAAAAAATGTAAATGCTTTAGAGGACTATGGTGATATCCTGGGATGTCAAAGGAAGAGGAGGAGAAGCAATTGCAAAAAAAAGAAAAAAAGATTGAATGGCTTACTTAATATCTCTGCTTGAATGTTTAACAGATATCTTAGGCATGAAATGCCTATAAAATTCTCAATAATCACTTCACTTCCCAAAATGTTTATCCCAAAGCCTTCACCATTTCAGTAAATGGGATCATCCCGTAGCCCAAGCCAGAAACCCGAGAGTCATCCTTCATTTTTCTCTCTCCCTTACCTCTCAGATCTAATCCATCACTAACATTTTGGACTTTACTTCCAAAATATGTTTCCAGTTCATGCACTTCTCTCCATTTCTACTGCCATCAACCAGGTTCAATCAACATCATCTCTTTCCTGGGCAACTGCTCCTAACCTGACTTCCGAATTCTACTCTTGTGGGCTTTCTTTTTTTTTTTGAGACGGAGTCTCGCTCTTTTGCCTGGGCTGGAGTGCAGTGGCGCTATCTTGGCTCACTGCAGGCTCCGCCTCCCGGGTTCATGCCATTCTCCTGCCTCAGCCTCCCAAGTAGCTGGGACTACAGGCGCCTGCCACCACGCCCAGCTAATTTTTTGTATTTTTAGTAGAGACGGGGTTTCACCACGTTATCCAGGATGGTCTTGATCTCCTGACCTCGTGATCCACCCGCCTCGGCCTCCCAAAGTGCTGGGATTACCGGCATGAGCCACCGTGCCTGGCCTCTTGTGGCCTTTCAAACCACATTCCACCCAGCAGCCATGGTGGTTGTTATACAGTGCAAATCTCATTATGCCATTTCCTTGATGAAGACTGTTCAGAGATTTTCCATTGCTCTTGTAATAAAAGCTGAATACCATTTCATGTCCACACAAGCCAGCCCTGTATAGTTTATCTCTTTTCATCTTTCCACCCTCATTTCATCCCCCTTGCCCCTCACTCACTGTTCTTGTATCCTTTTTCCATTTTCCTCTACATGCCAAGTCTTCCCCTTCCTTGGGGCTTTTGTACATGCCCTCTATTTGGAATTTTCTTCCTTTAATCTTTGTAAGGCTGGTAACTTTGGGGTTTTCTTTTACTTATTTATTTATTTTTATTTATTTATTTTTTGAGATGGAGTTTCGCTCTTGTTGCCCAGGCTGGAGTGCAATGGCACAATCTTGGCTCACTGCAATCTCCGCCTTCTGGTTTCAGCCTCCTGATTGGCTGAGATTACAGGCGTGCACCACCACGCCCGGCTAATTTTTGTAGTTTTAGTAGAGACGGGGTTTCATCACATTGGCTAGGCTGGTCTGGAACTCCTAACCTTGTGATCCACCCTCCTTGGCTTCCCAAAGTGCTGGGATTACAGGTGTGAGCCACTGTGCCCAGCCGGGGTCTTCTTTTAAATTTCACCTTTCCTGTCCACCGTATGTCAAGTGGGTGATATTCTCTCTCTCTCCTAGTGCCCTGTTCTTTTTCTTCACAGCCCTTATCACTATTATACTTTCATGTTCATTTCTTTGTTCATTTGTTTACGCCTGGTTCTCCCACTAGACTGGCAGCCCCATGAAGGCCGGTACCATGTTGGGTTGTCCTCCACTGTAAGCCCAACACTTAGCATAATGCTTAGCACCTAGCAGGCACATTTGCTAAATTTTTTATTGAATAAACTTGTTACATTTTGGTTAGGTCCGTTATTACTTCTGGACTTTAGCTTCCTCACCTGGATTACCTGAAGTATCACTCTAAGATTAATAAAATGATATAAGAAGTGTTATGAGTCATTGTGTTTTTAAAACCATGTGTTTCCATTTTAATTAGTACCTATTAATTCCCTGCTAGGAAAAATGAGGAAATTAGTACTCCCACTTCCTTCCACTTTCCTCCTCTCCTGTTTTTGTTATATTATTTTATTAAATATTGGCAAAGTATATAACATTAACACCTGTTTTGCAGCTCTTATTCCCTTAATGGCTTAATCTTAATTTTCTATTTAAATGGATTAATTGCTTACCATCTGTATACATTTAGGTTCTTGGTTTTATGCAGTGAAAACCAACTTTGGTTAACTTAGAAAAGGAATTGATCAGAGGATATTGGTGGTTCACAAGTGGGAAGACCAGGGAATCCTATTCAGAAGATGGGAGGGAACCAAGGGCGACTAAGCAGTGGGAAAACTCCCCTGGAGACCTGCCATGTGATTCTCTGGTTAGGCCACACCCTGGGCCCACCCACTGGGCACTCTCTCCCTCTCTTTCTCTCTCCTTATCTCTCCTTCCTTCCTCCTTTTTTCCCTTCTTCCTTTGCATTTCTTCTGCCTCCTCCTTTGCTGTAGTATGTTTGGATGGTTTCTTGTCATCTCGTTTCCTTTTTCTTATGCTTTCTGTGAGCAGATTTTACAAACTGTCTGCTCTAATAGAGTGTAAATGAATCCCTGTTGACCCTTCCACTGTATCTGAGCCCTCATCTTTTCCTACTCTGAGTTGTTAGAAGACTGGGTGTTTTGTTTTCTTTTTGTTTTTTGATTGATCCTTGGGAATGGGTAAAGCAGAGGGAAGATGGGGAAGAGGAAGCCGAAGCTCTGGGAGACCATCAGAAGACCCACACTCTGTTCAGTATTCTGATTTTATCAAGTGTCTTCTATGAGAATTTACCCCAGCTTATTGCGGTGGATCATATTCTCATGTGCCGGAGTCCCCAGGCTCCAGATTACCCCATATCCCCTCACCCAACCCGCAGCCCTGGATTCACTGAATGGCCTTGAAACCTTCATTTCTGGCAGAGAAAAATGGGCCTCTGGTGTCTCCTCCCATGTCATCTATCTCTACTTACAAGCCATTTCTCTTCTTTCCCAACTGAAAATGTAAAGGTATATCCTCAAGTCACTGCTTTTCAGATTTGGAATAAAGTGGTTGCAGTTTAGGATTCTTTTTTTTTTTTTTTTTTTTTTTTTTGAGACCGAGTCTCGCTGTCGCCCAGGCTGGAGTGCAGTGGCGCGATCTCGGCTCACTGCAGGCTCCGCCCCCCGGGGTTCACGCCATTCTCCTGCCTCAGCCTCCCACGTAGCTGGGACTACAGGCGCCCGCCACCTCGCCTGGCTAATTTTTTGTATTTTTAGTAGGGGTTTCACCCTGTTAGCCAAGATGGTCTCGATCTCCTGACCTCGTGATCCGCCTGCCTTGGCCTCCCAAAGTGCTGGGATTACAGGCGTGAGCCACTGTGCCTGGCCTAGACTGGATAATTTTAAGATTAGTATGATGGTTAATTTTATTGTCAACTTGGCTAGGCTATGGTACCCAGGTGTTTGGTAAAACACTAGTCTCCATGTCACTGTGAAGGTATTTTGAAGATGTGATTAACACTTAAATCAGTGGACTTTGAGTAAAGCAGATTACTCTCCTTAATATGGATGGGCCTCATCCAATCAGTTAAAGGCCTTAAGAGAAAAAAGACTGACTCTACCAAGGACAAGGGTATTCTGCCTGAAGGCTGCCCTTGGACTTGAGCTGCAACATCAACTCTTCTCTGGGTGTCCAGCCTGCTGATCTGTCCTGCAGATTTTGGATTTGCCAGCCCCCACAATCACATGAACCAATTCCTTAAACTTAATCCCTCTCTCTTTCTCTTTCTTTCTGTTTCTCTCTCTCTCTTTCTCTCTCTGTTGCTGACCTCTATAGGATCCACAAAGATGAATTTGTGGCAAAGAAAAGAGGCAGATTCTGGAGTCAGACTGCCTGGTTTCAATCCCCAGCTTCATGACTTACTTTCTGTATGATGGGCAATTTACATATCCTCTGTGTGCCTCAACTTCCTCATTTGTAAAATGGGACAGAAGTTGGCATGTATCTCATAAGATTATGTGAGAATTAATTGAGATATTAGACGCAGAGCATTTAGAATAATTTCTGATACATAGCAATTCCAATAAATGTTGGCTATTGGCCGGGCACAGTGGCTCACGCCTGTAATCCCAGCACTTTGGGAGGCCGAGGGCCAATCACGAAGTCAGGAGATCGAGACCATCCTGGCTAACACAGTGAAACCCCGTCTCTACTAAAAAAATACCAAAAATTAGCTGGGCGTGGTGGCGGGCGCCTGTAGTCCCAGCTACTCGGGAGGCTGAGGCAGAATGGCATGAACCCAGGAGGCAGAGCTTGCAGTGAGCCAAGATCGCGCCACTGCACTCTAGCCTGGGTGACAGAGCTAGACTCCGTCTCAAAAATAAATAAATAAATAAATAAATAAATAAATAAATAAATAAATGTTGGCTATTATCAGAGGTTCACATAATCTCATGTCTGAAGCCTTAAGGAGCATGTACTATATCTATGTAACACTACCATCGGGTTCTTGGTAGCCCCTGATAATCACACACAGTCATATGTATGTAGTGAAATGCACTAGGAGAGCCAAGGAAACACCATAAACAACCTCATAGGGGTTCAGGTCAGGTTTTGCTACCAAATGAGTTAGGGAGAAACTTGATTTTGAGAGCTTTCTGGATTTTGGAGTTGTAGATAAGGGATTGCAGACTTGCATCATACAGTTATGCTTTCAAGACACCTGAAAACAAGTTAGCTTGCTGGGTGAGCCTAGGTAACATTTCACACTTCAACAATGGAGCATGTCTATCATAAAAATAATTTTTGTTTAGGCCTAATTGATAAAGAGCTATTTTTTAGACTCAATTAGGCGACGACATCAGTTGCTTTGGAGACTTCCCTGGGTTTTTGAGACTAAAGCCATGACATCAGGGTGGAGAGAATTCTTGCTGTGCTGCTTGTCACAGCAGGGAGTGTGCCCCCACATCACACTAAATCCTACTTGTTCATTACACAAGCTGCTAGTATGAGAGACCCAGACTGACAATGTGCTGGAAGGAAGCCAGGGGCCATAGACTCTTGGTGAAATGGGGGGAATGATCATATTCTTATATCCATTCAACATATTTTTTGAGCACTTACTCTTTGCTAAGTATTATAAACTTTCTGTATAGCATTTTATTGTTTAGGCAGTGTTTCATGTGCATTGCCTCTTTTAATAACCCTACGAGGAAGGTAGAACATATTGTTATCCATGTTTTACTGGGGAAGAAGCAAAGTCTTACAGAGTTTAAGTGTCACTTTAAGGTACAGAAGTAGCTGACCTGGGACAAAAACCCACTTCTTTACTTTCTTCTGTGCCTCGAGTAATAGAGGTTTGCACCTTATGAAAATAGGGGTGAATATACTTTTTAATTGCCTCGAGTAATAGAGGTTTGCACCTTATGAAAATAGGGGTGAATATACTTTTTAATAAAAGCCATAGGAATAAACTGTTTAGTAGTGATTGGTATCAACCATCAGATAGCATTTAAATAGCTCTGGCAGAAGATCTTCTCAAGGAACGTGTTGCAGCTTAAGGCAGTTAATCAGATATTTCCCATTGCAAAGAGTTTCCATGTGTCTGGGGTGCTGTGAGGCATCACTCAGATTCCCCTTTTAGGACTAAGGGACTTAATTCCCTTAACTGCCAGGAAGGTTGTTGGCTGACGTCTTTCTCTGGAAATTACCATCAGGTGGAGAGAGAGCATTCTTGTTCAAGGTCATCACCGTCTCCCCACCCCCCGCCCCCGCCCCCGCCCCCGCCCCTGCCCCCGTCTTGGGGCAGCCCACGCCCAGTGATTGGCCACTACTGAGGTATAAAAGCCCAGCCCCTTTGTCCAGACCCGGGACAACTCTGAAGAGCCATGCCTGCTCCAGACCTCCCTGTGGGGTTGGCTGAGACCGTGTTGTGGTGGCATTGCAGTCCAGCCTCTCTCAATGCCACTTCCTTTCCTCTGCTCCACTGGTGTTGAATCAAGAACACTGCCCAGCACACCTCTGCACAGAAATCATCTGAGTCCAACTTGCAAAACTAGGTCTCAGTGTGAGGTGGAAAGGAGGTTGTTCTCAGGTCTGTATTTCGTGAGAAAATACTCACCTTTGAGATCTTCTTTCTTTGATCCTTAAAAAGGAAATCCCAAAAAATTGACCCCCTTTGAAATTCACTACATTCTTTTGCTGAACGAGACACTCTGCCATTTGTTATTTCCCTTTATTTACTAACGTTCACTCTAGTTTTAATTTGTCTCAAAATGTGAATAGCCAAGCCTACTTGAACCAATTTTGCAATTGAAATTTGTTGCAGAACAGAAAATTACGTGAGGAACTTGAAGGACGAGGCATTTGTTGGAACAGGAAATGCAGAACATTATAGCAGAGTGGAGTACTTTTGGTAATGATGCATGGGACTGAAATGATGTGAA
Organism: Gorilla gorilla gorilla; assembly: GCF_029281585.2. Taxonomy (NCBI): domain Eukaryota; kingdom Metazoa; phylum Chordata; class Mammalia; order Primates; family Hominidae; genus Gorilla; species Gorilla gorilla. The sequence goes on from NC_073227.2 coordinate 50,219,122, forward strand.
AGGGAAATCATTTAACCATGTAAATTGAACAAAGGAGAATTCCGTGATAATGACCCCAGGCCCTAGTATTCAGGAAAAGAAAATGGTGGGCATTGGAATGAGGTCACCCTGACGCATGTGGCATTGCATCTATCAGTTTGCTTTGGTTTGGCAACCTGGTTTGATTCTCTGCCAGAGCGTAAGTTGGTTTTCATCTCAACAGTCCTTTTGCTCCTTGAAGGGTGAGAAAATAGGCCCATTTTTCAATATACCACAAAATATTTTAGGGTGAACTATTTTAGGGAAGGAGGATTTTAACAAACAAATTGGCGACTCAATTTGATCCAGAGTTTCCAGGTTGAAGCAGTTGCATTTGCTAGAGAAAAGGAAGAGGAGGAAGGGCTGTTATTGTTGTCACTGTTTTTTCTAATATTTCCTACCAAGCGACTGCTTTGGGATAATAACAAAATGATTTTGCTATGGAAAAAATGCAGAGAAAAGAAACTGGGGCTCTTTGATTGGCTAATAATGAACATAAAAGACTTCATGCTTGTTGAATGGCAGATTGAAATTCAGTGTGTATTCATGCAGATCTTATGGGGGTGGTATTGGATTGGACCACAAATTAGTGCTGGCATTAATGAGATGGAAGCTGTAAAATACAGAGTTCCAATAACCATGATCTCTGATAAGGCCCAATTGAAAGCACCCAGACCGTTCAGACAAGTTCTATGTGAAAGCAGAGCAATAAACAACAAAGAGATATTCAAAATGCGGGAAAAAAATTGAGGATTATATAACTGACTAAACTGGTATCAGAGTGCTTGGTTAAAACATTAATGCACAGCTGAGTGACAAACATAGACTTGCATAGAATAATGATTTTTAGAAACAGACACTGTTCGGCTAGTTGTGGTGGCTCATGCCTGTAATCCCAGCACTTTGGGAGGCCAAGGTGGGTGGATCACGAGGTCAGGAGTTTGAGACCAGCCTGGCCAACGTGGTGAAAGCCCATCTCTACTAAAAAATACAAAAAGTAACCAGGCGTGGTAGCACGTGCCTGTAGTCCCAGCTACTCAGAGGCTGAGGCAGGAGAACCGCTGGAACCCGGGAGGCAGAGGTTGCAGTGAGCCCAGATCGCACCACTGCACTCCAGCCTGGGCGACAGAGCGAGACTTGGAAAAAAGAAAGAAAGAAAGAAACAGACACTGTTTAGATGCTACTCAAATGATCAGAGAGAAGGATTATACCTCTTCATTATAGGGAAGTTAGTCTAAATCTGGAACTGCACTGTGACAATACTACTACTTCTAGCACTAACACCAATATGCCTTCTGTGTGGTGGGTATCATGATTTATGGTTTACAGCACTTTTTCATATGTGTTATCCATTTGATCCTGATGGTATTTTCACATTGATAGTTGCATACATGTTTGTGCACCCAGTTAGCTTCTGAATTCCATGACTGCAGGAACTGAAGTCTTATTCCTTTTATGAAACACCCCCTCTTTCCATTTAATTGTTCATGAATTCTCCTAGGCAATTTGTTTCAAACAACATTGCCAGATGGCAGACATCCCTTTTTCAGCATTTCTAGGATTACCTGGCATATAGAACAAGCACCATTATGGCAAAATTACATAATTATATTAAGTTGATAAATGAATGAATAAAATATACCACATAACATATTAACATGGGTGGATAGTATTTGGATGGCATTGGAATTTTTGGATGGCCATAGTCTGCAAAACTCACCTTCAACCACTGTCCCTGTGTTCCATTATCCAAGTAGGCTAACAAGGTCTTGGCAAGTATGTGTGTGTCTTTATCAAACCACTTGGCTTCCTGGAACTCCATTGGTAAGCTTTCAGGAATTCCTTCTTCAGTTTTCTGTGAAGGTGAACCGAATGGTTCCTCTCCTCTTAGTGCCACCATTCTTATTTTTTGCTCAATCTCCAACCTCTTCTTTTCTGTACCTCTAGGGAAGCCCTGGGTCATGAATCGGCTATTGCCTGTCCAGCCTGCTTTTTGTTCAAGGTACACGCAGTGATCTAAATATCCTGTTGCTGTGGTGCTATGGGGGACAAGATTGGTGGGAGACTTTATTTCATTTTTCTGATTGTCACCATCTTGCTTTTATTCTTCTACACCCTCATTTTCCATATAACCTGAGAGTTACTTCAGTGCCCTTTGGGTCTTCAAGGGCCTTTCTGGGAATCCTGTCCTTTCTCCTTTCGTTTTTGTAGTCTGTCCTTGCTATTACAGTTGGATACATTTGTGTCCAGCACAGAGCCTGGCATACAGTAAGTGCTTAGACAATGTTGAAATGAAGGAAACTACCCTGCAAGAGAGAGGCCCTTCTGTTTTCATTGTATATCTGAGGAGCAGTACAACCAAGAAAAGTTACATCCACAATTTTAGGTCGATAAAAGTGTGCAGCTGAGAAGATGCTTAGAGATCAACTAAGCCTCCCCTGCATTCCCATTGTTTGTATTCAGAAGAAAATTAAATAAGAGGTGAATCAACTTTTCTAGTATCTAGTAGTTAGTGGGTAGTTTACTAAACACTGGAACTCTGAGTTGTGGTCAGTGTCTGTCTCTTCACATGTTTTTCTTTTTTTAAAAAATTTATTGGCCGGCCGCAGTGGCTCACACCTGTAATCCCAGCACTTTGGGAGGCCGAGGCAGTAGGATCACAAGATCAGAAGATCAAGACCATCCTGGCTAACACGGTGAAACCCTGTCTCCACTAAAAAATACAAAAAAATTAGCCAGGTGTGGTGGCAGGTGCCTGTAGTCCCAGCTACTTGGGAGGCTGAGGCAGGAGAATGGCATGAACCCAGAAGACGGAGCTTGCAGTGAGCCGAGATTGCACTACTGTACTCCAGCCTGGGCAACAGAGTGAGACTCTGTCTCAAAAAAAAAATTATTAAATTTAGAGACAGTCTTGCTCTGTCACTCACGCTGAAGTGCATTAGCACAATTGTAGCTCACTGTAACCTCAAACTCTTGGCTCAAGTGATCCTTCTGCCTCAGTCTTCTGAGTAGCTGGAATTACAGGTATGTGCTACCATGCCCAGCTAATTATTTTAAAAATTTCTTATAGAGAGGGTGTCTTGCCGTGTTGCCCAGGTTGGTCCTGAACCCCTGACATAAAAAATTCTCCTGCCTCAGCCTCCCAAAGTGCTGGGATTACAGGAGTGAGCCACCATGCCAACCCTCATATGTTTTTCTTGCAGGTAAATACAGTAGAGATGCTGCTGTGTACATAATCTTGATCTGATGTCCCAGTCTTTCTGCCAGGCATGGCATATGTATCTTCTTATTTACATTGCTTGATGATGACTTCTGTCTCTCCATGCTGAGAATTTAAGAGATATCATTGCGGGAGAGGCTGGAAGTCTTCCTGAACTGGTTGGGACAGAATCATAGAATCTAAAGGCCAGGGAGAATTTACAGCTTCCTGAGGCCAGTCATGCTCTGAAGTTTAAATCTTCACCTACAAAAAATGGTCAGCCAGACTCTGTTAGAACCTTCATGGCCTCTGTCGTTGGGTAGTGCTGACACTTGGGTTTTGACTGGAACCGATTGGAGGTTCCAAGTCCACCACCGTGGAGATACTCAGAACAACTGAATTCCTGGCCTCCATGCCAGTTCCAATTTAGGTTTTCATGATGTTTCTCCTTCTCCATTAACAAGTCTTTTAACCCGTGTTTCTCAGTCTTTTGAACACCAAGGCAGACATTGAAAATGATGATATTTGCATGGCGCCCTGGGGTAAACCAGAGGGGAGTTAAGGATGTCTGTCTGGGGCTTGGTGAAAATTATTACACTTTTGTTTATAGTGTATAATTATAAGAAAATAAAATACAAAATATTATGAAAGATGTTAAATATTGAATTTGTATTAAACTTCCAAATAAAATCTTTTCAAATGTTTGAAAGCAAAATTTAGCTTGCTTCCATGAACATAACTTTTAATACCAGGTTTTATGCTTGAAATGGCTGCATGAAATTCCTGATCAAGACTTGTTAATGAAGATTTATTCAAATTCTTGATAGCCATGATGGTCAAGGAACTATGATTAAAAATAACATTACCATTTTTACAACCTTTCAAAAATGTGTGGTAGTTGAAGTTATAGTTAAAGACTCTAATCACTCTTTCTTTACTTTCATTGACAAATGTAATGTTGAAATTTCTAGTGTTTATGAGAAAGGATTTCTAACCCAACTGAACTTTTTAATATTAAGTATTCCAAGGCCAAGCACGGTAGCTCATGTCTATAATCCCAGCACTTTGGAAGGCTGAGGTGGGCGGATCATTTGAGCTCAATATTTGAGACCAGCTTAGGCAACATGGCAAAACCTCATCTGTACAAAAAAACCAAAAAAACAAAAATCAGTTGGGCATGGTGGTGCGGCGCCAGTAGTCCCAGGTACTCAGAAGGCTGAGGTGGGAAGATTGCTGGAGTCCAGAAGGTGAAATGTGTTAGTCCATTTTCACACTACTGATAAAGACATACCCAAGACTTGGAAGAAAAATAGGTTTAATGGACTCACATTTCTACGTGGCTGGGGAGGACTCACAATCATGGCTGAAGGTGAAAGGTGCTTCTTACATGGCAGCAGCAAGAGAGAATGAGGCAGAAGCGAAAGCAGAAACCCCTTATAAACCCATCAGATCTTGTGAGACTTATTCACTACCACAAGGACAGTATGGAAGAAACTGCCCCCGTGATTCAATTATGTCCCACCTGGTCACTCCCACAAGATGTGAGAATTATGGGAGTACAATTCAAGATGAGATTTGAGTGGGGACACAGGGCCAAACCATTTCACAGAGGTTGCTGTGAGCTGAGATGGCACCACTGTACTCCAGTCTGGGTGACAGAATGAGACCCTTTCTGAAAAGAAAAGAGAAGAGAAGAGCAGAGCAGAGCAAGGGAGGGGAGGGGAGAGGAGGGGAGGGGAGGGGAGTTCCCAAATACGTTGAAGCTCTGTTTTGCAGAATGCGTGCATGTGTTAAAGCATCCGTATGGATGCCTTCTGTGTGGCTGCATCAGCCACATATGTATGGCTGCATCAGCCACATATGTATGGCTGCATCAGCCACATATGTATGGCTGCATCAGCCACATATGTATGGCTGCATCAGCCACATATGTCAGAAGCAGATTTACTGTGCATTGGTTACCTCTTTAGCCCATTGCATCTTGGGCAGCAACTTCTACTACTTGCACAAGTCTAGTGAGACAGAACACTTACACAAGTTAAGCAAAGCAACTTCATTTATTTATTTATTTTAGAGAGAGTGTCTTGCTCTGTAGCCCAGATTGGAGTGCAGTAGCACAATTGTAGCTCACTGTGGCTTTGAACTACTAGGCCCAAGCAATCCTCCTGCCTCAGCTTGCTGAGTAGCTGGGATTACAGCCATGAGCTACTGGGCCCACTATGCAAAGCAACTTTATCACTTACAGTTAGGCAGCAAGAGCCTAAGCCTAGCATTCACGGTGAACCAGTCCCCCAAGGCTTAGGAAATCTGCACAGGATGGATGGGATCTTATCTGCATGGTCTCTACATGACATTACAGCTGAGGGACTCCAAAAGCAGTCGATTCTGGGTTTTATACCTGGAGACAATAGATCTTGCTGAGCTAAAATGTTGCAGGAAACCCTATTTTAGTGGGGACATGAACAGAACCTAGGCTGTTCTGGACAGTTACTCCTTATCTCAAGATGTTGTGTTCCCCGCATATTTTGCAGTTATTCTGAAAACCAAAGGCCAGAAAGTGGGGAAAGAGCTGGGTTTCTAAGGGGACTTGTCCTGCAACATGGAGAGAGATATTGGATATATGTGAAGAAAGAGGCTCTGGGCAGCACCAGAATCACATTTCTGCCCAGTTTCCTTTCCCCACCTGCACCCTCCAACCAGCAACACCTAAAGTGACACACTGTGCTCTTTGGGCCCATGGAATATGAACTATTTCAGTAACAGCTCCTTGACCCCACTTTCAATATGGGCAGGAGTGTCCCATGCTGCTGTTTGTGAAGGTTTGTGTTTCAGATGGTAGAGCATCTTCTTGTCCATGTTCAGTACATGCAAGGGGAGCAGGTGTTTTCCCCTTGGAGAACCATGAAGGGCATCCTCAGACCTCACTATGCTTGGATAATGTTTTGTAGAACCCCTACTAAGGCTACCTGGGCCAAAGCTGGCCGGCATGGGGTCTTTGGTTGTCCCAGGTCCTACTGAAGGGCTGAGGTATCCTGCAGCTCCAGGCAAAGCTCTTAACAATTCAGAGCACACCAGGATGCCAAGGCACATGGAAGATCTGCTCTTAGCCATTGCTTCCGTGATGCAGATTCAAGTTTTTTCATCATCACTGTCTTCCTCTGATGGTCATGTCTGATTAATATATACCCTTTCCAACGCATAATGTTCATACCTGAACCCCAGGTGCAGCCTAATCAGCAAAGGAGACTCCCAGGAATACTCACCTCTCTTGACATAGATATTATATATATATATATATATATATATATTTTTTTTTTTTTTTTTTTTTTTTTTTTTTTTTTTTTGAGGCACAGTTTTGCTCTTTTTGCCCAGGCTGGAGTGCAATGGCGTGACCTCAGCTCACCACAACCTCTGCTTCCTGGGTTCAAGTGATTCTTCTGCCTCAGCCTCCCTAGTAGCTGGGATTGCAGGCATGCACCACCATGCCTGGCTAATTTTTTATTTTTAGTAGAGGCGGGGTTTCTCCATGTTGGTCAGGCTGGTCTCAAACTCCCAATCTCAGGTGATCCGCCCACCTCAGCCTCCCAAAGTGCTGGGATTACAGGAGTGAGCCACTGTACTTAGCTGACATAGATATTGTACTTCTAAGGTGAATTTCTGGCATCTACACAATGCTGCTGACTTGTATTACACTTCTTGAATTTTATAGACTTTAAGTGGATAAACTTGTCTGCAAACAAAGCTTCATCCGGCTTGTTGTCATATTCTGATGGGCAAGAAAGCTTTCAGTAAGGACCCCCCATGTTGCATGAATAAATGACACTTTTATTCCCAGAATAAACTTAATGAATATACTTTGAGCAGCACTGGACAACGTTGACCATTCCATTCTTTATTAATCTTTCATTTCCTTTGGCTGTCCTGACACCAACCTCTTCTGGTTCTCATCCTACCTTTCTAAGATTCCTTCTAAACCTTTTTCCTTATTCTTTGCCTACCTGTTGAATATTGACGTTTTCTATCTCTGCTTTTGTGATTTTTTCATCTGCACCCTCTTCCCCCCATGCCCGCCATTTCTACTTCCATTTGTCTATGGCGAATTCCTGAAACTGTCTCTTGCCAAAAACTCTGTTCTGAGTTCCAGACTCATTTATCCAGCTGTTCATTTTTACCTGGAGGTCTCACAAGCCCCTCAACTCACCCTGTCTAAAATTGAACTCATGATATTCCACCAACCCAAAAATATTTCACCTCAAATCATTTCTAAATTGATAAAAGACACTGCCATCTACAAGTCACAAGACAGGGAAATCATCCTCCATTCCTTTCTCTCCCTCGCCTCTCCACATCCAGTCAGCCACTAGGGATATTGACCCTGCCTCCTTTATGTCTTTCAAACCCCTTCTCCTCTCTTGCCCTTGGTCTCTGAGTTCAGTAAGGTAATGCTTGCAAGGTGTTGGCCCTGTGCCTGGCACATGGTACCTACAGCATACATGACAGCTGTTCCTGCTATTAGCAGTTGCTCCAAACCCTTGTTACCATTCACCTATACTGTCAGGAATTGTCTCCTGTTCTCATGCTTCCAGTCTTATCCCCCATTAAACCCATACCTTAAATTCCTTCAATCACTATTAATTTTTCTCATAGCATATATCTTATGATCTCTGTTCCCTGCTTACAAACCCTTTAGTGGCTCCCTATGGCCCACTGATTGAGTTTCTATGACTTCTGTTAACCATCACCTTTCCTGACCTCAGATTTTCCAGGATGGCTGACCAGCTGCTCATTTGTGCTACTGCTACGTGTACATTATCATAGTTAATCCAGGTCTCCAATCAATAAGGTAGAAACCGCTGACAGCATTTTAAATGGAAGTTTTTCCAGCATCGAAAACAAAATAAAATTGTAAGGTCCAGCCTCCAGAAATCCTGTCATAGTATCATTTTTTTTTCCAGATTGCTTCATAATTATTTCTTTAAATGTCTGCCTTCCCATTAATATGATGTGTGGGGAAAGGCCTGGGTCAGAGTCTTTGTCTCCACAGTGCCTGGCATGGTGCCTGATACTAAGTGTTTATTGAGCACCGAGCACCATTTGTGTGCCAAGGACTGCTCTAGGGTATGTGGAAACTATAAGGGACAAAATTCCTGCTCTCCCTGAGGGAAGCCTGTGCACTACCCATCACTTTCCAGTCTCTTTCCTACCCAGAGGCTGATGTTTTTCACTGCATTTTCTGTGATTAGTAACATAAAGAGGGAAAAATCATTCAGAGAGAAAATATGAACTGTCAGATGAGAATGAAATTATAAGTGGTAAGAGGAGAATTAAATTAAGAGCAGTAAGCATCATGGATTTATAAAAACAAGTCATGTCAGACAAACTTAATTGCTTTTCCTGATAGAATTACCAAATTAAGGGATGGCGGGATACAATATCCTGAGAGCAGTTTCCTTCAACGACCAGGTAATGAATATTATTTTTGAAGTTAGCAGAGCCTTTTGAAATAGAATCAATTGAAATTGTACCAAATGAATTCAAATTGACTTTGATGTGAGTCTGGTTCACTGACTTGACAACAGATTGGAGAGGAGAAAAACTAAGGCAACTACAGACAATATGGTGCCGAGCTTCAAGACACTGCCTAGCAGAAGCGTGGGGATCCTTATTCAGATGGATTTATCACAATCATTATTGGAGTCAAAGAATGATTTTTGTGGCATATAAAAGACATCAAGAGAAAATCACAGTACTTGGGGGAAATCACTGCATGGAGCACAGAAATGAGATGCTTCTACACTATCATTACAACAGTGTGGCCCTTGGAGTGATAATAACCAATATCTTGCATAGTGCTTTAAACCTCTGCTACCCAAGGTATAAGTCTGCAGACAGCAGGAGCATGGGGGAGCATCTAGGAGCTTCTTAGAAATGCAGAGTCTCAGGCCTCACCCCAGTGAATCTGAGTCTGCATTGTAACAAAATCCCAGATGATTTGGATGCACGTTAAAGTTTGAGATGCATTGCTGGATTTATTGTATATTATCCTATACAATTTGATTTTTAGATCTTTCTCAGAGGGGCGAGACTTTGTGTTGATCTAAAAAATCAGGGATTCAGCCCCAGTCTTAGCAATTCCGTTATTTACTCTTTCCACCTTCCTTAAAATCAAACATATGAAGCTGATGAAGTTGGTCCCTTGGGGAAGTTACTTAACCTCAGTGGGCCGCACTGTGTTTATCTGTAAACAGGAGCTAACAACCTGGGCACCATTACAGTGTTTTTACACGCCATATGTGTATATAATACTTTCGCGTCTTTTAACATCACTGAGTATATTATTATTCCCATTGCACACATATGGACACTGACATTTGGAGTGTTTATGTAATTGGCCTAAATTCGTATTTTATTAAACAGCAGATCCAGGATTTAAACCTAGGTCTGTCCGACTCCCAAAGCCACGTTATTTCATATACAGTATGAAAAGGGCTGTATCATAGCTATGAGTGACAGAGATTTCAGAAGCTGGGGCCAAGAGAGGGGTTTAGTTAGGAAATATTTGTTGAGGACCTATGACATTGTAAGAACCCCTGAGAATATGCATTAGGGAATAAAACAGAACTGGGCCCTGCTTTGTTAAGTTTATAATCTAATGGAGATGGAAAATTTGTGTGTGTGTGTATGTGTGTATTTTGAGGCAGGCGATATTGCCTGCAAGCTTTTTTGTTGGGATAATGCAGACATTAAGGATGATGGAAAATTGCTGTTAACTCTAAGCAACTGGATAATTTTTAGAAGTAAGGGCATGGAAACAGATAAAAATATATAACATGCTAGTGAACTGTTAATGACAAACTTTTAGCCAACCACTTTGCCTCTTTAAAATTTCTTCCAACCTTATTTAAAAAAAAAACGTATAGGACCCTTAGAGAATTCTATTATTCCCTGTATGCCAATAAGAGCTTTGGAAAGAAAAGGTAAAGCAAGAGATTAAAATGCCATCTCTTTTATCACTGACCTTGGCCTAATATCTAGGTCCCACTCTCTTAGGTATTCAGATTGAATTAAGAGAAAGATACTTGTCTTCTGTGTGAGGCTGGTCTCCAGAAAACTTCTTGGTGACAAGTATTACAGAAATTCAAGAGGCCAGAGAGTTCTTACTGGAGAGATGGTACATTGAAAAATCTGAAATTGACCAGGCACAGTGGCTCACTCCTGTAATCCCAGCACTTTAGGAGGCCAGGTGGCTGGATCACTTGAGGCCAGGAGTTCAAGACCAGCCTGAGCAACATGGCAAAACCCCCATCTCTACAAAAAATACAAAAAACCAGCTGAACATGGTGGTGCATGCGTGTAGTCCCAGCTACTCAGAAGGCGGAGGTGGCAGGATCACCTGAGCCCTGGGAGGTCAAGGCTACCATAAGCCGTCATTGCACCACTACACTTCAGCCTGGGTGGACAGAGCAAGACCCTGTCTCAAAAGAAAAAAAAAAGAAAAATCTGAAATGAAGCATCACCCCAAAGCATCTCTTCTAGTAAACTCTCCATCGTCCCTCCAGTTTTAGCCTAAATGTCCCTTCCTCAAAGAAGGCTTTTCTGATCCAGATCTGGTTAGGAGAATCAGAATTGGTGTCTGCTAAATGTTCCTGGGCAGCGTTCGTTTTTCCTTCAAAGCCCTCATCCAATTGTGATGGGTTTTTTATATCCCTCTGTCTCTCCTAACTCTCGGCTCTGTGAGGGTAGAGCCTGTGTCTCTTGTAATGAATGCTGTATCCCCAGGATCTAGCAGAGTGCGAGGCATATAGTAGGTGCTTAGAGTGTTACGTCAATGATTCAGTAGTCATGCTATTCACATATAAACATCAGATTTTTTTTTTTTTTTTTTTTTTGAGATAGAGTCTTACTCTGTCGCTCAGGCTGGAGAGCAATGGTGCAGTCTCGGCTCACTTCCACCTCCCGGATTCAAGAGATTCTCCTGCCTCAGCCTCCCGAGTAGCTGGGATTACAGGCACCTGCCACCACGCCTGGTTAATTTTTTTTTGAAACGGAGTCTTGTTCTGTCGCCAAGGCTGGAGGGCAGTGGCGCAATCTCTGCTCACTGCAAGCTCCACCTCCCGGGTTCACACCATTCTCCTGCCTCAGCCTCCTGAGTAGCTGGGACTACAGGCAACCGCCACCACGCCCAGCTAATTTTTTGTATTTTTAGTAGAGACGGGGTTTCACCGTGTTAGCCAGGTTGGTTTCGATCTCCTGACTTCGTGATCCACTCGCCTCAGCCTCCCAGAGTGCTGGGATTACAGGTGTGAGCCACTGCGCCCAGCCAATTTTTTAAATTTTTAGTAGAGATGGGGTTTCACCATGTTGGCCAGGCTGGTCTCGAACTCCTGACCTCAAGTGATCCACCCACCTCAGTCTCCCAAAGTGCTGGGATAAAAGGTGTGAGCCACGTGCCCGGCCCAACATCTGATATTTTTTAAAGTACATTTTTACCCATTTTAAATGTGGTGCGATAAATCTCTTTTATTATTATTATGTTTTGTATGTGGTAAAACATACATAACATAAAATTTACCATCTTCACTATTTTAAAGCATACAGTTTGGTGATACTGAGTACACTCACATTGTTGTGCAACCGTCACTACCATTCACCCATAGAATTTTTTTCATTTTGCAAAACTGACACTCTGTACATATTACAAAATAACTCCCAATTTCCTTCTCCTCCCAGCCCCTGGCAACCATCATTCTACTTTCTTTCTGTCTCTATGAATTTGAATACGCTAGGTATCGCATGTAAGTGGAATCATACAGTATTTTTTCTTTTCTTTTCTTTTTTTTTTTTTTGAGATGGAGTCTTGCTCTGTCACCCAGGCTGGAGTCCAGTGGCGCCATCTCAGTTCACTGCAACCTCCGCCTCCTGGGTTCAAGCGATTCTCGTGCCTCAGCCTCCTCCTGAGTTGCTGGGATTACAGGCACCCACCACCACGCCCAGCTAATTTTTTGTATTTTTTAGTAGAGACGGGGTTTCCTCAAGTTGGCCAGGCTGGTCTTGAACTCTTGACCTCAAGTGATCCACTCACCTCGGCCTCCCAAAGTTCTGGGATTACAGGTACCTGGCCACAGTGTTTTTTCTTTAAAGGCCTTTTATCTTTCTGAATTGGTAAGGGACACAAACTTATGTGGTCTTGTTTGGTAGAGTGAGGTTCTTAAGACTCTGGTTCAAAGAGAACTCTGGTTATTCTTGGCCTATTTGTATTTATAGAATCAGAGATTAATAGAAGAGGAAGAGATGTAACAGATCATCTACTTCAGACTTTTAAGTCCCAAGTATAAGATTTATTGCTAGACTGAAATTCAAATGGTGCAGGAATGGTGAACCCAGTATTTCCCCCTGTCTGTCAACACACAGAATGTTGTAATCCAAGGCAATGCGATTAAGATAGTGGTTCACCCAAACATTACTTATTTTCACATCTTATCAAGGCTGCCAGTGTAGTATTGGAGGGAAAGCGCAGAATCAACCCAAGACACACAAATAAGAAATAAAAACAGGATGAATGTGGCAGACATCCTTGGGTGGCCATTTAATACCTGAATCTGGGTCACAGTGAAGGGACTGGCTCTAGTCTCTGACCTAACAAGTCTGGTCAATTTACATGATTTCTGTCTCTGCTTTAGCTGGAAGATACTCACCAAACAAACAAACAAACAATGAATCTTGATGGTTTGGAGGCAACAGAGAGGGAGAGGCCTTGCAAAAATTCAGATCCGCACATGCAACATCTCTTGGCAGGTCAGTGAATTGGCAACTAACAGCAGTACAGTAAGACTTCTGAGACAAATATTCAGATTAGTATCAATACGACTCAAATGATCCTCCTGTGTGTTGCAGGGAGGAGGAGGGGGAGAGGTAGAAGTGTTCATATTGGCTAAGTAACATGGCCAGGGGCTAAAATGGGAGTCTCCTTTGAGGCTTTAAGCATCACCAGATTCTGAGGAGCATGCAGAGCAAAGAACTAAGACCCCAAGTCTTGCAACCTACTTTGGGACATGGGAAGGGGTGCAAAATTTAAGGAGGGATGCAGATCATTATTGGAACCAGTAATTTGAAAAGTAAGGGATTAGGAAGCAGCAGTTCAAGCATAAGCAGGCAGAGGTCTGGGACAAGAGCCAGGCCTGGGGTGTTTGTGACCATGGCCTAGGTATGGGCCATACCGACAGGCTTAAAGGTCTAGGCATAGGAAGACATACTTTGTGCAAATGGCTAAACAGATTGCATTTATTTGACTATATAGATTTGTTCATGTAGACTATGTAGATTTAACTGTGTAGATTTGTCACGATCTTCTTTCCCTAAAACCTGCTTCCTCCATATCTTAGATGTTGGCCAAAACTTTGTGGCCAGCCTGGTATCCTGATTACAGATCAACCACCTGGATGCCAAACAGTGTACCTGTGGGAACTTTTGCAAGATGTGCTCTCTACTCCCAATGATTTGGCCTGGAATTAGAAATGTGAACTCCACTTTGAGAATTTTGCAGGTGTCTGGGAAGCGTTGGGTCGCGTACAAAACCATTCTCATATCTTCAACACACATTTGTCTTTTACTTATGCAGAGATGATAATGGGCTGCCATTAGTTCCTTCAACTTCCTTTGACTATTGAAAGAAATAGATCTATTATAGAGTTTGTTGAGAATCTTTGTAGTCCAAGTTCAAGTAAAAACACATTATATCACCGATAAAATGGTTTCAGAAATCAGTGGACAAATTTATGTTAGTTTTTGCAAACTCAGGTCCCACTGCCAGGCCAGGTAATGCTTTCCTTCTTGGATCCCATGTTGTGTGCTTCAGTCTGAATAACATTAAAAATATTTCTCTTAGCAGGATGCGGTGGGGTTGTTTTCTTTTTTAATTTCAAATAACACCACTCCTTGAACTGGGAACAAACAATTCACTTGCAGCTCGGCTCTGCTTTTATTTGTAATTTTCACATAAATCAACTTATATGAAAATGTATTCATAATTTGAGCTTTCTCTATAGCGATAAAATGTTTCTGCTTCTGTGGTAGAAAATAGCTTATTATGCAAACAACATTGCCACTCTTACATTATGCATGGGATTTACCTGGAGAACATCACAAAAGCTTCAGGAAAAAAAAAAAGCCAGGGAGGGTGTAGTAGGGTGCTTCGTTTACTGCACCATTTACCTATAATAATTAGCTACAAATGAATAATATCTGTATTTAGCAACTTATTTAATATTGCTTTGGTTAATTCAGTGAAACAATGGAGAAAAAGAAAAAAATACAAGGGAGGTCTCCTGACAAATGGTGCCTTTCAGGATGTCAGCTCCATGAAAAATGAGATCTGGTGGTTTCAAACTTAGGCCAGTGGTGGTGAGTAATTAATGGCCAACTCATTTGAACTTGTGTGCTTGATCTAATTTGGGATATTGGGAGTTCACACTGATTTGCCTTTAAAAAGAATGTCACTGTCAAATAAGGTGATTGTGTAAGATTGATATGGAGAACTTGGACTTGGATGTACAGCACATTTTATATTTAGAGAGGCAGCAGCAAACAGTGTGATTACTAAACTTGTGTGCAATGGGACCACCATCCCGGAGAAAAAGATGGTGTGCTTTCTACATAGGATTCAAGCAGGGATCACTTTAGGCATAAATGGTTTATGATATTTATTTTTTTCAGTCATAGAACAAATATGTTTTGAGTGTCTTTTCATTGTGTTCAGGCCTGTGGATAAAACAATAATGCAATATGGCCCCTGCTCTTATGTTGCCTCCACTGTAGTTGGGGAGTGGGGCTGGCAAGCAAAGAACAAGTAGCACAAATAAATAAAATAATTGCAATAAGAATGATAAATGCTGTGAAGGAAATACACAAGGAGCATAATTCAAGGGGTTATGGAGTGGTCCAGTACCCCTGGGATATAGAGTATAATCTTTGAAAAATGATTTAACGTACCCAAATTTATCATGTGTAAATTATAAAGAAATATGTGTGCATGAATTATCATTACTTTAGGTGTTGTCAACCAACACACAGTTGCCCCTTGTGAGTCTGCCATCTTAAATCACTGGCAGTGGTCTGTTTGCTCCATCTGGACCATCCCATTTCAAAGGATCAAATACCAAGGAGATTATTCTGTAGTTGTAGCTTTCCAGCAATTCATATTTCTTCTTTGCAGGGCTTGTGGCTGCTCTATTGTGTGTTCTCCAAAGGGCAGCTTTCTTCTATTGGTTCTGCTACAGGACTTCTGCTCACCCTTGTTTAAGTCAGGATTTCAAGATCCTCCCTAGAAAGATGAAGTAGTAGTAAATGATAGACCACGCACCAGGCCTCAAATCAGAAGCCTGGTGTTCCACTCCCAGCTTTATTTCTTAATGGGTGCCTGACTTTAGTCAAGTTATATTCTTTTCAGAATACCAGCTCCTTGTCATGATTAAAAGGTATGTAACAACAATATCTTCTCTAATAATATCTAGTAATAACTCTCTAAGTTATTATGAAGTAAAATGAAAATTCATAAATTATTTAAATAATTTCATGCCACAGGGAAAACAAAGGACAGTTCATTTGTTCACTTTACAAAGCTAGGATAATCTGATAATTATATGTTCACTTATAAATGTGGATGGAAAAAGTCTGACTAAAACATTAGTTTATTGAATGTAGCATTGTATAAAATGAATGACACACCATGACTAGGAGGGTTTATTTTTGTAAGTAAAGCTATTTTGATATAAGAAAATCTACAAGTTAATAATTCTTCAAATTAAACTAAAAGAGGAAAAAGAGTAATAGGATTAAATCATTAGATGCTATAATATAATTTTGTAAAATTAAATAGCCATTCTTTTTTTAAAAACATATTTCACCTTTTATTTTAGATTTTAGGGGTACATGTGCAGGTTTGTTGCATGGCTACATTGTGTGATGCTGAGGTTTGGGATATGGATGATCCTGTCACCCAGGTAGTGGGCATCATAGCCAATCGGTAGTTTTTCAGCCCAATCCCCTCTCCTTCTCTTCTCCCTCTAGTAGTCCTCAGTGTCCCTTGTTGCCATCTTTATGTCCATGTGGACTCAATGTTTAGCTCCCACTTATAAGTGAGAATATGTGGTATTTTGGTTTTCTGTTCCTGAGTTAATTTGCTTAGGATAATGGCCTCCAGCTGCATCCACGTTGCTGTAAAGGACATGATTTTTTTCTTTTTCATGGCTGTGCAGTATTCCATGGCAAAAATGTGCCATATTTTCTTTAATCCACCATTTATGGGCACCTAGGTTGATTCCATGTCATTGCTATCATGAATAGTGCCACGATGAACATATGTGTGCATGTGTCTTTTTGATAGAATGATTTATTTTATTTTGGATAATAGCCAGTAATGGAATTGCTGGGTCAAATAGTAGTTCTATTTTAAGTTCTTTAAGAAATCTCCAAACTGATTTCCACAGTGACTGAACAAATTTACATTCCCACCAACAGTGTATAGGCATTTCCTGACTAGTGTGAGATTGTATCTCCTTGCGGTTTTGATGTTCATTTCTCTGATGATTAGTGATGTTGAACATTTTTTTCATATGTTTTTTGGCCACTTGTATGTCTTCTTTTCAGAAGTGTCTGTTTATGTCTATTGCCCTTTTTTCCCCCCTCTTTCCCAGTTACATGAGAAAGGAAATGTTGACCATTTTTAAATGGGGTTATTTGTTTTTTTTTCTTTTCTTGTCGATTTGTTTAAGTTCTTTACAGATTCTGGGTATTAGATTTTTTTTCTTTTTCTTTTTGAGATGGAGTCTGGCTCTGTCACCCAGGCTGGAGTGCAGTGGCACAATCTTGGCTCACAGCAACCTCTGCCTCCCAGGTTCAAGAGATTCTCCTGTCTCAGCCTCCTGAGCATCTGGGACTACAGGTGTGTGCCACCATTACAATTTTGGTAATTTTATTAGAGATGGGTTTCATCATATTGGTCAGGCTGGTCTCAAACTCCTGACCTCAGGTGATCTACCCGCCTCGGCCTCCCAAAGTGCTTGGATTACAGGCATGAACTACTGTGCCTGGTCAGATTTTTTATTTTTATTTTTATTTTTTTGACGCAGGGTCTTACTCCATTGCCCAGGCTGGAGTGCCAGTGATGTGATCTCAATCTTCCCTTCCCGGGCTCAAACGATCATCCCACCTTAGCCTCCCTAGTAGCTAGGACTACAGGTGCGTGCCACCGCACCCAGCTAATTTTTGTATTTATTTTTTGATAGAGATGGAGTTTTGCCATGTCGCCCAGGCTGGTCTTGAACGCCTGGGCTCAAGGGATCCTCCTGCCTCAGCCTCCCAAAGTGCTGAGATTACAGACATGAGCCACCACACCTGACAAAATTCGTAGGAATAATTTGATAAGATTCATAACCCCTGGCCAGGTACCGTGGCTCACACCTGTAATCCCAGCATTTTGGGAGGCTGAGGTGGGTGGATCACCTGAGGTCAGGAGTTCAAGACCAGCCTGGCCAACATGGTGAAACCCCGTCTCTACTAAAAATGCAAAATATTAGCCAGGCGTGGTGGCAGATGCCTGTAATCCCGGCTACTCAGGAGGCTGAGGCAGGAGAATCGCTTGAATCTTGGGAGGAGGAGGTTGCAGTGAACCAAGATCACACCATTGAATTCCAGCCTGGGCAACAAGAGCGAAACTCTGTCTCAAAAAAAAAAAAAAAAAAAAAAAAGAAAAGAAAAGAAAAAGAAAAAGTTAAAAAAAAAAAAAAGATTTGTACCCCTCTAAAAAAACCTTTAAAAATCATATTGGATACATGGAGAAATGTATAATCATTGACATGAATCACTCAAAACTGTAAACTTTTCCGTTTTTTCAAAATCAGTAAATACATATTTGCAGTTACATTGAAAATCTTAATGGAAATCTTAAAATAGTTGAGAAAATTATGCAAAAGAGGAATAAGAAATACCTTACTGGATAAAAGCAACTTTAGGGCCGGGCGTGGTGGCTCACGCCTGTAATCCCAGCACTTTGGGAGGCCGAAGCGGTGGATCACTTGAGATTGAGAGCTCAAGACCAGCCTGACCAACATGGAGAAAACTTGTCTCTACTAAAAATACAAAATTAGCTGGGTGTAGTGGCGCATGCCTGTAATCCCAGCTACTTGGGAGGCTGAGGCAGAAGAATCGCTTGAACCCGGGAGGTGGAGGTTGCGGTGAGCCAAGATCGCGCCACTGCACTCCAGCCTGAGCAACAGGCTCCTCTAATCAGGTAACATTTTTCCAAATATACTCCAGGAACTAAGACTTCAGAGTCCTAAATGTCCAGATCTTCACATCCCAAGTATTTCTCTTCAGACTCAAATGATCAATGTCAAAAAAAATTACATTAGACAATGAGAACAATTTATGAAACTTAGATTAAAAAGCCCCTTGGTTGTGAAGTGATGTGATCCAAGCCCCTTGGATGTGAAGTTAGCCTCCACAAGGAAGAAACTTAGGACCTATGAAATTCTTAAAGGACACGCCAGTCTCACAGCTTGTGATGCTGTGATGTAAGGAGACTCACATCTCCCGAATTAAAACTCAGCTCTCATTCCACTGCCCCCATGCTACCTCGCAATACAGGCAACAGAGGCTAAGCTTATTCCAAATGGAAATGTTTTTTTCACCTATGAATTTATTTACAGGCTATTGTAATGAACCGTAAGTATCACACAGCCCTGAAAATGTTCTGCTGTTTTAAACTCTTAGTTTTCAAGATAGAGTAAACAGAAATTTTCATAGGCTTGTAATGACCACATCCTGCAAGACCTGGCATGACTCTTAAAGTCAAACTGATGCAACTTCTACCCATTCCATTTTACATTTTACTGCCATCCAAGCAAAAATTAGGAACAGTTTGCAGTCCAGTGTGAACTAGAAGCCTCCTGGTCCAACGCCACTGTTCCCTAGGTGTCTGACGGAAGGCAAGTTATTTAGGAGAGGCAAGCTGGCGGAATGGACAAAGCACACACTTAGGAATTAGGGAGCAGCTGTAGTTTATGACTTTGTGTGTCTCTGTTTGCAAGGCTTAGAAGTGTGTAGATAATGATCACAAGCACTTTCTGTTGTTTGCAACCTGTGAACAAATGCCAGCAACTGACTGACTGGCTGAGCTGGATGGGTCCCCCAGAGGATGAGTCGCTGGCAGCTGTTCCTGGTGTATCTTCATGCATAGTTACTTGTGATAGAAGAAATAAAATTGGAGCAAGAGAACAACTTGGCTTCATTCCTTTGGTGCTGGGAAAGGGTTGTGTCTTGAACTCATCTGTCTGTATCCTGTTAAGAGTAGCTCAGATGTAAATTTCAAATTAAATAAGAACGTCTAAGAGAATGCATTATGAACTCAGTGCTCAATGAACAATATAAAAATTATTGCAGTCAACGGAGTTAATTTTACTCTGGGGATGAGTTTATATTTTTTTCTCTTTAAGCATGCTTGGAATTCAGTCCTGGGAGTCAAATATTGACATTTACAAGATGACTTCTTATACTATATGTCAATGAGAATGAGTGACTCTAACTGCACACGACAGTTGGAACAAATCTCGGAAAGATAATGTTTAGCCAAAGAAGCCAGACGCAAAAGAGTACATTCTGTGATTCTATTTACAGAACATCCCAAAACAGGCAAAATTCATCAATGGTGTGAGAAGTCAGGAAAATGATTGCCCACGGGGGCAGGAGTGACACAGGAAGGAACAGGGAGGGCTAGGGGTGCTGGACAGCTGAATGTGATCAATTTCCTTTTCTTTCTTTCTTTTTTTTTTTTTTTTGAGACGGAGTCTTGCTCTGTTGCCCAGGCTGGAGTGCAGTGGCACAATCTTGGCTCACTGCAACCTCTGCCTCCTGAGTTCAAGCAATTCTCCTGTCTCAGCCTCCCGAGCAGCTGGGATTACAGGTGCCCACTACCATGCCCGGCTAAGTTTTGTATTTTTAGTAGAGATGGAGTTTCATCATGTTGGCCAGGCTGATCTCAAACTCCTGACCTCAAGTGATCTGCCCATCTTGGCCTCCCAAAGTGCTGGGATTACAGGCATGAACCACCACATCCTGCCAATTTCTTGATCGAGGTGCTGAGTACATGAGCATGTTCAGTTTTTTTATTATTATTATTTATTTTTGTTGTTGTTTTGAGATGGAGTCTCGCTCTGTCGCCCAGGCTGGAGTGCAGTGGCACGATCTCGGCTCACTGCAAGTTCCGCCTCCCGGGTTCACGCCATTCTCCTGCCTCAGCCTCCCGAGTAGCTGGGTCTACAGGCACGCACCACCACGCCCGGCTAATTTTTTGTATTTTTTAGTAGAGAAGGGGTTTCACCATGTTAGCCAGGATGGTCTCGATCTCCTGAACTCGTGATCCGCCCACCTCGGCCTCCCAAAGTGCTGGGATTACAGGCATGAGCCACTACGCCCAGCCGCATGTTCAGTTTTTAAAAATCTCATCAGCCTGTACACTTATGGTGAGTATACTTTTCTTATGTATGTCAATAAAAAGTAAAAACAAAAAAATCAATTTATTGTGCCCTTCTTACCTTCTGTTCCTTTAATTGGCATCAAGTGTCCCTGGTAGATGGCAAACATTCTTCCTCCTCCATCCCACTTCCATCCTATGGGTAAACCTTTAATAACGGCTATAATTGATTAATATTAAACTGGAGACCTTGAATGCTTAGAGAGAGTTCATTTATTATAGTCTTTTCTACCTAATATTTACTGAGGGACAGCCTGATAGAACAGGTGCAGAGAGTTTGAAATAAATGTTAGGCATTAGGAAAATAAGGCCCATTAACCCCACACAGTGAAGGGTGGTGTAATTATAAGTAAAAAGTCGACTTTCACCCTCTTCACAAATTTGTGGAGGCCTGGTCATCTAACCAGGCGTTTAATCTCTGTCGTGGGTAGTTTGTTCGTTTATTCTGTTTAGAGGCAGAACATTGATTGGGAAACCTCTGGAGATCTTTTCTGGCCTTTTGGTTTCAGATAATTAAGTCTATTAGGGGTGATACATATGAATAGCTAAGCCATACAACTTTTCAAGCATGGTTAGGAGATGAGGACAATGTTCTCAAACAAGTAAGACCTTCAGCCTCCTGGGGCTGCTAGTGAGACCACTGCTGCTTGTTCTTCAGGAGCAGGGACAAAGCAGAGATTACACGGGGATGAACGAAGATGCAATCTGCATGATTGGCCCCTCAGAACATCTTCAGGCTCGGTGGCGTCTTTTCAGTTCCTGTCCCCCCACCTTCCTCCTGAGGCCACCCCCGCTGCTCATGGCCACACAAATTTCTTATTTCACCCCCATTTCTGTTGTGATCTCCTAGTACCCACCCCCTGGACCAAACCATCTCTTGCCACTGCATTTCATTCCCAGGTGCCATTTTGGACCACTCCTCTCTTTGAGGGATGGCATCCACCATTTAGCACTTTCCTTACGTCACCGTGTCTCCTTTCTCCAAGAAGATTCTATCTCAGATTACCTTGAAAAGTTTCCTAACTAGCGATCTTACTGCCTCTTTTCCATGGATCACTGACTCTTAGCTGGCCTTAAAAGGACAAAGAAAGGCCAGGCGCGGTGGCTCATGCCTGTAATCCCATCCCTTTGGGAGGCGGAGGAGGGCAGATTACTTGAGGTCAGGAGTTTGCGACCAGCCCGGCCAACATGGCGAAACCCCCTCTCTACTAAAAATACAAAAATTAAACGGGCGTGGTGGCATACGTCTGTAATCCCAGCTACTTGGGAGGCTGAGGCATGAGAATTGCTTGAACCAGGTGGAGGTTGCAGTGAGCCGAGATTGCACCACTACACTCCAGCCTGGGCGACAGAGTGAGACCCTGTCTCAAAAAAAAAAAAAAAAAGAAAGAAAGAAAAGAAAAGAATACATTTTCTCATTAAAAAAAAAGTGCTAGTCTTTCTTTAGCATGCCTCAGTTCAAATGTTACTTCCTTCTAGAACACTCTCTAACCTCCCTTTCTAAAGTGAGTTCATCATTTTCATCATATCACCTTTGTTTCTTTTCCTAATTACTACTGAAATGATCTTATTTGTTTACGTTTGCTGTCTAATTCTCTACTTCCTCACGAATGTCATCTCTTTGAAGAAAGCCTTACCTATCTTATTCACTGTAATATGCTAATGTGAACAGGACTTTGCACCATGATAGGACTCAATTAATATTCCTTTTTTTTTGAGACAAGGTTTTGCTCTGTCACCCAGGCTGCACGGCCAGTGGCACAATTGCAGTTGCCACTCACTGCAACCTCAAACTCCTAGACTCCAGCAAGCCTCCCATCTTAGCCTCCCAAGTAGCTGGGACCACAGGCATGAACCACCACACCCGGCCAATTTTTAATTTTTTATAGAGATGGAGTCTTGCTATGTTTCCCAGACTGGCCTTAAACTCCTGGCCTCAAGTGATCCTCCCACCTCAGCCTCCCAAAGTTGGAGTTACAGTGTAAGCCACTGTGCCTGGCCAATGTTCTTTAAATGAGCAAATGAGTCATTAAATACACTCTAAAGCTTGAAGAAAGTTTGAGTGACTCCCACTTGGGGTATAGTATATGAAAGTTAAAATAGCCTTAATTAGTGAGATAAATTCTTAGACAAGTGATTTTCTTGCAAAACCCAACTGGCCAAAAACCACAGAACACACACTTGGATTAGTTACACTGTGATGCTGATGTGAACTTTCTTGGGATCATTGTCAATAACTGGCCCGTGATGGAGGGAGATGGTACTTCCAAAGTCCAGCTTCTGGTTCCTCACTCTGGAGAGAAGTGTGGCTTTTAGCTAGCCGAGTTGGGAAGGCCTGCAAGGTTAATCCTGAGTTAAGCTTTAGAATCTGACTCCCCAGGGAGACCTAGGAAAAGCTAAGATTTTACATTAATATGTAACCAAAACTTAAACTCATATTTCAGCAGCAAAGAATAGTAAATAATGTATTGCTTCATGAAGATTTGCTTAGTTTATTTACTTACATTATTTATAAGTTATGTTGGGAATAGACTTGGCCTGCTCCGCTTTGTTCACAGTAACATTCCATAAATTTAACAGCAAGCAATAAAATAGCATTGATTCCAAAGTGAACTCATAGCTTCCTATAACATCAAACATAAAAGCTGTGTTACAATGATAAATACTAAATCTTTAAAATATCTTTAAAATATCATTGGCTTTTTACTACTATTACTTATGCAGTATGTATTTCAGATTTTCATATTCAGCATTGTACTTCTTTGCATGTGAATTATGTCCTGAAGCTTTTGGTGCCATCTATATAAAACAGACGTTTTGAACTTTTGGATGAGTGGCAGAAGAACTTGATTCTGATTCAAAACGTCATTCTAAGTTGTCTACACAATTTCAGGAAGAGAATAAATGGCAAAAAAAAAAAAAAACAAAACAAAAAACAAAAAAACAAAACTTGGCCTTTTTGTTTTTCTATGAGTGAGAAGTTCAAGCAATCCAGGCAAAAAAGTGGGAGCTGAACAGAAAAGTCTTCTATTCTTCCTGTGATAAGAAACATCCTTGACGGGCGCAGTGGCTCATGCCTGTAATCCCAGCACTCTGGGAGGCCGAGGGGGTCTGATCACGAGGAAGGAGATAGACACCATCCTGGCTGACACGGTGAAACCCCGTCTCCACTAAAAAAATATACAAAAAAAAATTAGCCGGGCATGGTGGTGGGTGCCTGTAGTCCCAGGTACTCGGGAGGCTGAGGCAGGAGAATGGCGTGAACGCGGGAGGCGGAGCTTGCAGTGAGCAGAGATCGCGCCACTGCACTCCAGCCTGGGTGACAGAGCGAAACTCGTCTCAAAAAAAAAAAAAAAGAAAGAAAGAAAAAGAAAAAAAAAAAAGGCTGGGCGTTGTGGCTCACGCCTGTAATCCCAGCACTTTGGGAGGCCAAGGCGGGTGGATCACGAGGTCAGGAGATCGAGACAATCCTGGCTAACACGGTGAAACCCCGTCTCTACTAAAAATACAACAACAACAAAAAATTAGCTGGGCGTGGTGGCGGGCGCCTGTAGTCCCAGCTATTCGGGAGGCTGAGGCAGGAGAATGGCGTGAACCCGGGAAGTGGAGCTTGCAGTGAGCCAAGATCATGCCACTGCCCTCCAGCCTGGGCGACAGAGCAAGACTCCGTCTAAAAAAAAAAAAAAAAAAGAAAAGAAAAGAAATGTCCTTGTTTTCTTGCTTGGCTTGTCCTAGAGTTTTCTTAAGGTTCTGAGGTCTCTCCATGGCTTCATATTGGTCTGATGGAATCCAATACAGGGGTTACCTTGCAGTGAATGAGATATAGGTATGGAGAAATGTTAAGGTCTGGATCTTGGAATTAGGTAGATCTGGGCTCAAGCGCTGGCTCTGCTTGTTAATATAAGTTGTGTGTCCTTGGGCCATTGACTTAACCATTTGTGCCGCAATTTTCTTGTCTGTAAAACAGAGACACAAATGTAGGTATTAGGTATAATACGTTATATCTAAAAACGTAGTGAGGATCCAATAAGATAATATTTATCGAGCGCAATCTCTGACACATACTGAGGGCCTGTAAATGGGCTGATACAGAGGAGGTAAAGGAATCCTGGCTGTGTAACTAAAACAAGATTTGCAAATTATCTGACATTTATGATGGAAATAGCTTATTTGAAATGGTCATAATTATACCTTGAAACCTCACCCTAACACTATTTAGTATAAGGCATGTCTGTCTTGGACCGTTTTCAAGGAAATATTTTTAAACTGGTTTAACAAAAAGACCTTGTCATAAAGCGGATTTATGCATGTCTGTTTCTATGGCAAATGCTTGAGAGCAGTGTGAATATATTTTAAAAACACAATCTGTGATCTAGGTGAGTCTGAGCGTTGGATGATTCTCTCTCTCTTTTTTTCCACTATGAAGGCACAGCTGTGTTTTCAGTGTAGCTGTAGACTGGAACAGGGATGAGATGGGGGGGATGCAAGCCCAGGGAGGGGTGGAAAGTGAGGAGGGCTGCACGTGGCTCCAAAATGGAACCAGTTAAAGCAAGCCTCACTTTATGGGCCACCACTCTCCACCCTGCACATCGGGTAGGTCTGTTTTTGACAGGCAGATTGGAAAGCAGTCACTCAGACGGTTAGATCCCCCTTGTGAGGTGACCTAAATTACAGCCTCAGTGTGCTGAGACACAGGGGATTTGTTACAAAATTATTTTCTATCTCTTATGACATCCTCAAGACTTATTTAATCCTCTCTCAAAGTTTCAAGAATACATAAGAATTATGGTATCTTGTTGGGGAGGATCTCTTTTTTTAAAATTTAACCTTTTAATTTGAATTTTTTCAGCCCTACTGAAAAGTTGCAAGAGTGATAAAATCAGTTGTCTTCACCTAGATTGATCCATTGTTAGTATTTTGCCACATTTGCTCTATAGATGCATGTCTATGATATGATACATGATATGTAACAAATTCTATTTTTTGCAGAACCCTTTGAGAATAAATTGCAGAGATCATAATGGTGTCAGCAAATATTTTCTAATAATATTAAGTGCCTTGGCTGGGCATGCTGTAATCCCAGCACTTTCGGAGACTGAAGCGGGCAGATCACCTGAGATCCACTGAGATCAGGAGTTCGAGACCAGCCTGGCTAACATGGTGAAACCCCGTCTCTACTACAAATACAAAAATTAGCCAGGTGTGGTGGTGGGCGCCTGTAATCCCAGCTACTTGGGAGGCTGAGGCAGGAGAATTGCTTGAACGTGGGAGGGGGAGGTTGCAGTGAGCTGAGATTGAGCCATTGCACTCCAGCCTGGGCAACAAGGGTGAAACTCCATTTCAAAAAAAAAAAAAAAAAGAATATTAAGTGCATCAACATCATAAACTTATCAAATCTGGGATATTTCACATTGATTCAAGGCTATTCTTTTTTTTTTTTTTTTTTTGAGACAGAGTCTTGCTCTGTGGCCCAGGCTGGAGTGCAGTGGTGCCATCTCGGCTCACTGCAAGCTCCGCCTCCCGAGTTCACGCCATTCTCCTGCTTCAGCCTCCCAAGTAGCTGGGACTACAGGCGGCCGGCACCATGCCCAGCTAATTTTTTGTATTTTTAGTAGAGACGGGGTTTCACCGTATTAGCCAGGATGGTCTTGAACTCCTGATCTGATGATCCACCCAGCTTGGCCTCCCAAAGTGCTGGGATTATAGGCATGAGCCACCGTGCCTGGCCAAGGCTATTTTTAAATATACCTTCCACATTCAAATTTTTACCAGTTATGCCAGAAGTGTCCTTTCTAGCAACTGTTTTTTTTCCATTCCAGGGTCATACTTTTTTTTTCTTTCTATTTTTTTTTGAGACAGAGTTTCCCTCTGTCACTCAGGCTGGAGTGCAGTGGCGTGAACTCGGCTCACTGCAACCTCTGCCTTCCGGGTTCAAACGAGTCTCCTGCCTCAGGTTCCCACGTAGTTGGGATTACAGGCGTGCACCACCATGCCTGACTAATTTTTGTATTTTTAGTAGAGACGGGGTTTTGCCATATTGGTCAGGCTGGTCTCAAACTCCTGACCTCAAGTGATCCAAATGCCTTGGCCTGCCAAAGTACTGGGATTAAAAAGGTGAGCCACCGCGCCAGGCCCCAGGATCATACATTCTTTAGTCTCCTTTAATCTGCAACCATTCCTTGGTCTTTCTTTTTTAGTATTTCATGAGATTGACAGTTTTGTAGAGTACAAGCCCCTGATGTTCCCCCAATTTTGGTTTGTCTGATTGTTTTCTTATGATTTGTTTCAAGTTATGCATTCTTGCCAGGAATACCACGGAAAAGATGTGTCCTTCTCAGTGCCACTTTGGAGGGAATACGCAACGTCAGTTCGAAAATGTTCATGGGCATTAGAATATATCTTTCATTGTTTTCCTTCTTATTTGTTAAAATGAAGACTACAGAGAATTTCTTACTTGGAAATTCTCCTTGAAAATCTTACTACATGAAACAATAGAGCCCTAAAACCTGCCATGTTTTTTGGAAAATGGTCATAGATTCTAGATTTAGCTTTCTAGTCTTTATCACAAAATACAATGGTGCCGATGTGTTTGAATGTTTCAATATCTCAGGTACTTCTCTAAGAGTCTTTGTTATCAGGAGAATTCAATTGTGTTGGATATCTGAGGGGGCTAATTAATGACCCTTCCTCTTCTACAGGCTCTTGACCAATTGAGATGCTGATCAGCTTTATTAGTAGCAATGCTGGAGAATGTGGCTAAGCCTTCTGCCTCCCCCTCCAAAACACAACCTTCCTTACCCTCCCATTCCTGACCTAACCATCCTCAGCCCATCTTGTAAAGGTGAAGACCTGACCAGGCCTGCCCGAAGAAGGCCCGATTTGTCTGTTTATTAGCTGGGAGAGGAAAACAGTTATTCATCTCGTTGGGCACATGCAGATTTGTGAAGCTGAGCTGAGTGCAAATGTGAAGGAGTGAACCAAAGCTGGTCTCTGCTTCCTGGAGGAGGTCCTGCCTCCTGGATAACATGGCCTGTGCCTGCCCTGCCCTTTCCCATCTCTCTGTCACATGGAATGAGCCAGTGACAGAGGAGAGAGAGAAAGTACAGGTGTTCTCAATTCTCTCACCTAGCAGACAGGAGATGGTGTCTTCTCTGTGGTTTAGGTTAAGAACATGGGGGTGGAAGGAAAAGTGCTCTTCCTATGACATTGCCCGCATTTATTTCTTGGGACACACCAAGTGGGAAGGAAAATAAGAAGTCTATTTGCAAAGTGAGGTCATCTTTCTGTTGAATGCTGCAGATTACCAGGGATGTTAACTTCCCTTTTTAACTATGGAAAAACCATTGAAGAAACATTTGTCACTTTGCCAACCTCATTAGACAGTTACTGAGACAGTCTCTCCTGCACTGTTTTTTGTCTTTTTTAAAACATAGATTTTTAAAGTTACAAATTTTACAAAAAAATGATTTTCAGCTTTTTCCTCTGCTGCTCTGAGGCACCAAAGTTAACTGTTTCTTGCCCTCTGCCATTTTAACAAATCTATTCCCAAGTATCGGTGCCTCAAGCATTCATCTTTCAAACACATCATGATCGCCTGGAGCCTCTTCACCCTTCCATCCCTCCTCTCCTCCTTGGTCCCAGTCTTTTGATATTCCAGCCAGGTCCTCTCAGCCAGGTCCTGAAGAGAGGTTAGCACTACATGAGGGGAAGATTTTAGGCATATGTGGATGTACATTTGTGTGCCTGTAATTTCAAAGTCCAATATAATGATTTAAGAATTCCTCATTTAGTCAATAAATCAATCGCATTTATTATTCACTTATTGTGTGCCAAGGTTGACACAAAGAAGTACAAAGAAGGGTTCACTGAATTTAGAAAGCTTGAAAGAGTTTAGCTGGGTAGGCAAAATGAATACAACCATTTGAAAATAACTTCTGAACTGTGTGACCTTGACTGTGGGTACTGAGGTAGTCCAGAGAGTGGAAAGATGAATGTGGACTGGAGTATCTGGGGAGAGCTTCGTGGAGGAGGCAGCATTTGGACTAGGCTTTGAAGGACAGGTGGTGTTCAGCAGGTGCTGGAGAGGGCCGGTGTCCTAGGCGCGGCTATGTAAGTCACACCGGCCTCCTCACTATTTCTCCCCACCGGGCTCATTCCTGACTCCGGCTGCTGCCTCTGCCTGGATGTTATCCCCATATCTGCCTAGCTTATGCCTCACCTCTGAGTCACTCTTCTAATGCCACCTGCTCCATGAGACTTACTCTGACCATCCTGTTTAAAAATGGAATCCCCCTCTGTGCTTCAAATATCCCTTATTCTGCTTTTTTTTTTTAATTTCTAAGATGTATTATTTAATTTTTTCTTTTTTCTTTTTTTTTTGAAATAGAGTTTTGCTCGTGTTGCCCAGGCTGGAGTGCAGTGGTGCCATCTTGGTTCACTGCAACCTCCACCTCCCAGGTTCAAGCAATTCTCCTGCCTCAGCCTCCCAAGTAGCTGGGATTACAGGCATGTGCCACCACGCCCAGCTAATTTTGTGTTTGTAGTAGAGACGGGATTTCACCATGTTGGCCAGACTAGTCCTGAACTCCTGACCTCTGGTGATCCACCTGCCTTGGCCTCCCAAAGTGCTGGGATTACAGGCATGAGCCACTGCGCCCGGCTCATTTAACTTTTAAAATGATGTTTGTTGTTTGTTTCCTGTCTCTCCGCCCCCAGCCTTTTCAGTTTCTAAGACACTTTATCATTTAATTTTTAAAATGATGTCTGTTGTTTATTTTCTGTCTCCCCCACTTAGAAGGTAAGTTCTATAAGGGCAGCAATTTTTGTCTGTTTTCTACCCCAGCACCTAGAAACTGGCCCAGAGTGGGTAATCAGTAAATACTTGTTGAATATATGAATGAATAAAGCTATTCCTTTCTTTCCCATACATAAAAGTTGAGGAGAGAGGGGTTCCACGGGAAAAAAAATCAGGTCATCCCTGTGAGCTCCAGACTTTTCTTTGCATGTCTAAAGGAACAGCTATTAAAGGGATGCGGCTCAGAGCTGGGCCTCTTTCTTATTTTCTGCAGGCCTGAAGATGTACAATTTGGAAGTAGGAAATGAAGGAAAGAAAGTAAGCAGTGTTCTGCATATTAATGTGACACGCTGACTCTGTTGAGAGAACAGCACTTTGAAATGTATGAGCAGTTAGAAAATGATGTCCCATCACCTTCCCAGGTTTAGATGGTGCAGATAAACTGCATTCCCTCCCTCCACCAGCTTGCCCAGCTCCTCTGCGGTAAGTCCCTCTCTACATGGTATCGCTGATGCTGGCAGCTGCACTTGGATGTCTTCTCTAATCTTCCCTCCTCTCCCTCACCCCCTGCTGCTGCCCTAGTCTTAGCATCCCTGTCAATGGTGCCGTTGCATATGCAACTGCTCAAGTACCAAACCTCCCTGTCATCCTTGATTCCTCTTGTTTCCATTCCTCACATCTCACTCCCTGGCAAGTCCTGTGAGTTCTTCCTCCAACATATACTACACCCAACACTGTTGTTCACTGTCAGTCTCCAGCCAACTCCAGGTCCCCATCTTCTCCGCTCTGGATGCTCCCAGAGGCTCCAATGGATCTTCCCGCTTCCTCTCTTGTCCCCAAGAATCCATTCTCACAGATCAGCCTGAGGGAGTGCTTTCAGAGATGTAAAGCTGATCATGCCACCTTCCTACTTAAATCCCTTTCACATCTTCACATTGCCCCACAACAAAATCTAAACTCCTTCTGAGATGGTTTGGATTTGTGTCCCCGCCCAAATCTGAGGTTGAATTGTAATCCCCAGTGTTGGAGGAGAGGACTGGTGGGAGGTGATTGGATCACGGAGGTGGATTTTCTCTTTGCTGTTCTCTTGATAGTGATTGAGTTCCCATGAGATCTGGTTGTTTAAAAGTTTGTAGCACCTCCCCCTTCGCTCTTTTCCTCCTGCTCCGGCCGTGTAAGATGGGCTAGCTTCCCCTTCTGCCATGATTGTAAGTCATGATTGTAAGTTTTCTGAGGCCTCACCAGAAGAAGCCTGTACAGCCTGCAGAACCATGAGCCAATTAAACCTCTTTTCTGTATAAGTTATCCAGTCTCAGGTAGTTTTGTATAGCAGTGTGAGAATCCACCTGGGCTGGCTCTTGCCTGCTTCTCCACTTCATCACATATCACACTCCTCCTCCTTCTCTGCATTGGCCTCATTTTCCTTCTTAGATGATGCAGAGCTCATCCTGCTTCTGGTCTTTTGCGCTTGCTTTTCCTTCTGTCTGGAATGATCTCCCTCAGAGAATTGCTGACCCCTGTTTATTAGTCAGGTAACCTACTCAAAGAACCTTTCCTAACCACTCTTACAGTGCCTTCCCCTCCACAATCTATCTTCTCTTACAACAACTAGATTTTACAAGCAGTATTATGGATCATTTTGATTATACATCTACCTCCCTACATCAATGAAGTTCCAGTAGAAAACAACCCACTCAAATGGGACAGTTGAGGAGAGGCTGGTAAAGTGCCTGTTCATAAAGATGTGGGCAGATAAGGGAACCCATCGAGGGCTGATGATGCTCCTTTTAATAACAACAAGAAACTCTTACCACCCTAGGCCTGAATGGGGCGGGGCAGTGAGCAGCTACTTGAGCCTGGAGAGAATAGCTACAGTTTATAAGAGAGCTCACCTGCCAGGGCTGTGACCCAGCAGGGAGGGTGTGGGGGAATAAACATGCAGACCTCACTCTCCTGCTTCAATCCAGTCTTCTGCTAGTGCTTCTCATTGGCCTTACCCAACCAGAGACCAAAGGGCAAGGCTGCCAATGGATATTGTTCATAAAGATCAGTCTCCCAAGACACAGAGTAGGGTTGCAAAGAGTGGAGAGGGGATCTGGCCAAGCACACAGAAGATATCCAGCACACGCCTCTACTAGAATGCAAGCTTCACAAGAGGAGCAACAGTCCACAAAGTCTAGGAGAGTTCTTGGGAGGCCGAGGCAGGCAGATCACGAGGTCAGGAGATAGAGACCAGCCTGACCAACATGGTGAAACCCCGTCTCTACTAAAAATACAAAAAATTAGCTAGGCGTGGTGGCGGGCACCTGTAGTCCCAGCTACTCAGGAGGCTGAGGCAGGAGAATAGCATGAACCCAGGAGGCGGAGCTTGCAGTGAGCCCAGATCACAGATCACACCACTGCACTCCAGCTTGGCGACAGAGCAAGACTCCATCTCAAAAAAAAAAAAAAAAAAAAGTCTAGGAGAGTTCTTGACACACATAACAACACAATACAGGGCTGGGCGCAGTGGCTCACGCATGTAATCCCAGCACTTTGGGAGGCTGAGGCAGGCGGATCACGAGGTCAGGAGATTGTGACCATCCTGGCTAACACAGTGAAACCCCGTCTCTACAAAAAAAAAAAAAAAAAATTAGCTGGGCATGGTGGTGGGCGCCTGTAGTCCCAGCTACTCAGGAGGCTGAGGCAGGAGAATGGCGTGAACCCAGGAGGCGGAGGTTGCAGTGAGCTGAGATTGTGCCACTGCAGGCCAGCCTGAGCGACACAGCGAGACTCTGTCTCAAAAATAAATAAATAAATAAATAAATAATAAGTAACCCAATACAGGCTGGGCGTCGTGGTTCATGCCTATAATCCCAGCACTTTGGGAGGCCTAGGTGGATAGATCGCTTGAGGCCAGGAGTTCAAGACCAGACTCGCCAACATGGCAAAACCCTGTCTCTACTAAAAATAAAAAATTAGCCAGGTATGATGGCACACACCTGTAATCCCAGCTACTTGGGAGGCTGAGGTGGGAGGATCTCTTAAACCTGGGAAGCACAGGTTGCAGTTAGCAGAGATTGTGCCACTGCACTCTAGCCTGGGCAACAGAGTGAGACTCTATCTCAAAATAATAATAATGATAACCCAATACATATTTGCAGAATAAATGAAGGAACAGATGAGATTTTTTTTTGTCTTTGGGGAATGTGTTTACTTAGCCCAACAGTTATTAGCTATAAAGTTGGGAGAATAAATAGATGTGCCTTCAGTTTACACTGATGGGGTTGGTGAGGTCACACAGGGACTTGCTTTGCAAGGTCTGCGCCCTCCCTATCCTGGGCTGTGCTATTAATGTGCACCTAGGGGCTGGGCGTGGTGGCTCACACCTGTAATCCCAGCACTTTGGGAGGCTGAGGCGGGTGGATCACCTGAGGTCGGGAGTTCGAGACCAGCCTGACCAACATGGAGAAACCCCGTCTCTACTAAAAATACAAAATTAGCTAGGCGTGGTGGCACATGCCTGTAATCCCAGCTATTTGGGAGGCTGAGGCAAGAGAGTCACTTGAACCTGGGAGCGGAGGTTGTGGTGAGCTGAGATTGTGCCATTGCACTCCAGCCTGGGCAACAAGAGTGAAACTCTTGTCTCAAAAAAAAAAAAAAAAAAAAAAGCACCTAGGAGTCTCTCCCTCCCAGCCCTCCTCCTGGCTGAGGTGTTGCTGTGTACTTAACTACTGAGACTTGCAGAAATATACCTTAGATTGGGGCGTGAGAGGGGATTGATTTGGGATTGAGACCAATTTCCAAGAAGAGGGGCTGAAGTTTCCCAAAAGATGGGTTGAGATTCATGAGATGGAAGCATGAAGGAGGTACTTTAACAGGAATGTGCAAACCTGAGGATAGAAGGTTCCCAGGAAAGATTTTCTTTTGAGATGGAGTCTTGCTCTGTTACCCAGGCTGGAGTGCAGTGGCACAATCTCGGTTCACTGCAACCTCCACCTCGGAGGTTCAAGCAATTCTCGTCCCTCAGCCTCCTGAGTAGCTGGGATTACAGGTGCCTGCCACCACGCCCGGCTAATTTTTGTATTTTTAGTAGAGACGGGGTTTCACCATGTTGTCCAGGCTGGTCTCGAACTCCTCACCTCAAGTGATCTGCCCGCTTCAGCCTGGGATTATAGGTGTGAGCCACTGCACCTGGCCCCCAGGAAAGATTTAACTTCTCATATGAACCTCTGGATGGGGCACCTGAAACCTTTTAACAGCCTGTTATGCAATACTTTTTCTTTTTTTTATTTTTTTTGAGACAGTCTCGCTCTTTCGCCCAGGCCAGAGTGCAGTGGCGCTATCTCGGCTCACTGCAAGCTCTGCCTCCTGGGTTCATGCCATTCTCCTGCCTCAGCCTCCGGAGTAGCTGGGACTACAGGCGCCAGCCACCACGCCCAGCTAATTTTTTGTATTTTTAGTAGAGACGGGGTTTCACTGTGTTAGCCAGGATGGTCTCGATCTCCTGACCTCGTGATCCACCACCTCGGCCTCCCAGAGTGCCAGGATTACAGGGGTGAGCCACCATGCCTGGCGAAGACTTTTAAGTCAGGAGAGAGGCTATTAACATTAAAACCTTTTTTTTTTTTTTTGGTGAGACGAAGTGTCACTTTGTCACCAGGATGGAGTGCAGTAGCGCGATCTCAGCTCACTGCAATCTCTGCCTCCCAGGTTCAAGAGATTCTCCTGCCTCAGCCTCCTGAGTAGGTGGGACTACAGGCGCGCACCACCAGCTAATTTTTGTGTTTTTAGTAGAGACGGAGTTTCACCATGTTGGCCAGGATGGTCTGGATCTCTTGACCTTGTGATTCACCTGCCTCGGCCTCCCAAGTGCTGGAATTACAGGTGTGAGCCACTGCACCCAGCCTAAAACCATTTTTTATTCATGATGATATGCCAAGGGTCACTGCATGCATACTTTCATTAAGGGATAATAAATATTATATGCAGATTTATTATTAGGAATTCCTCTTAATGCTTCCCAATAGATTTAATGAGAGACTTGTCCTTTTGTTAAGATCTAATGTAATTTCACCTGGGCAATGTCTAATGGAGCTTTGTCACAGACAGAGGCCTAATGGAACCTTTCTTGGGCAAAGAAAGGTTCATTGTGGGCATCTCAGTCTTTGCCTGGGAAAAGGTTAGAAATGATGGGCTGGGAAGAGAGGAAAAAGGAGAGAGGAGGGGAAGAGGGAGATGGAACAACCTTTTCAGGAAGGGGAGATAAATTTTACATGTCTTCTTTGTGCTATTTCATGTATATATTTTCATTTATTCCTTACAACAATCTTACGATGTTGGCAGTATTATTGTTTCCTTTCTAGAGATTGGTAGACGGAGACCCAAGGGATTAAGTATGTTGTCCAAATCACATAGCTGAGAAGTTGTGGAAAAGTCCCCTGCCCCTACGCTTATACCTCTCAAATCCTTTTTTCCCACTAGAAAAAATTAGATTAGCTACAAAGAATTGGAATGAAAGGGTGCCGGGAACTTGATTGTGACATGGAGGAATTTTCCTTTCCTTCCCCTTTGCCTTGACTCTCCTCTGCTACAGTAGACTATTCCCTGAACCAGCTTCCAAAAGAAAATGAAGGACTGACGGGGCCACTGAGCCCAGAAGGTCGGGGAGGAAGGGAGAGACTTCTGGCTGTGAGTAGCAAAGGGAGCCGGTACCTTTTGGCTTCATACTCTTTCTAATATGAAGAATATGAAATCTGTTTTGGGTTTAAGAAAAATCTTAAGAAAATTTTCTGCTTTTAAAGAAGGGACAGTGAATTAGGGTGAAAAATATCTTCCTAACCCAATTATGTCAACAATGTTTAGGAAACAATATGGATAATGCACTGGTGGGTAATCAAGAGTGAATATTGCATAAATCACTGGAATGATCATCATTTCTTAAATTTCAAAAAGGAAACAGGAGAGAACATTCCTTTTTTTTTTTTTTTTTTTTTTTGAGACAGAGTCTCACTCTGTCTCCCAGGATGGAGTGCGGTGGCGCGATCTCGGCTCACTGCAAGCTCCGCCTCCTGGGTTCACGCCATTCTCCTCCCTCAGCCTCCCGAGTAGCTGGGACTACAGGCGCCCGCCACCACGCCCAGCTAACTTTTTGTATTTTTATTAGAGACAGGGTTTCACCGTGTTAGCCAGGATGGTCTCGATCTCCTGACCTCATGATCCGCCCGCCTCAGCCTCCCAAAGTGCTGGGATTACAGGCGTGAGCCACCGCGCCCGGCTATCTTAGTGAACACAGAAATATTGGCTCACAGGATTCTCCTCATTGCATGATGTTTTTGCAGTCAGAAAACACCCTTTGTGTAAAGGAAACTGGGGGTGGGGTAGGAGAGGAATATGCTGACCCAAGACCTTTCTAAATTAATGGATGAAAAGGAGAAAGAAAGCATGAGAGGAAAAACTGTTGGGAGAAAGCTTAGGTCTGTGCAGAAAGAAACACAATGGCACCGTTAGAAGTATCTGAATGATATCTAATGTTGAGGATGCATTTATCTACAGTCTGACAGTGTCCACAGAGCACAAGGCAAGGGAAGCCAACCCACTCGTCATGACACTCTTGTTCTGTGCTCTACCACATTGGCTTTGAAGTCTAAAGAAGATTCCGGCTGGGCACAGTGGCTCACGCCTGTAATCCCAGGACTTTGGTAGGCCGAGGCGGGTGGATCACCTGAGGTCAGGATTTCGAGACCAGCCTGGCCAACATGGTGAAACTCCATCTCTACTAAAAATACAAAAATTAGCTGGATATGGTGGCGCACCCCTGTAATCCCAGCTACTCAGGAGGCGGAGGCAGGAGAATCTCTTGAACCCAGGAGGTGGAGGTTGCAGTGAGCGGAAATCACACTGCTGCACTCCGGCCTGGGCGACAGAACGAGACTGTGTCTCCAAAAAAAAAAAAAAAAGAAGAAGATTCCTCTGGTCCCAAACTAAGCCAGCACTTAATAGTTGCAGAAGACATTGCTAATGTTTCCAGTTCTCCCCTCCTAAAACATACAGAGGACTGTGATTTCCTGCCCCTCCACTAGTTGGATGGCACAACGTGACTCGTTCTAGCCAACAGGCTGGGAATAAAAATGACGTGTGTCACCTCTGGGGAAAGCATTTAAGAGCTGGTATGTTACCTTCCATCTTATTTTCCCCACCATGGTGAACCAGGAAGGATCATGTAGGGATGGAGACTCCCAAGATTGAAGCCTGGAATGGTGAGCCACCACATGGAGGACGAGTGTCCCCAAGAACAACCTGAGCCTGTTCTGAAGCTGGGGTTGAGGTACTTACAATTCCTGTGTCAGGATCATTTAGAGGCAACCGGAATTTCACCCCTTCCCCATGAAGATGGCTTCCTCCTAGTAGGGAGTCTGATATGAGGCTGAAATGGATTTAGTGTGAACAACAAGTAAACGATTGTGGTGTCAACACCTTGAGATTATTTGATGATGATGCCCAGCCTAATTTAGCATATCTTGACTAATACCAGTATGTGGGTAAATACACGCTTACATTCCCAGAGAAAGTCAAGAGGAATGAACAAAATGGGCTGTTGGTTCTCATTCTAATTCTATTATATCTTCCAATATAGACAAATTACATAGAGAATAGGAGTTCAGGCCTGGCGCGGTGGCTCACGCCTGTAATCACAGCACTTTTGGAGGCCAAAGCAGGCGGATCATGTGAGGTCAGGAGTTTGAGACCAGCCTGGCCAACATGGCGAAACCCTGTCTCTACTAAAAGTACAAAAAATCAGCCAGGCCTGGTGGCGCACTCCTGTAATCCCAGCTACTTGGGAGGCTGAGGCACAAGAATAGCTTGAACCCAGGAGGCGGAGGTTGCAGTGACCCATGATCATGCCACTGTACTCCAGCCTAGGCGACAGAGTGAGACTATGTCTCAAAAAAAAAAAAAAAAAAAAAGAGAGAGAATAGGAGTTCAAGGGTGACTCCTCTCCTCTGCCTGTCCCCACCAGCCACTCAACTGGGGCACTTGTAACCTTGGCTCTTAGGGACCCCTTGTGGTTGCCTCTTAGGTCACTGCTCACACTCAATCTCATTGGCACTCAGTGTTCAAGCTCCCCTTACCCAGGGTCTGACAGCATGTCCTTCCCAGCCCTTGCTGTGCACTGTCAGCCATTCCATTTTGTTCTGAGGATAGGGTGGAAGTACTTACGATTCCTGTGTCAGGATCATGAATAGGACAACCAGAATTATCCCCCTGTGAAGATAGCTTCCTCTTAGCATGGGATCTGAGAGCTTGAGGCTGAAAGAATCTAGTATTCTGGATTGTCTACATTGTGTCTCCGGAAGAGGGGTTCGTGTGTATGAGAGGTAGTAAGAGGAAGGACAACCCACCTTTCCCACCACACTGAAAGACAAGAAAATAAGACTTATATTTGCATCTCTGGCAGGCCCCTGTGGACACCCAGTAAATGCCGGTAATGATGGCGCGTGACTTCTCATTTACACGGTCTCTTTTAGTTTCTGCCCTAACCTGAATGTGGTGTCAAGGGAACTATTAACGGCTGCTATTCAGGGACATGTGACTTGGTATTTATATATTACCTGCCCACTTCATAAAATGTTAATGAATGTTTGCAAAGCTCTTTGAAATACTCTGGTGAAAGGTGCAACATTAAGTGAAAAATATTATTATTATTATTAGAAGGTAATAGACAGCTTTGAGTGATTGGTCATAAGAATAATTGACATAACATTAAAAGAAGTGCCAGAAATCATTCAGACGGGTTCAGCTTCTCCAGCCCCATCAGCCCCCACATTACATATATTACACTGTTTCCCTGACACCCATTCTAATAACCATATAATTCACACATTAAATCACCACTTCTAGGGAAAGGTTGAGCTCACTCATAGCTCTATTGATAGTGACACTGAGAGGGTATTAAATGTTGAAAGGTCTAAAATGGAGCAGAAGTGCTCTTAGATGGAGAGGCCAGATCCAGTTGCTGAATGGCCACCACATTTAAGAGGGTGTGAGAGAGGAAGGAGTCAGAAACACTTTGGAAACAGAGAGGAAACTTTAAAATAGATGTGCAATTAGAAAGCTATGAAAACAATAAAAATCTAAATAAGATGGGCCAATATCTGGCAATAGTCTTCATTTATTTATTTATTTATTTATTTATTTATTTATTTATTTTTTTTTATTTTTCAAGACAGAGTCTCACTCTGTCACCCAGGATGGAGTTCAGTGGCGCGATCTCGGCTCACTGCAACCTTTGACTCCCTGGTTCAGGTCATTCTTCTTCCTCAGGCTCCTGAATAGCTGGGACTACAGGCACATGCCACTACACCTGGCTAATTTTTGTATTTTTAGTAGAGATGGGGTTTCACCATGTTGGTCAGGATGGTCTTGATCTCCTGACTTTGTGATCTGCCCGCCTTGCCCTCCCAAAGTGCTGGGATTACAGGTGTGAGCCACCACGCCCAGCCAATAGTCTTTATTTTTATCATGTATTCTCTCTGGTTTGAAAAATAGTGGTGCACAAACAGATTATGCTTTTCTAACTCCTTAAATATGGAGTTGTTTAGTATTTCTCAGTCTACTGCATAAAATTCAGTGTCCATCAGGGTTGTCAAATTGGGTTGAACTTATTTGCTAACCGTAGTAGGATGACAGTAGCCGCCTGAAGTCCAGTGATGAGAACTGTGGGGCTCATTTGGACTCAGCAGGACAGACTGCTGTGATCCATTAGCAATGTCTGCCCCTCGGAGGGGAAGGGAGTGGGTGGCACGTATGTAGGCTAGGCCTGGCCAGGTGTGAGGGTGAGTGAAGAGGGCAGTTTGGACTCAGTTCAAGGTTGCTCTTGTTCTGACTTACAATCAAAGCTGCTAAATAGCAATGTAAAGGATTTACTCTTGATAAAGGTTTAGATGGAAAGAAATGGCTTCTCTATGCCTTGCTTTCTCATGGAAGATCAATTCAGTCTGGTGGCCTTGGCAGCCTGCATGCAGGAAGATGACCCCAGGTCACACAGAGTACAGAGAACTGTGGGCCTATGTCTCTTATGCCCTGGCTACATCAGCACTTAGAGACAACTTATGCGACCTACTAAGGCTTTCATTCTGTCTCTCTGCAAGCTGCATCTCCCAGGCCTAATGACTGGGTTATGGGACCTTTGCTGCAGGGTCTGAGGATTCTCCACTTACATCCACTACCCATGGGTAGGCCTGACCATGGCTTACCACAAACCACACTGTACCACACAGTGCCCATGCCACATCATGGCTCTCAGAATGGCAGCCAGGAGATCTGTGAACCTCATTTGGATGCAAAGCTGCTTCTTGAAGTCTAATTGATTGTCATAAAGAAGTTCATATGTCAAACAATTTTGTTTCTAGAAGTTCGGCATTTTCTGATTTTCATTTGGCTTAGAAAAGTGGCATCACCTCAACATGGTTTTATCAGCGGAGAAAGGAAGAAGTGGGGGCAGCTAGCTCTTTGGGATCATTTTCTCAATAAACGTTCATAATAATGGTAATTGCTAACATTTATTGAGCACTTGCTATGCATGAAACATTGTCCATTTTATAGACAAAGATGCTGAGGCTTAGGAGAGGTTACTTTCTCAAGGACACACAAATAGAAAGTTAAGATTAGATGCGAAACCAAGCCAGTTGGACCGCAGCACCTACACCCTCACTCCCTGCTCTGCACTCCTCCCAGCGTTGTGCGGGTATGAATAATAGTTCCAGCAGATAAGGCCAAATTCTTTTGATCCTGCCTGGTGGTCTGTTAAACAGTCTTCATAGAGAACTAAAATAAAATATTTTGGTTGTCCATTCTCATCCTTTTATCTCACATGTGACCTTCGGATAATGTGACCACTGCAAATGTCATATTTACAGATTACTCAAAAGGTTTAAAATATTGGATAAGATTTCCCCTCTACTTTTCATTATTTGATTTAGAAAAAACTCATAATGAGACAAAAGAAATTGGTAATCTCTAACATCAATAAACTTTTACTTGATGCCAGATGTCTCTTTTATTTAGGTTAATATATAGAAGCAATAGATATGTTAATTCTCTTCCTCCTTTAGGTGATATATTGTCGTTTAAACTACAAGAGTTCAGTATCCACTCTTATTAGCATCTTGGATTCTTTGTCAGTTGA
The DNA here is from genome assembly GCF_029281585.2 of Gorilla gorilla gorilla. Taxonomy (NCBI): domain Eukaryota; kingdom Metazoa; phylum Chordata; class Mammalia; order Primates; family Hominidae; genus Gorilla; species Gorilla gorilla. The sequence goes on from NC_073227.2 coordinate 50,259,827, forward strand.
TTTTACTTTGTTGCCGAAGCAGGCAGCCTCTCACGTAACTCTGTGTTCTTGGGTTTTATTGCTAGAAATGCACTGAGCACTTTTATAGTTTTACTGTGCATTCTCTTCAAGGCAAAATTGTTATGTCTATACTGATATGCACTGTGTATAGGACATACTATTAAAAATCAACTTGTCACTGAGGAGCCTGAATCTGGGAATAGAATTACTAATGTTTCAGGATTCTAGGGAGGATCATGGAATAAAATTTGGTGATTTCAAATTTGGGTTATGAATGCCTTTTAGCCATGTGAGGTTAAAATTGTTGAAATTTGGTAGTATAAAAAGTCACCGGTTTATTAAAAATGGGTTTTTACCAGGACTCTCCTTGGTTCCCTTTGGTCAATTCCATTAGAAAATCATTAGCTGTTTACATAAATAATTGCAAACTGCTAGCAGGTAATGTGGAGATCTTAATCTTTTTTTTTTTTTAAGTGGAACTTAAAAAAATGTATGTTTAGATAAATTTTTCTCTTCTTTTCTCCCATCCGCAATCCCTGCCCATTTGCCTACTTTAGACAGACAGCAAGAAGAAACAAAACCAGAGGAGAAGAATGGAGCTGGATCGTCTGTGAAGACCCTGCCAGGCTGCAAAGAAGCAGCACTCGTAATGCAGAGAATGCAGCTGGAGGAGCTCTTTGATTTAACTGTTGTTACTGAAATCTGTGCAGCATCAAGTGACTTAGAACAGGAAGTTATCTTAGAATTCTGGAAAGATTCAAGGTGATTAGACAGTTGAGGAGTGAGAGTTCAAAGCCGGTACCACTCATTTCAGGCAAGGTTTGGGCAGTGACATAAATCCTTAGCCAAGAGCTATGATAGTCTCCTTTAGGCTCCTTGAAGATAGGAGGCAGATCTTAATCCTTTCTGCATCTACAGTGAATTATATAGAACAACAGTAGGTGCTTCATGAATAGCTGTCAGATGATGGCTTTGTATATCACCAAAGGATGGGCCTCTCTGTCCCCTTGCAGCTCTGGTGCTCATGGATTAAATTGTTTGGTCCCTTTCAGTTCTTTCTATACCTGGCTTATTGGATACTCTCAACCACATAGTTGGAACCCTCCTTTTCCCATGCAGTAGCGTCTCCCATAAAGACTTTTTGTCTAGATTCTGTAACTTGTCAGCCATTTTTGATTACAAGAATGGTTCCTATTCTATTATTTAAGACTCATGCCTCTTCATTTTTAAAATTCAGTTTTATGTGTGATTCAGATCTTGAGCCCTCCCCTCTCTCCTGCACAGGCTAGTGCTGTGTTCTAAATGTTTGTTTCCTCCTGAAACTCGTATGTTGAAACCTAATCTCCAATGCAACAGTATTAAGGAGTAGGGTCTTTAGGAGGAGTTCATTTGCCCCTTTCCCCATGTGAGGACACAGCTACAGGCACCATTTATGAAGCAGAGAGCGAGCCCTCACTGGACACCAAATTTGCTGACCTCTTGATCTTGGACTTCCCAGCCTCCAGAACTGTGAGCAATAAATTGCTGTTGTTTATAAATTACCCATTTGTGGGCAGGGTGCGGTGGCTCACAGCTGTAATCCCAGCACTTTGGGAGGCTAAGGCAGGCAGATCATGAGGTCAGGAGATCAAGACCATCCTGGCTAACATGGTGAAACCCTGTCTCCACTAAAAATACAAAAAATTAGCCGAGCATGGTGGTGGGCGCCTGTAGTCCCAGCTGCTGGGGAGGCTGAGGCAGAAGAATGGTATGAACTTGGGAGGCGGAGCTTGCAGTGAGCCGAGACTGGGCCACTGCACTCCAGCCTAGGCGACAGAGCAAGACTCCGTCTCAAAAAAAAAAAAAAAAAATTACCCATTTGCCAGAGCAGCTCAAAAAGATTAAGACAGCTACAGTTGTGGCTTTAATGACTTCAAGTGTGTGTATGTGTGTCTGTGTCTGTCGATACACATGATGTGTGTGTGTAAGTGTGCATGATATGTGTGTGTTGGTATACATGTGTATAACTGTGTGACTTTGTATAGGTGTAGGTATGTGTGCACGTGACTATGTATTTATGGCCAGGAGTTGGTCTGGTTTTCAGACATCTCCTCCCTCTTCTAAGAACTAACTTCTCCAAGGAACTGGGGGAGGGGGAAGAAAAGGCGAACATCTCTCTGCCGTCCTGCACAAGTTTGCATGCTCCACTTGATTGGCTGTGTTGCTCTTTTTTCTCAGTGTCTGTGTAGGAGTGGTATGGATGATGGTCATTGTCATTTTCCACTGACCAGGGACTCGCTTTCAAGTAGTTCCCCAAGTATTAGCAGGTCCTTTCAAGATACAGCTGGATCTTGCAGCAGACCTCTGGCTGGTTCTGTTCCACTGCATTTCTCATTGTCCTTCCTGCGGTGACACTACCTAATCTTTGCTATCATCTGGAGCTAACCCAGTGCAAGATCCATCCTCTATACCTTTCTCCTCCAGAAATTCTTGGCTTCCTGTTCCCTGGCAGTCTCATGCCTGCCTCTCCTGCCCTGTCATGTCACATCTCTGTAATTCTCTTTTACATGGTCACAAGCACTGATGACAGATCATCACATCTTCTAGCTATGCAGTCATCTAACCAAGGAATGAAAGGCTGATCTCCTCTTCCTTCAGTCATTCCTGTCTTGACCAGTGAGTCTCTTGAGGCCCCTGATTGGATGAGCAGAGGGGATAATCTCAAACACTCCACTCCCCCTAGCGCCACATCCTTGCTCTAAATACCCACTTTATACTGACTGGGGGATTGCAAGGGAGGCAGTTAGTGATAGGGCAAGTCCAGAGGTACTTCTTGGTACTTCTCGTAAGCTCTGGAGTGAGATGACCAGCCCGAAATAATGGCATACTTAGAATGTGACAGATTAAGTACCTTTGGTCCTAAGTGTTGGGCCTTAGCTGCAATTCTAAGACAATAAGAAAAGTCCTGGTATATTTTTACACAGACTTTAGATGTGCATTGTAACTATTTGTAGCCAAACTACCCTTACCTAAAAAAGAGCACAACATAAGAACTAAAATGAGAAGCAAAAGGTAGATAAAGAATAAAATGAAACAAATACAAAATGAAAAGCAAAATATTAATATGTTATTTAGTACAAATACCATAAACTTGGTTCCCTTTTAATGATAATAATAGATTATTATGTGCCAAGTACTTACTGTTCCAGGTACTTGACATGAATGATCTCATTTAATCCTTGCAACAATACTATAAGTTCATTTATTTTATTATTATTATTATTATTATTATTATTATTATTTTTGAAATGGAGTCTTGCTCTGTCGCCCAGGCTGGAGTGCAGTGGTGCGATCTCAGCTCACGGCAACCTCCGCCTCCCAGGTTCAAGTGATTCTCCTGCCTTAGCCTCCCAAGTAGCTGGGACTACAGGTGCGCACCACCATGCCCTGCTAATTTTCGTATTTTTTTTAAATTAGAGACAGGGTTTCACTATATTGGCCAGGCTGGTCTCGGACTTCTGACCTCATGATCCGCCCACCTCGGCCTCCCAAAGTGCTGGGATTACAGGCGTGAGCCATCACGCCTGGCACAATAATTCATTTATTATTAGCATTGTAAAGATGAGCAAATGGAGACAGAGAGAGATAACCTGCACTTGGATGCCAAAGAGTGCATCAGTAACAAATATAGTAAAAAGATATCAAGTTGCTTTTCCTAATTAGCACTCTATGGGTGTGTGATGGTTAATTTTATGTGTCAACTTGACAAACATGGGATGCTCAAGTGTCTTGTTAGGCACTATTTCTGGGTGTGTCTGTGAGGGGTTTTTGGAAAATAATAGCATCTGAATCAGACTTAGTGGAGCCTATTGCCTTCTCCAACGCGGGCGAACAACATCCAATCCACTGAGGGGCCTAAATAGAACAAAAGGCAGAAGGAGGGGGGATATTTTTCCTTCCTGCCTTCTTGCTTGAGCTAGGACCTTGGTGTTCTCCTGTCCTTAGAGTGGGACTTATACCATTGGTCCCCCTGGTTCTTGGGCCTTTAGACTCAGACTGAAATTACACCATTAGTTTCCTGGGTCTCCAGCTCATAGACAGCAGATTATGGGATGTCTCAGCCTCCATAATTATATGAGACAATTCTTCATTAAAAATATGTATATGTATATGCATATATTCTATATATTATATAATATGTACATGCATATATATTATATATAATATATGTATATAATTTTGGTTCTTTCCAAAGAACCTATTACAGTGTGCCAATTTCCAAAACAGCTTTTAGGTCATTGTAGCAAAATCTAAAAATTTTACTTGTTTAGCATCAAATCCTTCCGAGAGACAGTGCGAGTGTAGTGGTTAAGAACGTAGATTCTGGAACTGGACTATATGAGAGCAAATCTCAGCTCACCTTCTACTAGCTGGGTGGCCATTTATAGCTAGGGTTCCACCACCTCAGTTTCCAGTAAGTAGTGTTAATATTTAGCCTAAAGGGTTGTTGGCAGAATTAAGAGAATTGGTATGTCTAGAGACACACTGTCAAATAAAAGTAGTGTGTGAGTTGTAGATGTAATTTAAAATTTTCTAAAGTAGCTACATTAAAAAAAAAGAAGGAAAAAGAAACAGGTGAAATGAATTATAATAGGTTTTACTTAACCCAATATAGGCCTACCTCATTTTATTGTGCTTCACAGATACTGTGTTTTGTTGCAAACTGAAGGTTTATGGCAACCCTGCATCACACAACTCTATTGGCACCATTTTTCTAACAGCACATACTTACTCAGTAACTCTGCGTAACATTTTGGTAATTCTCATAATATTTCTAACCTTTTCACTATTATTATATCTGTTATGGTGATTTGTGATCAGTGATCTTTGATGTTACTATTGTATTTTTTTTTTTTTGAGACATTGTCTTACTCTGTCGCCCAGGTTGGAGTGCAGTGCTGCAATCTCAGCTCACTGCAACCTGCATCTCCCGGGTTCAAGTGAGTCTCCTGCCTCAGCCTCTCAAGTAGCTGGGATTACAGGCGTGTGACACACCACACCCTGCTAATTTTTGTATTTTTAGTAGAGAGGGAGTTTCACCATGTTGGCCAGGCTGGTCTCGAACTCCTGACCTCAAGTGATTCACCCACGTCAGCCTCCCAAAGTGCTGGGATTACAGGCGTAAGCCACCACACCCAGCCACTATTATAATTGTTTGAGAGCACCACGAACCGTACTCTCATAAGATGGGAAACCTAATTGATCAATGTTATGTGTGTTGTGACTGCTCCACCAACTGGCCATTCCTCCATCTCTCTATCCTTTACCTTGAGCCTCTCTATTCCCTGAGATACAACAAAATTGAAATTAGTCTAATTAATAACCCTATAATGGCCTCTGAGTGTTTAAGTGAAAGGAAGAGTTGCATGTCTCTTACTTTAAATCAAAATCTAGAAATAATTAGGCTTAGTGAGGAAGGCATGTCAAAAGCCAGGATAGGCCAAAAGTGAGGCCCCTGTGCCAGTCAGTCAAGATATTAATGCAAAGAAAAAGTTCTTGAAGAAATTGAAAGTGCTACTCCAGTGAATACATGAATGATAACAAAGTCAAACACGCTTATTGCTGATACGGAGAAAGTTTGAGTGGTCTGGATAGAAGATCAAACTAGTCACAACATTCCCCTAAGACAAAGCCTAATCCAGAACAAAATCCTAACTCTTCAATTCTATGAAGGCTAAGAGAGGTGAGGAAGCTGCAGAAGAAAAGTTTGGAGGTTGGTTCATAAGGTTTTAGAAAAGAAGCTGTCTCTATACCATAAAAGTGCAAGGGAAGCAGCAAGTGCTGATGTAGAAGCAGCAGCAAGTTATCCAGAAGATCTAGCTAAGATCAATGATGGGCCGGGCGTGTTGGCTCATGCCTGTAATCCCAGCACTTTTGGAGGCTGAGGCAGGCAGATCACCTGAGGTCAGGAGACCAGACTCCAATATGGTGAAACCCCGTCTCTACTAAAAATACAAAAATTAGCTGGGCGTGGTGGCGGGCGCCTGTAATCTTGGCTATTTAGGAGGCTGAGGCACAAGAATCGCTTGAACCCAGGAGGCAGAGGTTGCAGTGAGCTGAGATTGCACCATTCCACTCCAGCCTGGGCAACAGAGTGAGACTTTGTCACCAAAAAAAAAAAAAAAAAAATCAATGATGAAGGTGGCTACACTAAACAACAGATTTCCAATGCACACAAATCAGCCTTCTATTGGAAAAAAATGCCATCTAGGACTTTCACAGCTAGAGTGGAGAAGTCAAGGAGTGTTTTCAAAGTTTCAAAGGACATGCTGACTCTCTTGTTAGGGGCTAACGCAGCTGGTGACTTTACGTTGAAGCCAATGCTCAGTTGCTATTGCAAAAATCCTATGGCCCTTAGGAATAATGCTAAATCTACTTTGCCTGTGCTGTATAAACGGAACAAATAGCTTAGATGACAAAACATCTATTTATGGCATTGTTTACTGAATTTAAGCCCACTGTTGAGACCTACCACTCAGAAGAAAAGATCGCTTTCAAAATATTACTAGTCATTGACAATGTACTTAGTCACCCAAAAGTTCTGATGAAGATGTACAGGGAGATTAATGTTGTTTTCACGCCTGCAAATATAACATCCATTCTTCAGCCCACGGATCAAGAAGTCATTTTGATTTTCAAGTCTTATTATTTAAGAAATACACTTCGTGGCTGGGCACGGTGGCTCACGCCTGTAATCCTAGCACCTTGGGAGGCCAAGGCAGGCAGATCACAAGGTCAGGAGTTTGAGAACAGCCTGGCCAACATGGTGAAACCCCATCTCTACTAAAAATACAAAAAGTAGCCAGGCGTGGTGGCACGCACCTGTAGTTCTAGCTACTCAGGAGGCTGAGGCAGAAGAATTGCTTGAACCCAGGAGGCAGAGGTTGCAGTGAGCCGAGATCACGACACTGTACTCCAGCCTGGGTGACAGAGCAAGACTCCATCTCAAAAAAAAAAAAAAAAAAGAAATACATTTCGTAAGGCCGTAGCTACCACAGATCATGATTCCTCTGATAGCTCTGGACATAGTAAATTGAAAACCTTCTGGAAATGGTTTACCATTCTCGATGCCATTAAGAACACTTGTGAATCATGGGAGGAAGTCAAAATATCAACATTAAGAGAAGTTTGGAAGAAGTTAATTCCAGGCCTCAAGGATGACTTTGAGGGGTTCAAGACTTTAGTGGAGGAAGTAACTGCAGATGTGGTGGAAATAGCAAGAGAACTAGAATTAGAAGTGGAGCCCGAAGATGAGACTGAATTGCTGTAATCTCATGATCAAACTTGAACAGATTAGGAGTTGCTTCTTATAGATGAGCAAAGGAAGTGGTTTCTTGAGATGAAATCTACTCCTGATAAAGATGCTGTGAACATTGTTGAAATGACAATGAAGGATTTAGGATATTTCATAAACTTAGTTGATAAAGTAATGGCAGGGTTTGAGAAAAATGACTACAAATTTGGAAGAAGTTCCACTGTGAGTAAAATGCTATCAAACAGCATCACATGCTACAGAGAAATCTTGTGTGAAAGCAGAGTCAGTTGATGCAACAAATTCATTTTTGTCTTTTTTTTTTTTTTTTTTCTGAGACGGAGTCTTGCCCTGTAGCCCAGGCTGGAGTGCAATGGCATTCTCTTGGCTCACTGCAACCTCCACCTCTTGGGTTCAATGATTCTCCTGCCCCAGCCTCCTGAGTAGCTGAGATTATAGGTGCCTGCCTCCACACCCAGCTATTTTTTGTATTTTTAGTAGAGACAGGGTTTCACCACGTTGGCCACGCTGGTCTGGAACTCCTGACCTCGTGATCTGCCCGCCTCAGCCTCTCAAGGTGCTGGGATTACAGGCATGAGCCACCATGCCCGGCCCCATTGTTGTCTTAATTCAAGAAATTGCCAAAGCCACCTCAACCTTCAGCAATCACCACCCTGATGAGTCAGCAGGCATCAACATCAAGAGAAGGTCCTCTACCAGCAAAAAATTTGACTTGGTGAAGACTCAGATGATTGTTAGCATTTTTTTAGCAATAACGTATTTTTTACATTAAGGTATGTACATTTTTTTTTTTTTTTTTTTTGAGACAGAGTTTCACTCTGTTGTCCAGGCTGAAGTGCAGTGGCGTGATCTCGGCTCACTGCAACATCCACTCCCCTGGGTTCAAGCAAGTGTCCTGCCTCAGCCTCCCAAGTAGCTGGGATTACAGGCACCTGCCACCACGCCTGGCTAATTTTTGTGTTTTTAGTGGAGACAGGGTTTCACCATGTTGGTCGGGCTGATCTTGAACTCCTGACCTTAAGTAATCCGCCTGCCTTGGCCTCCCAAAGTGTTGGGATTACAGGCGTGAGCCACTGTTCCCAGCCTATAGTATTTTTTACATTAAAGTATGTACATTGTTTTTTTAAAACATAATGCTATTGCACACTTAATAGGCGATAGTTGATAAAGCAGTGGCAAGGTATAGACTGCCACTGCTTTACACTAGACTAGTATAGTATAAACAATGTTTATATGCAGTGGGAAACCAAAAAATTTATGTGACTTGCTTTATTGCAATATTCACTTTATTGTGGTGGTCTGGAACCAAACCTGCAATATCTCTGAGGTATGCCTGTATATATGAAATACTATCATATCGATGATGCATAATTAATATAAAGTTATTAATGAAGCCAGGCACAGTGGCTCACCCCTGTAATCCCAGCACTTTGGGAGGCTAAGGCAGGCAGATCACTTGAGGCCAGGAGTCCGAGACTAGCCTGGACAACATGGTGAAACCCCGTCTCTACTAAAAATACAAAAATTAACCAGGTGTGTTGGTGGGTGCCTGTAATCCCAGCTACTTGGGAGGCTGAGGCAGGAGAATTGCTTGAACCCTGGTGGTGGAGGTTGCAGTGTGCAGAGCTCCTGCCACTGCACTCCAGCCTGGGCAACAGACCAAGACTCCACCTTAAAAAAAAAAAAAAATTAATGAGGTATTTTAGATTCTTGTTCTTGCTTTGTGCCGAGTTTTTGGAATCTGGTGTGCATTTCACACTCAAAACATGCTTCAATTTGCACAAGTCTCATTGCATATGCCTAGTAGCCACATTTGGCTGGTGGCTGCCCTAGCAGAGGCACATGGAGAGTGTTATAGGAGGGTTAACTATTATTTTACCTTCCAATTTTTAAAAATTGATTGATTCTCTTTTTCTCCACTGCCACACCTTAGACCAGTTTTTCATCACCTTTGCCTGGAGAAATGTATTAGCCTCCTCACTTGGCCTCCCCACATTCACTAGCCACAGCTCCCTGCCATCTATTCTTCATTCTGATGTGCAGGAATTCCTTCCAAAATACATGTCTGGTGGTATCCCCGCCCCAGTGCCCCTGAGCCTTCCTTGAACCACTCTCCTGCCTCTCTGGCCTTCAGGCACTAACCTTCCTTCAGCTCCATTCTCCTTCGTCAGTCCTTGGAGATGTCCCATTTCATACCTCCTTTCTCCTTTCTGTCTGCCTCAGGAAGCATTTCCTAGTGGTTTCCAGTCCCTTGTCAAATGACTTTGTTAAAATGCTGTCATACAATCATATTTTTTTCTCCAAAGCTCTTGTCTCTACTTGTAATTTTGCTTTCATTCGTGGAATCAATTAATTAGCCTGTCTCCTGCCCTTACTAGACTGTAAATTCCTTCAGGGCAGGCAATGGATTTGTTTAATTCACCATTTTATCCCCTCCACCTAGCCCTATGCCTGGCATCTTACAGGCTCTTGTGAAATAATTTGAATAAATAATTGAAATCAGCAAATATGTAACTATTGTTACAAGACCTTACAAAAACAGAATGAAGGGAATTTAAAACAAGGAGAGAAATGCCACATTGTCAGCTTTTAGTTTAATTTAAAATTGTAAAGGGTAAGAACAGAGGGAATCTAGAATAGAATAATGCACCATGTAATAAGATTCAGAAAACTTCACAAACATGGAAATATGAACATTTAGACTGACATAAGGCACAGGCATGAACAGACTGTGCCCTTTACCACCCCAACCGTATAAAATAAAAGGAGATGGGGAAGAGGAAGGAATATTGTGGGCCATATTCTACTCTCATCCTTGAAAACTTAAGTATTTGATGGGCATAGAGAAGTCTGGGCGGTAAAGACAGAATGATCCCTCTCTAATACAGATTTAGATGATAGTCGTGCTTCCAAATATTCTGCATTCTTTTCTCTGTAACAGTTGAACTATCATGGAAATTCCAGTATTTCAGCAAGTCAACAACATATACTTATGTTTTCCGTATGCCATGTGCTAGGAATACAGTAGAAAACAATATAGCTGTTGTCTCTTTTATAGTGTGGATTTAGGGATGTTATTAACCTCTTATTTCCTTCCCTCTTAATTCTATGTTAGTTGAGCTCAGATGCCAAGAACTAGCTGAGGATTAAAGTACCATGTCAGGACATGTAAGACAAGTGACAGTAAAGGTAGTTCAATGAATCTCACTAATAAGATAAGAAACTCATTCTTCCCTAAAGAGAGAGAGAGAGGGTAGTGACAACGGAAAGAAAGGGAGAAGAATGCTCCCACATTTCTCCTTCCTGGAGTGTGGAGTGGATAACTGCTTCTTTCTAAGAAAACATGAAGAATCCATGAGAACCTCCACTCACTGCTAACATCAAGCTTCTGGCTCATCAATTGAGTAGAGAGAGAACACTAGAAAGAGGAGCAGGTTGGAGTGAGCCAGAGAGAGGATGAATTTCTATTTTGGATGAGCCACATCCTGGTACCGTAATACATTCATCCCAAAATCTCAGGGACTTAACCCCACAAAGGTTTAGTTCTTACTTCTTGTGCACATGATGTCTGTTAACGTGTTTGCAGCAGCCTTCCAAGCAGTGAAATAAATCCACTCACTTTCATCTTGTGGTTCTGTTACCCTCACCAGGGCTGCCAGATTGCCCGGAGCTGTGAGATCCTTGGCATTCACAGCCTTTGCATGGAAGGGACGTATATCTCTCTTATTCACAGTCCATTGTGCAGGGCTAGTCACGTGACTTTGCATAACTGCAAGAGGGCTTGTGGTGTTATTCTCTGTGTCCAGGAAGGAAGACAGCTGGATGTTAGTGAGCACTAAGAATGTCCATCACATAAATGGTGCATTTACAGTATCTGTGAAATATCCAGGCAGAACTATCCCCTAGGCAGTTGGATAGATGGGTCTGCAATGGCACATCTCAAACATGTTGGTGCATAAGACTCATCTCCAGGACACTGTAAAAGATTCAGTTTCCTCAGTCCAACTCAGAGATTCTAATTCAGTAGGTCTGGAGTGAGGCTCTGGAATCTGAATTTCCAGACTCTGTAGAGACCATAATTTGATAAACACTTGTCTAGAAAATTTGGCATTACATGGATGGTTCTAGCTGCCACTCAGGGAGAGGCAATCATCTATGGAAAGAAGAGAGCAGGGTGAGAAAAGGAGAAGGAGCAGACTGAGGCCTGGGAAATACCGAGGGGTGAGTCTGTTTCAAGAATTAGGGTGGGCTGCCCATTTATGGCAAATGTTGCTGACAGGTCTTGTAAGATGAGGACTGAAAAGGATGCATTGCGTTTTTTTCCCCCCTGAGACAGACTCTTGCTCTGTCGCCCAGGCTGGAGTGCAGTGGTGCGATCTCAGCTCACTGCAACCTCCGCCTCCTGGGTTCAAGCAATTCTCCTGCCTCAGCCTTCTGAGTAGCTGGGATTACAGGCGCATGCCACCACGCCCAGCTAATTTTCGTATTTTTAGTAGAGATGGGGTTTCAGCATGTTGTCCAGGCTGGT